>NC_079413.1:5531504-5599004 GCF_026213295.1 Gadus chalcogrammus
AGCATACAAGCGTTTCATCTCTCTAATAAACTACTACAGCTGCGCCTGACTAACGCCGAGCTAATCTCGTGTCTGTGCAAGGACCTGTAAAATTAACAAGCGGGAATAAAGATTGTCTGCTGCATCGCTGTTATCTGCGTGCGGCGGTTAGTCCTGCGTGCGTACGTCCGTCTGAATTTTAATGGAATGATGGAACACACTGTTTGATTAGTACATGGAACAATGGTCCGATCCTCTTCTCAGAGAGCAACGTCTGGTGTCCGCTTTAGGTCTGAAGGTGTTCTGGAGCCAGGGCCGTGGTGTGCTGCATGGATTTGTACTTCAGTCACTGTTTGGATGATGTTTTGGGTTCCTTTGTGTTGAATATTGATTGGACTCAATGTTGCAAAATGTTATTTTTTAAGATCCTGAATATAACATTGCAATGTTCATTTATTTTGTAATATATACTTGAATTTTGTGAGGTTATTTTATTTTATAATTATATGTCCCTTAATTTAACATTTAGTGACCAGTGTCTGAGGTGACTAAAGAGCTCCCACCAACAAAATATTGAATAGATAATGTAAATAAATGCGTTTGCATAGAAATACTTATTCAGAAATACCATATTTTATGTGCATATTTTGTATGATTCACAAGATTTTAGCATTGTATAGATTCGACACAACACCTCATCTAGAAAAAAACACAGTTTTAAAAGCATAATTCTCGTGAGCTCTGTTCTGAGGTTGTGTAGGTTGGACTAATCGAACACCTGACATTGATTTTTTGATGAACTGAACTGAACTGAACACGCACGCACGCACGCACGCACGCACGCACGCACGCACGCACGCACGCACGCACGCACGCACGCACGCACGCACGCACGCACGCACGCACGCACGCACGCACGCACGCACGCACGCACGCACGCACGCACGCACGCACGCACGCACGCACGCACGCACGCACGCACGCACGCACGCACGCACGCACGCACGCACGCACGCACACACACACAGTAGATAAGAATAATCTATGGTTGTGATTCTCTCTGCTCTCTGTTGCGGCCACTCTGCGGCATGGTTAGTTCTTATATGGGGGAGGGGGGGGGGGGGGGGGGGGGGGGCAGGTCATGTCGAGGGGAGGGAGTATTCATGGACCGCTTGGCCTGTCAGACGCCTTCACGGAGAAGTCGAGGAGAAGAAGAAGAAGATAGTTTCCTTCCCTTTGTAAAGGAAGAACGGAACTGCTAGCTCAGACAAGCGCTTCCAATCGAATCTGTCCGGCCAACTGAAACCTGTTCTGGGGTGGGAGAGAAGGGGGGGATACCACCAAGGACAGGAGTTACACTGATTTATTCCCTAGACAGACAGATGGGCCGACAGACTGACAGGCAGACAACTGTTCCTGGATGTCTGCTGCCTGAATGGATGTATGAAAGCACAGATGATGATCGATCGATGGATGAATGGTTGGATGGAGGGGTTGTGTAGATAGATATGTGTCAGAATGTGGTTATGGTACCACTTGGGAAGAAGCTAGTTTAATGTTCACCCAGTAAGAAGCAGAACATGGTTTATCTTTCCTGGGGAGACGTGACATTAAACTCAAAACATTAAGATTCACACATTAAAAGATAAACAGCCAAAAGAAGAGGACGAGGACTAGGGTTTGGGTATTAGGTAAGAGGTGTTTGAATAATGACAGGACTGATGATTCGGTGCAGTGAACATCATGGTTAGAAGAGAATCTGAAATGAAAGCAATGCATCATGGGAATACACGTACGTAACATACAGACCTTCATCCTGTCATTCATCATTTAACAATCGTTAAGTTAATGAATATGCAAATATGTGTTTCATACACTGTGGAGTACACACACACACACACACACACACACACACACACACACACACACACACACACACACACACACACACACACACACACACACACACACACACACACACACACACACACACACACAGTCTCAATCAATGTGATCAAAGTACCTAGTAGTTTGAAAGAGAACATGAATATCAAGAGGAGGAGGAGGAGCTGGAGGTGCATATTTCTGTTTTCTTTATGGAGCACCGGGGTGTGTGCTGGGGTGTTGGGTGGGTGCTGGGGTGCTGGGCTGTGGTAGGGTGCTGCAAGTAACACCATGTGATGGAAGACTGGGGCTGTAAATCTATTCTCATAAGACGGGTTTGAAGGACATGCGCCGCCTGACCTCGATGTGAGACGGAATGTTCCGGTGGGTTTTCCCGTGATCCAATGCGCTCCCATACATCTTGGCTCCGACTGCAAAACTTAACCTCAGACTTTTAAACAGAAACAATTCATAAAATCGGAGTAATGCCCAAGCTTATACATTTCAAACATCCAATCTAATACCTACAATTATCCGTAGGTGGTTAATGTCCTCAATCTAATCGTTATACTACACAATTTCCAACCTTCTTAATTTCAACCCATGCACTTAAGCATTGCAATTGTAAACTGAAACCCTGACCATTTCCAACATGAATCTGAAGCCTAAACTGAAGTCTTTCCGATCTTAATATTTTGCTCAAGGGTGATGATTGTTAGGCATCGAACCCAGGCCCTACTTACTGGGAGAAGAGCACTTGACTCCCCATCAGCTGACCTCTATTCATCCGGACTCTGTTGAGCGTGAGGCCAGTGAGAGTGTTAAATCTTCTCCACAATGTGTTTTTAAACCAGCAGTCTCCAAGGTAATAACTTTTCCTGGGTGAGCGGCTGCTGCTTATCGCTCTACAATATCCGACCCCGGCAGACTCTCATTGGCCGCAGGCTCCGTAAATGTTGTATTGACTTCTCCATCATTCTGCCAGAGCCCTGAAGGTCACGGGTTTGCACCGTGCGGGGTCTCGTCCAAAGAAAAAAAATTATCCAACAAAGGCTCTTCTTCTTCTTCGTCTTCCTCTGTGTTGTGTCGACGTGATGTTGCTTTCTATTCGCTTCTGTTGCACTGCGTTGTGCCTTGTAGTAGTGTGCTGAGGCTGTGTGGGTGTAGCCTGTGTAAGATGTCATTGTGTACAGTGATAACCGCATTCAGGGAGCCCCAACTAACAGCCAGTGTGAACGATCATTCAGGGCCTGCAGGTATTTTTATAGTTTCAACCCAGCGGTTCATGAGCTGAACATTCCCCTGTAGAGCGCACGCAGCGCCGTGTTTATTAAGCCCCCGCTCCGTCCGTCCGTCCGTCCGTCCGTGGTAACCAACACTTTCGCTCCAGCTCTGCCCGGCGACAGTCCCGCTGGAACGCTGCGCGCTGACATTTACATCCAAATGGTAATTGATTCAGAGGGAGCTGTGAGCACAACGCCACCGCCATTTAACAAGTGTCCTCTCCGGGGGCCAGGTGGGTGGGTAGGGTGGGGGGGGGGGTAGAGGAGGACCCTGTAAAATAGCCATGATTTATTTGTGTGTTTTTATAGGTATTTATTGTTTTCCTCAATGTTTAGAGGGGTGAGTGCTGCGGCGGCAGCCTGGCTGAGGCGAGGTCGCCGCTGATTGGCTGGCGGTGACAGAACACACTCCGACACGGGTGAACCTGACCGCGGCGCCGGGAGTTGATGGTGTGTTGTTGCCCGGGGTCACAACAACAACGACAACAACAACAACAACAACAACAGCAGTGGTGCTGGTGGCACTCGACTGAATGAGGAAAAATAAATGCAATATACTTTAATCTCATCGTCCAGGTGCAGCCATCAACGGGTGTCTCACTCTCACAGGTGTCTCACGCAGCAGGTGTCTCACCCCCCACCAGGTGTCTCAATGACAAATAGTTTCACCCACCTGGTGTCTCACTCAACCATATGTCTCCCTCTCTCAGGTGTCCCACCCACAACCAGTTGTCTCACTCTCTCAGATGTCCCACCCACAACTAGTTGTCTCACTCTCAGATGTCTCCCCAACCAGGTGTCTCCCCCCCAGAATGTCTCCCTCCCTCAGTTGTCTCACCCACAACCAGGTGTGTCACTCTCTCAGATGTCTCCCCAACCAGGTGTCTCCCCGACCGGGTGTCTTGCCCACCGGGTGTCTCACCCCCCAAGGTGTCTCACTCTCTCAAGTGTCTCACCCACAACCAGGTGTCTCACCTATACTACTAGGGTGCAGATCAGTGAGTCATTGTATTAAGGGGTAGAAGTATTGCTCTCCAACATCACAATGTCACATATTGCCAGGAGGAACCATGGATTTGAACCTGCGACCCTTCCAGCTGTCGGCCCCATTTCACTGTCGGAGCTCCCGGGCCTACAGCCAGACCTGCTATCTGCTCTCACCTGTTTCCACGGTGATTACATCACACCCCGGCAAGCCAGATGTTGCCTAAATTGATTATAAACACCTGTTACACACCAGTGACACTCACACAGAGATACACAAAGAGACATTCGCAGCCTCTTAGACATGAACACTCCCAGCGTACAGACGCATTCTGTTCGTCTGAAACGTGACTGGGCAAGAACCACCAGATCAGTGATAAAGCTCTGTAGCTAAGCAACATAAACAAATGGGTCAAAGTTTAAAGTTTGGCGTCGGCAGATTCTCCGGCGCTGAGCTCTGCACACCATAATGGAGGGTGCGGTGGTTGTTCCCCTGAAAGCAACGGCAGCTCTTATGCTACACCCCTATCCAGTATTCTACGGCGCTAGCGCTATCTAAGTGTCCAGTATGTTACCTTATGTAAACTATGCATAATATACCAACTTCTCATCCAGGAGAAAACGGGAGAATGAAGCAGTGTCCATCGTGAGATCCAAACCTGAGGAATGCTGCTGGGGAGGCTGGCTGGGAGACTGGATTAGAGGCTGGAGGGTAGGCATGTGGTGAGGCTGGTGGTAAGGCTCTCTCGGGATGAGTTTGTTGTTGAGGCTGGTGACTAGGCTGGTGGTGAGGCTGGGCGGTAGGCCCAGACGTAGAGTCGACCCAGTAGAGGCTGAACGGTGTCAGCGGAGGCCAATTCCCCCCCTGCACCAGAACGGGGCCAGACATTTCTGGTTGGTGCTCTGAGCGAAGCCGAATCAAGACTCACTTGAACTCGTCATCTGAAAATAGAAACGATTTGAAAAGCGACTGGAATCATGAGAGTATGTGGGCCATGATCTAAATGACTCCAGACAACGTGACAAAGGCCGCGGCGGAGAACTTGAGTGTAACCTCAAACGGGGGGTCGTTTGTTCTGCTGTAAACTTCCCGGGATGAGGGATGGCGGGGTGGGTGGGGGGGGGGGGGGGGGGGGGTAAAGAGAAGAGGCGCTGCTCTTAACTCTGGATCGTTGGGAGACATCCTTCATTCCTTTCTTCTCAGGACGAGCGCGCTCATTACTGTCGGAGCGCCGTGTCGGCGTGGCGTTACCTGTCAGAACGTTCTGCTGAGGCCAGCGAGACGCTTCCTGAGCGCTTCAACCGTGATGGACCATTCCTCTTCTGCCTCTCCTCCTCCTCCCTCTCCTCCTCCTCCCTCTCCTCCTCCTCCCTCTCCTCCTCTCTCCTGTCTCCCCCACCATCTCACTTTCCCCCCTCCTCCCTCTCCCCCCCCTCCTCTCCGACCTCCCTCTCCTCTTCCTCTCCCCTCTCTCCCCCTCCTCATCCTCCCTCTCCCCCCTCCTCCCCCTTCCTCTCCCCCCTCCCCCACCATCTCACTTTCGTCCGACCTCCCCTCCTGTCTCCCCCACACCTCACTTTCCTCCCCTTCCCCCCCTCCTCTCCCATCTACCCTCACCCCCCCCCCCCCCCTACCCCCTCTACTCTCCACCCCCCCCCCCCCCCCCCCTCCTCTCTCCCCCCCTGTCTCCCCCCTCAGCTCAACCCACCATCTGATCTGACCGGCTGACAGCCTGAGTGCAGCGCTCGTTGGCCGGCTCTGTCTGGTGCACATCACCGAGGAGGAGATCTCTCCCTCAGAGTCCTCTTGTCATATTAACTTCACATTAACGCCTGACGCACACGCGCTCCGTCACACACACGCCGCTCCGTCACGCACGCCAGTCTGTCACACACACGCCAGTCCGTCTCCGCGGCTGGCGGCTGTGAAGGGTGACATCTTTAGAGGTGCTTTACACTGCCTTGTTTTCTGCTCTTAGAGGTGCGGCGGTGGAACCGGTTCAGTCCGGTCCCGGGGGACGGATCAGTGGCAGTCTCACTTGGGGGGCTTCTCAGGCCTGCATCAGACTGACCCCCCCCCCCCCCCCCCCCCTTCCCGTACCCCACCGTCCACAGACCTCCACAGTCCCTTCTAACATACTGTAGTCTTAAGTCTCAAAACTACAGTATGTTAGTCTAAACCTTTCCTCATGTTAGGCTCAGCCCTACGCATTTTTGTCTAAACCGTACCACCTGTTAATCTCAACTCTATGGCAGGTTAGTCTGTGTTATTTTATTCAAAGGTTAGTCAGTTTCTAATGTTTCACACCAAGGCTCTATAGGCAGCCACAATTCAAGTACGGCTTGACGTGCATACAAACAAACACACACACGCACACGCACACAGACACACACAGACACTCTAAATCACGAGAGTTGATGAGGAGGTGACTATAGATGTGCAGCGTCGCGTGAGTTGACACCATCAATGGCGGGAGCTTATAGTGCTTGTCGACGCAGCTCCCGGTTCGTATCGAGCGGTCGCGCGGCTGATAATTAACCCCAAGTACCTGGAGTGGTGACGTAGGCCGCTCCTGTTGTGGGCGGGGGGAGCTAGGAGGAGGAGAAGGAGGGGTGAGGAGCAGCGCAAGAGGTCCTGCCCAGTACCAAGCGGCTTCTTTGATTCCGCGGCAGAGCTCGCGGTCTCCGGTCTCCGGTGCTGGTTAGTGTCGCACGGTAAGAACTTCTCTTTACTGCTCTGTAGTGTTTAGGCAACGCGAGTTAAGGGTCCTGAACACGGGACACTAGGCTGGAACCACACGCGCACTTCTCTTATTTTTGACTTTATTGTTGAGCCAGTAGAATAACGATGGAAAAGCAGAGAAATTAATCTATCAAGTCATTACTACAGTGTTAAAGGTCCTTCGTTGCGATACTATTTTTCGAGAGCGTTGCGCGTTCGCTGCCGGGTCCAGACTCCCTGTCCCCAGGTCGCTCTCCGTGGTTCTGAACCTCTGAACCACCCCATGACGCTCGTCTATCTCCGGTGAACGGCGAGCCCAGCGTACCGACAGACTAAACCGTATGGATCCGACCCTGGGGGGTTAGCGGCGCCTTTTAGCGGGTCCTTTCACACCCACCATCCCCCAGGGTTGCGTTTTGTTACGCAGCCTTAATTTACTTCTGCTGAATGTTTCACCTCCGCAGGACGGCCGAAAACGAGACGCTGACTCCTCGGCGACTTGGGAGGGAAAACGCCAAATAACCGGACACAAAAAGAAAAAAAAATAACACTTCCACGGCAAGCGCAAAGTTTGGTACGGACGGAGGATGGAGACGCGCGAGAGGCGCCCTGCTGTGATCGGAGCGGAGCGCATCCTCGCGCATGACCAGGGCGTGACGCGCTGACCGACCTGCCGGCGACGGCGGGAGAGGGGGGGCAATCTGCGATCATGAACTCCATCAAAGTGACAAGAAGATCGAGAGGAGCACGGGTTTGCTGAGAGGTGGAGGAGTTGGAGAACCAGTAGCCAAGAGAGAGAGGGAGCGAGAGAGAGAGAGAGATAGAGAGAGAGAGAAGGGGTACGGGGTCGCGTCACGAAGACCATGGGGATAAAACATCTTCTCCTGCTCCTGGTCTACTTGGACCCGCTCCACGTGCTGTGTGCCGCTGCGAACAAGAGAACCAAGCCGGCCCCCAAGCGGACCGCACGGCCCCGGGAGGTGAACAGCACCGGCGGGCCGGGCGCCCCCGCCCCGGGCCGGATTCGGGTCACCCAGGTGCAGGCTCCGGCGGTCGGAGCGCACGACACGTGCTTGGGGTACTATGACGTGAGTGGACAGCTGGACAAGGAGTTCGAGTGCAACAACACGGACCACCGCTTCTGCTGCGGCAGTTGCTTCCTGCGCTTCTGCTGCGCAGACCAGGGGAAGCGCCTCGAGCAGAAGTACTGCACGAACTACAACACTCCAGACTGGATAAAGACCCAGCCTCCCTCCCCCGCGCCCACGGGGGACACGTACGACCCGGAGCTAGACCAGACCAACACCACGGTGTACATCTCGTGCGGCGTGGTGGCGCTCGTCATAGCCATCGGGATCGGCGCCAAAGTTGCCTACGACAAGGCGACCAAACCGCCGCAGGAGATGAACGTCCACAGGTAGAGAAGTTACGACCTGCTTGTAAAGTCTTAATTGTTCTCCTCATGTCGCTGCTTCCCTCGGCTCCTCTCCCTGCGCGTGTCATTTATGTTTTAGGGCAATCAGTACAACGTTAAGTCATTTAAATAAGTGCGCTAGACTGGAGAAATGAGCACGTTGCATTTGAGCAAATCAAAGTTTCACTGTTCATAATCATCCTCATGCAAAGCAGAAAACAAGAAAATAATAAAGATCAAAGTTATTCTAATAAGGACATTCCTATCAGGGAACTACATCTATAAAATATGACAACGGCATGTTTTTTTAAATGTTTCAGCAAAGATATATAATCTCAATTTGATATCAGAATTTTTTTTTGACACAAACGTATACGCACACGCACCATCGACCACTCAATCCAATCTGTAGAAGATGTTTGTGTATTTTTGTGTGTGTGGGGGAGGGGGGGGGGGGGGTGTATGTGACCGGGTCTGAAGTGTTTGGATGGTGAGACGACCACATTGAGATGACTCCTAACCTGTCTCTACCCGCAGAGAGGTATCTGAAATGTGAGCGTGAGGAATCAGCAGTGATCCGTTCACTTTTACATGCAGACCGTCAGCCGTCAGGTTCATCTCCCGCCTCCACCCTAACGCTCCTTGAGCCTTAGGGCGAGCCCCCACCTGAAACACTGCAGCTCCTCACAGTACCGCGGATTGAACCGCAGGACAACCTGTTGTGGTAGGAAGTGGAGTAAATCCTGTTGACCTACAGTGCAATGTTAGGAACTGGAGTAAATCCTGTTGACTTACAGTGCAATGTTAGGAACTGGAGTAAATCCTGTTGACATACAGTGCAATGTTAGGAACTGGAGTAAATCCTGTTGACCTACAGTGCAATGTTAGGAACTGGAGTAAATCCTGTTGACCTACAGTGCAATGTTAGGAACTGGAGTAAATCCTGTTGACTTACAGTGCAATGTTAGGAACTGGAGTAAATCCTGTGGATTTACAGTGCAATGTTAGGAACTGGATTAAATCCTGCGCAATGTTAGGAACCAGAGTGAAACCTGTTAAAATGCTAGAAACTAGAGTAAATCCATTGAACTGCAGTGCAATGTTATAGGAACTGGAGTTAATCCTGCTAAACGACAGTACAATGTTAAGAACTGGAGTAAATCCTGTTGACCTCCAGTGCAATGTTAGGAACTGGAGTTAATCCTGTTAAAATCCTAGAAACTAGAGTAAAATCCTTTGAACTGCAGTGCAATGTTAGGAACTGGAGTAAAACCTGTTGAACTGCAGTACATCGTCCAGAATGCTGCATACTGTAAACTAGGACAGACGGATCTATGTACGCATTTTGTGTGTGTGTGTGTGTGTGTGTGTGTGTGTGTTCGTTTTTGTGTACGTGTGTCTGTGTGTTGGCAAGTTTGTGAAGTATGGGGATCTGTGTGTCCTATATTTTGTATATGGTGGTGTTCCACGGAGATGGGTGCGGCGTCATCTCCTGATTGGTCGAATCATCTTCAGGCCGCCTGAAGTGGGTCGCAGGGAGGTGTAGCATAGCATACGGTGGCTCAGTGTAGCATATTATCGCAGTGTATAGCGTAGCTTGACCTACAGGACATGGTTAAGCCTAAGAACATTGGAAAACATTGATCATTGAGTCTTAGAGCCATGAGGTATTCCTAGCCTACTATCACATTTTAAGTGGGTCCCCTTTTTTTTCATGGGCGGTGAAACATGGCTGTTTCGGCTTTCACCAAGGCCCGCCCTCTTCCTAGGATCAGATTGACAGGTTACCTGGGTACCCAAAACAGCCGGTAACCGGTGACTCATGCAGTAGCACCCGTTAACACGTAGAGCGCAATTTGAGTCCATATTGCATCCTATCCTATGTTCTTGAACCAGCTTTTATGCAGAGATTTGGCCCTGAATTAATACACAGCACTGCTTAGTTACCCACTACACCCACCATCACCCAAAATAAGTTATTTCAGGGTTTGGTTTTCCTTTAATCTAAAGCATTAAAGTCATATTGTATTCTCTAAAGGGGTCAGCTGAGTGGAGCTCCAACATGTTGAGGTTCTCTCTAACCAAGGACTGGGGCAGGGGCGTGTCATGGGGGGGCTGGGGTCTTGTGATTGGTCACCCTGTGTGCTGCATAAAAGCAATCAGCCAGTTTGAAGGATTTCAAATCTGACAGAATATGATTGAATGTTACAATTGTAAATCACACAATTATTCATTTTTTCTATTTCTATTAGTTTGTGGACTAATGATTAGAGGAAATATTTCCCGTTTGTCAATTTGTAATTTTGTGAAGCATATATTCTGGACATTATTCTACAAAGTTAGCCTGGATCTGAACACATTGCTAGCAGTAGTGACGTGTCTTCGCTGGGGCGCTCTGCCCAGTGTGAGACACCCTTCGATTTCCCCATGTCATCGTCCACCAAGCAGAAAGGCACTGGGTTCAATCCCTGTTGTCTACATGTGGGCAACCTAGTCAAGATGTCTCAACCACTCCCTGGTCCTTAGTCACCTGTATCTAAATTACATTTCACTTTGGATGAAAGTTCTAGCTTGATGACTTAATAGTTACTAGAACACAATGTTCAATGTGTGATGTTTGCTGGGAGTATTTCAATAGTTTGGTTTGGGGAAATCGTCCACTGTGGGGTGACTAGCTGGCAGACTAGCTAGCTGGCAGGCTACCTAGCTAGCTGGCTAGATGTATGGCAGGCTCGCTGGGCACGTGGAGCCATCCAGAGATAAATGGGTCACGTATAAACTCGCCTCTACACCCCAGCAGATCCAGCGGTCCCGTTTCATTACATTATAATTGGATCCGAAATGGAGGCGCAGGACTAATTTGTTCTGAGGTTGATGGAAGCTTATGAGGCTGATTGTTTCTCTTACCTGTCTGGTCAGCCTTCATTATGGAACAGAGATAACTAAGCGGTAGCTGAGAAAGACCTGGAGCTAACAAGCTGGCCTGGGAGAGGACATCAGCCGCGGTTCGTCTCTAATGAACAGTCAGGTCAATACAAATGTTGGTATGTTTAAAATGTCTTCCCTGAGGGGTTAATCACAGCCTTTGTGTTCAGAGGAGGATGGTATGGTATCCTGACATAATCCTTTGTCTTTAATACTATTATTGTTTTCAAAATGACTCTTTCGTTAATAGTCCTAGAATTAATGAAGGGAATTCATTCTGATATATCTTTCTATTTGCTATTTAATAATTGAGACACCTATTTAATAATTGAGACACTTTTGTCCAAAGGGATTCACAGTAAACCACCATCTACTGCCTGTAACCACACCACCGCGTTATTGAACCAGGTGAAAACGGTTGGCGATTCCCGTTGGAGGTGGCTCCCGTCCTGACAGAAAACATTCACCAATTAGTTTGGCGGCGAAACATGGACCCCCTGAGATTGTTTGAGGGGTCCGGAACGACAAGGTGTAATAGCCCCTGACCTCCCTGGTGGGCAGCAGTGTATATCCCCAGGCCGGGACCTTACTGGAAGGCAGGAGTGTAATTACCCCAGGCCGGGACCTTACTGGAGGGCAGTAGTGTAATTACCCCAGGTAGGGACCTTACATGTGGGCAGTAGTGTGATTATCCCAGGTAGGGACCTTACTGGTGGGCAGTAGTGTGATTATCCCAGGTAGGGACCTTACTGGTGGGCAGTAGTGTAATTACCCCAGGCCGGGACCTTCCTGGTGAGAAGTAGGAAGGGAGGCACCCCAGCGTTCATCTCCCAGAACGATATCACAACCAGGCCATGGAGCGTTTAAATGGACCACGACCTCAGAATAGATAGAGGCCAGGGGAGAGGCTGTGGAGAGAGATACAGAGATACAGATATGTCAAGAGAGGCATAGAGAGGGTGAGAGTTCTCCTGACCTTCTTATTCCCAGTGACCATTCATCCATAGTGATGTCGTCCCTGATTTTGTTGGTCTTCTACAGTGACATCGTTGGTCTGTAAGATGTCGTTGGTTTGAGGTGATGGAAAGTGACGTGGTGGAACATGAAATCAGCCTCAGTGGACACACTCTCTTCCAGAGCGAATCAGCTCCTGTGGGGAGGTTTCAGGTGTAGGATTTGTGAAAGTGTTTTTGGGGCGGACCCACGTAGTCTCGGCCGTGACCTTCAGAAGGGGGAAGAGTCTGGAGACAGAGATTTGAGAGCATATCGACCGGCCAGCAGTGCGGTCACGGTGCTGCTGGCCAGACGGGCACTTTGTTCTCAGATTGCAGGAGACGGGAGGGGTCGGGCGACGGGGGGAGAATGGTCACACAATGGGAGGAAAATGACCAGAAACTCAAGTGTGAAAAACACAAAAGACCTCTTCAGAGTTCTAATGTCGGGTGGAAAACTCGACTTTCTTTCAATTGTCCTGCGTGGCGAATCAAATATTGCATGTCCTGAAGCAAATTAGACCTAGTTTAGGAAGCCAAAGAAACCGCAGAAAGATTTGGCATTTTCGGTTGAGCTTACAAGAAACTTCGGAGCATAAAACACAAAAGACCTCTTCAGAGTCATCCGTCAGGAGGAAACTTGACTTTCATTCTCCTGTTTTACAAATCACAGCTATCATGTTTCAAGATAGCTGTGAAGACGTAGCATAAAAAACTAAAACAATTACACAGCAGAATTTTTATGTGGCATTTTATTTGAAGAGCGGATACCAAGATGTATCTCTAGTTAGCTGGTTTTTGTTGACTGTTTTGAGAAGTTAACTATCTTTCAACATGAGTTTTTTTTCTAACTAGGGTTTAATGTTTTAATAACATGTTCTTTATCTTGTATCTTTGGATATTATTGAATACTTGATAATTAGAATTGAACTTAATAGGTCTCATGTTTACACTAATCTTTTAACATGTTCTAATACACATGTTTAACTCATCTTTTAATAAGTGGTTTGTGCTGACTGGTGTTTAACTAATATTTTAATGAGACGTCCTTGCCTACCAATGTTTTATTAACCTCTTTTAGCTCCAGATTAGGCTGGAACACTTTTAAACCAGGTCATTGTCGCCTGGGATGGAAATAAAATAATAAATGTCTAACGTGTGCTAATTTTACCAGGCAGCTATCCTACTTAAACTGCCGATACATACACTGCATTTTCCTCTTGAAAATACTCAGTTGTAGAGGAGTGAACTTTACCTTTGACATTGAAAAATAGATACAAATATAGATGCTGGTATGTCTATATACTGTATACACAATATGAGTCTGGTCAAAGTTATTGCAACACATTTTGTTTGATTCAAAATTGAACCGCAGTTGTGAAGTGTAATACGTTTAGTTTGGTTGCTTATTATTCTTACCGCCAAAATAAAAGTGCTACTGGTACTGTTTGTTCATATACTTTAAGGTGACCTATCTGAGTTGGCACTGGCTCTATATGGTTTGGCCTCCCTGCTTCGCTACACTCAAGTATAAATCGAGCTGAAAGTACAGCTAAATAAATCACCTCATACTTTACTTTTGGAGACTCTCATAAAACTTCTTGCTTCTCTGTTGTTTATATCTCCAGAGCACTTGCAGACATTTTGCGGCAACAAGGAACCAATCCGACGTCTCTGCATGAACATGAGAACATGGCAGAGTTGGAAGACTCGTCCAAAGACGAAACACCTGTGAGGAACTTCAAGAACCACTACACACCTGTCCATAGCCACGCCCCAAACCATGGTAAGTACACCTGCATAAAAGCCACGCTCCAAACCCTCTCAGTGCACCTGTTCATAGCCACGCCCCCTACCCGCTGTGTACACTTTTCCATTGCCAGGTCCCAACCATACTGAGTACATCTGTATACAGCCACTCCCCCTACATCACTAAGTACAGCTGTCCATAACCACGGCCCACCTAATCACTCGGTAAACCTATCCAAAGTCACGCCCCTCACTCCACTGAGTACACCTTTGCGTAGCCACGCCTCCTGCCTCACTGAGTACACCTGTCAACTGCCACGCCCCCTACCTCACTGAGTACACCTGGCCTGCAACCACACCCCCTACCTCACTAGGTTCCCCTCTCCATAGCCGCGCCCCATATTTCGCTAGGTACACCCGTGCCAACCTCATTGAGTATTCCTTTACCTGGCCACACCCCCTATCTCGCTGAGGTAGCGTGTCCAAAGTCACGCCCCCCCTTCTTCACTGAGTACACCTGTCCCCACATGGGCAACACGACCAAAAGAGGGGTTAAAGGACTCATTGACCTTCATTTCCCCCCTACTTGACTCACAGTGTGTGGTGCTGCCTCCTCCGTCCTCAATACGACTGGAATCCTCTCCAAGTTGAGCTCTGCGTATGTGGGCCGCTGGGCTATGACCGACGCCTGCTGAACTAGATGGACAAGGCGTGTAATAGGAGAGTATTATTCATATGTTCGCAGTGCTAAGCTGAAGATACGGAGAGGGTGTGAGAAGCCCAGCTGCGGGAAGGGTCCCATCCCGCATTCCACGGGGCGTCCGATTGGTCGACTAATCTCTGGCTAAAAACGTGACATAGGATGAGATGCGAGCGAACGTGTCGCCGGGCGGACGCGTGTCTTTGTCTTGGGATATTTCCGTCCTGCAGGCGTCGGATTGGCTGGTAGGCGGCGTGCTTGGGGGACGGGGGCTTTATAAGTGGCCCAGTATGGTGTCCCAGATTCAGACTCTGAGCTGCACTCGGGTGTCAACCAGTACCCTATACACACGCACGCACGCCATGCGCACACACGCACACACGCACACATGCACAATTGCAAACACACTTTCACTCATGCATGGACTCAACCTTACACACATGGACCCACACGCATACATACACACATTCCTGCCCTTAAACATGAAAAGACACAAAATCCCACACTGCAGCTACTGTCTCAGTAAGCGGTCCTTTCAAGATAAACTCCTCTCTTTCCACCCGGACTGTCCTTTGTTAATGCAAGCCTGGGTCGTTCCTTTGTTGCTAGTCTGGTATGAAGCAACATGATGTTCCTCGTAACTAAAACTGCAGTCAGATGCGACTGGATCACCTGACCCACCGCTGAACTTTAGCATTCGAACGGTCAATAAATACCAGAAACACCCTGCGAGCAGACACAAGAGCTGGATGTTTCCCTCGGACTGAAGGCCAAGTCCAGATTCATGGTCTTGGTAACGAGCCTCCGAGACGTTTGGCCTTCGCTCTCTCCGACCGCTCCTCGTTCAGACGTCTGGCTGGATTTGTAGCGTCTGGAAGGGGATGAGCAGGACGACCTTCAGGAGATCTCTTGAAAAAAGAGATGAAGCTCAAAAAGACGAAGCAGCTGCAGATGCTTTGAAAAGAGGCGAACTAGAGATGAAGGCTGTGTCGGACCGTCGGACATTAATCACATCTTGGTCCGGTGAGAGTGAAGAGTCAATATGTAAGATAAAAAAAATGACATAAAACAGGTTGTCAAGGTTATTATTGACTCAGCCGTTTACAGGATATGGATCGTTTTTTGTTCAGGTAGAAATGCCAAGACCCCATCTTCCTGTCCCCCTTCTGGAATTGAAAGCATTCATCGGGCAGACCGGTTGACACGTCAGACGTTCCCCAATGTCACTAACTGTTCAATCGGTCCATCTTTGACAGACAGTTTTATTAAGTTGTAAAAACCGAAGCCTGAGTCAGATGACTTCTGTTAGTGAGATCAGGGTGTTGCTCATTTATATACAAAGTTGACAAATTATGTAAAGATGAAATGTATAAATGCAGGCTTTAAACTTAATTGGTCAGGGTTTTCTGTACAGAATAATGTTTGTTAATTTCAAAGAGTACTAAGGAAAACATCGAACAGTGCATGGTTTGGAGGGACCAACATGTGTAATAAGATCAGTTAACCATAAACTATAAACTATTAACAAGCTCCATTAATTATGAATCGGGCCGATATATTGCATTGGCAGAGCGTTCAAAGTGGCTTACAGCTGCCTTCAACATCTAATTAGACTGAGACAGATAATGTGGTCTTATTAAGGACTGTCCTCATTCCTCAGTACCGGGCCCCAGAGGAGCAGAGGGGCCCAGAGGCCCCTAGGAGCCGACTACTAGTCCAAATGTTTTATCTGGTAAACGAGCGACAACAATACCATCCGGGTTTGGGAGCTCAATCTGGGGTCCCTCTGATGATGATGAGGAGGAGGAGGAGTTTGATGGTGGAGGAGACCCCCGGTGTATCGACTCCTTTTCATCTTTAACCGTGGCTGACACCCAGATAATTAACTCGTTGGGAGTATCAACACGTTAGGATGGGACACAGCTAAGGTTTTAAATGGACACCGCCCTCAGTGTGTGTGTGTCATATTACCGGCAATGGGTGAATGGGTGAACGTGCTTAGCGATGTCAACTGTTTGGAAAAGCGTAAGGTTCTAATGAAACATACCAATGTCTCGAAGCCATCCAAGCTTTGCGTCCTACTATTAGTTATTCATTGTGGAAGGAGATGCATCATGGGTCACCTGGCTGTGAATTGTTTTTCATGTGTCTGTAATCTGGCTGTGAATGAAGTTGTCTGACCGCTGTTAGTGCATCTTGATGCTGTTTTGTTAAAAGCTTTCAAGATGCACAAGGACACATTTGGAGTCGGTAAAGACCTTGACCTGCTCTTAGATGGGGAGAGAGTGTGGGGGAGAGAGAGAGCGAGAAAGAGAGAGAGAGTGAGAGAGAGAGAAGTAGGGGGAAAAGAAAAAAAGGTCATAGGGAGTAGAGGGAAGAGCGGGCCAGAACATGAGGGAGGACAGTGTAAACATGCAGTTGGGTTTATTGTGTGAAGGTCAAGTTGTTCCCAGAAGACTCCTGAGAGTTGGTGTCTTCACACCAGGCCGTGTCTGACCAGCTGCTGACCCTCTCAGCTCTACTCTCAATCAAGCTGAGAGACCATAAACCCCCACCACCACCCCACCACCCCGTCTTTTATTTTCATTTACTGGGCTATGGCGATAGAATTAGGCTGCCTGTTTATTTATTTAGTTGTCCGATACGTATGCGTCTCAGGTTACATGAATCGATGTTGCAGATCAATACCGTGTCCATCAGGGGAAAGCCGGAGTTGGTTATTAATGTTGCAACAAGTCGCATTTCTTACTGAAGGTATATTAACGCTGTGTAAGGTTAGGGAAGGTTGACTTCCTTAAAGTCGATTAAAGCTGTGTTATGTACAAGTAAATTAAGATTGCGCTAGGTTAGGGCAGTAGGTTGCATATATACGCATTTCTTACTGCAGGTAAACTAGGGTTGCAGCTTGCTGCGGCACGTTGCGGCTGATATGCTCCAGGTGTGTGTGTGTGTGTGTGTGTGTGTGTGTGTGTGTGTGTGTGTGTGGTTGTGTTGACGTATGTTGTGTGTTCTCTCTCGCAGGGCACTATGGCAAGGAGGCGCTGCGCGGGGCCCCGGACATGCACAACTTTATTTCTTCGGGCTTTGTGACGCTCGGACGGGGCCACCTGAAAGGTGAACAGGAAGTGACATCATGATTTAATGAAGGTTATGACTGCAGTATTAATGCTTACACAGAATCCCACAGAAAGCCTGAGTGCATAACACAATGTGTTATACATCTGACAAAGTGTATGATATCTATAATTTTTCACAAAAGACAAATTAACTACATATTAATGTATGTATTTCAAAGTAATAACTATATTCCTGATAAGTAGAGATCAGTTATCTGTAAACATTTGTGAAAAAAGCCAGGCTGCCACACATGACGAGATGAAAGATGAATCCCCGTTCTGGGTCATAGTTATCTCCAAGCATCTTCAACAATTGATACGTATATGATCACTTAGAGGTCACTGGGGCTATTGCTAAACAATAAATGAGCAACATCTTAAAGGTCCCATGACATGCCACCAGGTGTGGTGTGATTAGCCGTTACAAGCCGTTTCGGAAATCTGCCCCTTATGACATCCCAGGTGGGCGTGTCCACCTAGCTTGTAACGGCTAATCACACCACGCCTGGTGGCATGCCATGGGACCTTTAACTAAGGCATAGAGTGAAGCGGGGTTCGGTTTTAATCCCTGTAAATCTGTTAGTGAACTAGTCAGTTAACCAGTGTGTAAATCAGACTGGTCGGTGAACCAGTGCTTCTGTGCTTGTGTCTCTCCACAGCACAGCACTCGGTGGATGACCTGGGCCATATGTCGTGGCAGGGCGACCCAGATGCCCCCATCTCCTACGGTAAGTACCCTAACCATGGGGGGTTGAGTCTGGGGTTGGGGTGGGTTGGGGTGGCAGATGGCGGAGGTGGGGGTTGAGGAAGGGCGAGGTTGGGGAGCTGTCAGGTTAGAGATGAGAGTGCAGGGAGGGTGTGTATGTATGGGGGTGGAATGAGGGGGACTGGGGGACGGGGGTGGAGGATTTGGGGCTCCTGTCAGAGTAGCGACTGGGTCAGGTGAAGACCCAGCTGGGGAGGGGATAAGGTTCCTTGCGGGGCGGTAGTCTGGGTTCTCTGCTTGGTCCTGATAAGGAGGCGTTTGGGCGTCACGATGCGTCTACGGGGCTCAGAGTGGCTGGAGGTGATAACCACAGCCCGCGGTCCGTAGCCCGCTAGCTCCCGCAGAGTGTTTGCTCGCGTAGCAGGTGAGCTTCCTGCTCCGGGGTTCGTTTGCTGCAGGCGAGCAAACGAAAAAATAATGATGATCCATTCCATCCGCCTTCTGCATACACTAAACACGCTAGCTGAGTTAGAGGACTGCCGTGCTAGCGCTGAAGTGTACGCCGTTGCAACGGTTATAGGCATCAATAGCATTAGCAAGCACACGAAGGTGGCAGCGTGCCAGTTTCCCACCCCCTCTCCACCTAAAGTCCCCAGCAAGGTAAGTACCTGTTTTAACACAATCGCACAATACTGTGGACAAAAAAAACAACACAAAACTCAATACAGCCAGAGTATCCGTACCGTGCAGATAAGCTGTACGTTGAAAGCCCGGGGATACGCCCTTGTACATTTCTATGCGTGCGCCTTCGCCGGTCGCTGTGTGGTGCTCAAAAGTGTCAGAGGACGGAGGTGAGTCTCCGGCGGCTCCACCGCCCCCAGAGGCAGAGTCTGGGTGATATCGCTGCGCGGCAGCAGCAGCGGTCGCGTCGCATCCCCGCTCCGGCGCGCTCGGCTGGGCAGGAGGAGGCGCGTGCGGGGGGCTGCCCGGGCCCTGTCGTATCCTAGTTTAGCAGCTGGCTGTCTGAGTGCTCTCCATGCACTCTGCGTGCACTCCCCTGCCTGTCACGGCCAGACGGACAGATGTGCGCCCTGTCACCGCCCCGACCGTACAGTCCTTGCCCTTGCCTTTTTTTTCGCTCTTGGATCCCGGGGTACACACGAGTCGTATTTCACGGCGCACACGAGTCGTATTTCACGGCCCCCCCCTGGGGTCTGACAGGGGCCGCTCGGTGGCACATGTGCTCGTGATTGACAGGGTGGTCCGCGGCTGGATATTGGATTGAGACTTTCTGTCTGGAAATGAACGTCTGTGGGAGAATGTTTCTCAATATTGGTTTTTGGGGGCAAACTAATAAATAAAACACGCTCTGGTACTTTTGCGGTCAACGATATTTTCAATTATACTTGACAAAGAATAATATTAAGAATAGCACCTGCTCTGGTAGCCCTAAACCGAATTTCTGAAATGTAGGATATTTTCTTGTTACTTATGACAGAATTCTGCATCCAATCATGAAGCAACAAAAATATTAGAACTCTGACAACCGATTGGATTAGGAGCACTTTCACTTACTGTAGTACTACTTCTCTTCTCTATTCTACTTCCCTGTGGAATATTGCTCTGAATTCTACTTCTCTGTGGAGTATTGTTCTGTATTCTACTTCTCTGTGGAGTATTGTTCTGTGTACTTCTCTGTTCTGTAGTTTTGTTCTGTGTACTTCTCTGTTCTGCAGTATTGTTCTGTGTACTATTTCTGTCTTGAAGGGTTAGTGAAGCGGCGATAGATCCGTCTGATTTGAGGGGGGGAGAGGGAAGGGGTGAGAGGGAGGGGAGAGAGAGGGAGAGACACAGGAGCAGAAGGCAGCTGTCGTATCTTCTCCGTCCTCCATGATGGATCAAGGGAGGCTCCGGTTTCCTGGCTGCTAGCGGCCGACCTGACAGCAGCCAGGCAGCTCCTCCTGAGACTAGACCTACTGCTCCGTCGGTTAAACACAGAACCATGGATCCATCATCTGGGGCGGAGAGAGTTAGCGTCATAGTGGATAGGGGGTTCCACTCCATGCTGTAAGGGTTCTGGGTGTAGTCCCCGGTGTCCATAGTTTAACTAAAGGAAACTTAGAGCAAGACGCCCCCTAACCCTTACCTGCTACTTATGCTGGGTGCACACTACAGAATAATTGGGCCGATTTTTATGCCTGATTTCCCCTTGCCCACTCTGGTCAGCCAAACCCCGATCTGTTGGTGGTTCTACAGGTTTATTTTCAGAGATCATCCTGTGGATTTTTTTATATTCCTGATCCAATATCCTGTAGTTCGGGGGGGGGGGGGGTGACCCCGATGACGCAGGCAAGCCACGATAGGCAATTGGGAGCCACACCAACTTAACGTAATACCAATAATCATTAAGATATCATAACGGAAGCCATGGCAACAAAAGCAAAAGAGTGTCTTCTCAAATTGAGCAGTAGCTTGTGGAGCCAAAAAATATATATTAGAAAAAGCAAGCATAGCTAGTCATCTGCCATGCTTGTTTACACTAAAGTCACGTTTTTCATGTAGAAATCTGTCAAAATATATCTTGTCACATTTGTTTTCAAATGCATGAAGAACTCGCATTGGACTAAATAATCAATAATGGAGCAAATCATAAATAGTACCACCATATCGTCGAAAAAAACATCTTTCAGTATTTTTTCCACTTGCTTGGCATGGCTTGGCTGTAACCTATGTCAGGAATAAGTCTTATGGAGCCCCTTAACATTTCACAGCCTTCACTGGCCTGCAGATACATGGTGGGATCAATGTGATGGAGGAATAAATGGTGAATACTCAGCAGATACCCTGCATCCGTCTTCTGGAGCTGACGGGCTCCAGACCGCGTTCTGAAGCGGCGGGTGTCAGTGAAATGTGTGTGTGTGGCACGGTGGCAGTCGCCGTGTTAACCATGTGATTCATGGATCTATAATTTGTGAGCACTTAACCTGGTGAGAGAACGTCCTCAATGGCGGATAATGTATGGTGTGTGCAACCTCTCTCTCCTCTCTCTGGCTCGGTGTCTCTCGACCAGCTCTCTGGATGGGAGTCTGCAGGATCCCTCTCTCTCTCGCTCTCTCTCTCGCTCTCGCTCTCGCTCTCGCTCTCTCTCTCTCTCTCTCGCTCTCGCTCTCGCTCTCGCTCTCGCTAGCTAGCGCCGTGTCTCTCTACCTTCTCCCCGGCAGAAATGCGCAGAATCTGAGGTTAAATGATTCCACCTTTGTGCGCTCGTCCACAATCTGTCACATATCCTGTGTACAAAACACGTCCACCTCCTCAGGGTGTTCGCATCTATTACACCTCTCCTTCTGTCCTCTCTGCTGTCTCCTTCTGTCCTCCCTCCTCCTCTCTTCTCTCTCTTCCTCTTCTCTCTCTTCTCCTCTTCTATCAGCTCTCCTCCTCTCCCATCCCTCTGTTTCTCTCTCTCCCCCCCTCCACTCTCCTCCTGCTCCCTATCCTTCCTCCTCTCTCCTCCCTCGTCTCCTCGTCTCCTCCTCCTCTCCCCCCCTCCACTCTCCTCCTGCTCCCTATCCGTCCTCCTCTCTCCTCCCTCGTCTCCTCGTCTCCTCCTCCTCTCCCCCCCTCCACTCTCCTCCTGCTCCCTATCCTTCCTCCTCTCTCCTCCCTCGTCTCCTCGTCTCCTCCTCCTCTCCCCCCCTCCACTCTCCTCCTGCTCCCTATCCTTCCTCCTCTCTCCTCCCTCGTCTCCTCGTCTCCTCCTCCTCTCCCCCCCTCCACTCTCCTCCTGCTCCCTATCCTTCCTCCTCTCTCCTCCCTCGTCTCCTCGTCTCCTCCTCCTCTCCCCCCCTCCACTCTCCTCCTGCTCCCTATCCTTACCCCTCACTCCTCCCTCCTCTTCCCCCTCTCTCCTCCTCCTCCTCCTCCCCCCCTCTCACAGCCTGTAGCGTCCATCTTGATTAATTACGAGTTGCCCCCCCCCCATCCCCCCCAAATGTTCTCCTCCTGAGGGAGATGCCCCCCTCCCCCCACCTCCTCCTTCCTGCTCCTTCGTAAGGTGACCTTGTCTTAGTGGGACACGCGGTAACCTCCACCACCGGGACACCACAATGTGTTTGGTGACAGAAAAGGGGGGAGAAAGAGATGGGGGGGGGAGGGAGAGAAAGGGGGAAAGTGAGGTGAAGAGGGAGTAAGTTAGGGGCCTGGTGGAAAGATGAGAAGATACTGAAAGGCATACAGGAGAGGGAGAGAGGGAGAGAGGGAGAGAGGGAGAAAGAAGAGATGGGAAGGGGGGAGAGATGGAAAGGGAGAGGGAGAGAGGGAGAGATGGAGAAAGAAGAGATGGAGAGGGAGAGGGCGATGGAAAGAGGGAGAGATTGAGGCGAGCGGTAGACTGAGAGGGGAGGAGAGAGAGAGATGCCGAAAGAAAGAGAGAGTGAGAGAAAGAGAGAAAGAGGGTGAGGAGGGAGGGATAAGGAAGAGTGAGGGGTGGAAGGTTAAAGTAAACTAGGCTGCTATCATTTGTTCAGTTTGTCGCTGGTCTCCGCACTTCCCAGTGGCTCCTCCTCTTTCTCACTCTCTGCGGTGGTGAATTTGTTAAGGGTAACACCACTGTTAACCACCGGCATCCAAATAAAGCTCCAGGTGTTTGAATAGGTGTCACAAGGTGAGGGTTAGTGTTAGGACATTGATGTTAACTACTGTTGTGTTAATAAAACGGTGTTTGAATCGCTGCCATAACAGCAATTGAGGCCATTAAGGAGGTTGAGGACATCTCGGGAGCATCATTTTATTTCAGCTACAAATCTTCTTCTGGCCGGCCGAGTCTCTCTCTCCCGCTTTCATTTCCGGTGGACCCCGACTCCGGGCTCCCCCGGCTGGGTAAACCCGGTGCCGCCCCCCCCCCCCCCAGTCTGATTGCATGCCGTAGCTTTACCAGGACGTCGCACTGTCGTGTAGTGGAGACGGATGGCTCGGTTATAGCGTGTAATGGGGCTATCCGTCTGGCGTTACTGTCCCAGGGTCTACGAGGCTCCAGCCCAACTTCCTCCCGACGCGCCAGTGGACGCCGGTTATGGAGATGTATGACGGCAACACTAACAAGCAGAGGGCAGACAGACCCATGTCGACGTGTTGGAAGCCTCCCCTAATGTCTGGGCCCAGTGTTGTCCTGTCGAGGATGAGGAGGGGGAAACAGGGGAGGGTCTGACCGGGGGGGGAGACGTTTGGATGGCTGTGAACGGACGTGATCGCAGCCCCTGTGGGTTGTCGATGGATCGAGTATCGATGAATGACAAAAGGAAATGATGGCCACAATTTCGAAGATGCCTTTAAAACAGCTTGCTGTAATCTCTTTTTGAAGCAGTCGTTATGATCTCTTACGAACAGCTTGCCGCTTGAATCCACCGAAATCCGTGCCGCTTCTGTCGGCCGCAGGAACACTCATCTAGGTTTCCTTCTCTCTTGTTGTCTCTTCTTTCACGCTCTCTTGCTCTTTCTCACTCCTCCCTCGCTTCTCCCTTCTCGCGCTCGCCCTAAACACACAAATATCCAATGACACACAAACACGCACGCACGCACTCACAACAAACACTGCTTAGTGCTCTGTGCCGGCCTGTCACACTCGTTTCCATCCAACACTATAATCACATCGGAAGGGTGGACCAGTGCAGAAACACTAGGGGGTGTGTGTGTGTGTGTGTGTGTGTGTGTGTGTGTGTGGTTTTATTTAGACAATTTCCACTGAACATTGAAGCACTTAATTTTCAGTACACACACGCACGCACGCACGCGCGCGCACACACACACAGATTAACATGATATTGATAAATGATGGCTTTGTGTCTGCCTACCTCGACTACATAGCTAAAGTGCATGACTAGGAGTCTGCATTGCTCGCTGTCTGACCCCGCGGTGGAGATCGAGAGCATGAGGGTGATGGCGTCAGTGTGAAGTGTGACCAGCGATGAGTGCTAAACTGTCGTGTGTGAACGCAACGGCGGCGTTAGCATCCTGTGGATAGCATCCTGGCAGCCATGTTGAATCTTGCTCATCTGGATCCAGCTGTCGGGTGACCTGAATCAGGGAAGGCTCTGAGGAGCAGAACACGGCAGAGCTCTCTCCAGAGAGCCGGCGCCAGCGGTTAGCAGTTGGTGGTTGGCTTTTAGCACGATGCTAATGGCTAAGCTTAACGCGAGGGATAATGGAGTCGCCTGGAGCGTTTAGAGACACGGATACACACCTGGGCGCCATCACACACACTAGAATATGCACACAGGTAAACACACCTGATCAGACACACATGATCACACACAGAACACACACACCGATCAACACCCACACATATACACACATAGAGAACGAGATACACACCCGGGCATCACAGACTGAAATGCACACCTGATCACACGCACTCAAATAGGCACACAGGTACACCACGGCGTCATCACACACACACACACACATGCACACAAGATACACACACACATGCGTATACATATTGACACACAAAGGAGCACAAACTGAAAAAAACCACACGCAGGCACACAGTAATCAAGTGCTTTCCATACATGCAAATACCCAATGCCATGCAAATTCACACACACACACACACACACACACACACACACACACACACACACACACACACACACACACACACACACACACACACACACACACACACACACACACACACACACACACACACACACACACACACACACACACAGATAGCTCTAAAAGCCCCCCCCCCCTCCACACACACACCACTCAGACCCATAATGCACCAGGTGAGTGGGTTCCACCTGGTACATTATGGGTCTGAGTGCCTCTCTTACAATGATCGTCATCTCTCAGACGTCACCTCCACCATTCCTCTGGTTGGAGTGGATGCTTCTAGCTACCTCTCTGCTATCCCGCCAACATATATATACCACAGAGGCATATATAAACCAAAGCCTTTATATATGCCTCTGTGCGCCAAACGCTTACAGCTAACCTTCTCCCTCTCAGATTCAATCATCTCAGTGCATAACTACCTCTCTGCTAATGACTAATAAGCTTTCATAATGAAACCTCTACTAAAAGCTGAGCCCCAATCCTTGATATCTGGCTTTTTTGCAAACTGCTAAAAGCAAACCTGACCCTTGATATATATGGCTCTTTCTGCTAACCCTCTAAGTGCTAACTTCTCTTTTAGTTCTTCTGGGAGCAGATTTCAGTTGCGGGTCCACTGACCCCAACCCAGCTAAAGAACACTTCATGCAGGTCAACCAACTTCGCCTGTCAATTACCCACAGGTCGTTAGCCGCCAGCCAATCCAGGGTCGGATGGACTCCAAATACTGCAAGGGGTGGCTTTTATTTTGTTAACCAGGAAATATCGTCTCTGTTGCGAACCGCAGACACTCTGATATATTTTGTTTGGGCTTTAGTCGACAACACAAGCAATAACCTGCAGATGGGAAAGTATAACCCCAGCAATGGCTGCTGGGTGTTTTGGAAGACGAGAGCTTATTATGAGACAGGATGAGGATCGACACGGAGATGCAGCGAGCGAGAGGAGGTTCGTAAAGCGCGGCAATACGAGTAATAAGACGGAGGGGGGAGAGCGAGGGAGACATAGGGGGAGAGAGAGGGAGGTGACTGTTTTTAATGGTGGTCGGCGGAGGCCCGCAATTAGGGTGTAGCGGGAGGTGTCTGTCACCCTAGCCGCGTCGGGGGGCCGCGGACTCTGTTCCTGCTCGTTAAAATAAGACAGCAGCTGAATCTCGGCTCCTAATATCCGGAGGGGGGGTGGGCCCAGCTGGAGCGAGTGGGGAGCCGATCCTGTTAGCGCTGGGATGGGAACCGCGGGGTCGCTCTCCCGCGCCGCGGAGCGGACGCCGGGACGACCCGGGTAGCCCGCGCCACGCCACGGACCCGGCCACGCCTTTATTGTTTCGTTGGAACGCGGAAAGTGTGCGTGATGTCATCGGTGCTCTGTCTGTGTACTGATAAAAAAGTAAAGGGGGGAGATGGGTTAGGGGGGAGGAGGGAGAGAGGAGATGGGTGAAGGGGGAGGAGGGAGGAGAGAGAGGAGAGGGGTGAAGGGGGAGGAGGGAGGAGAGAGAGGAGATGGGTGAAGGGGGAGGAGGGAGGAGGGAGGAGAGAGAGGGGGAGGAGGGAGGAGGGAGAGGAGATGGGTGAAGGGGGAGGAGGGAGGAGAGAGAGGAGAGGGGTGAAGGGGGAGGAGGGAGGAGGGAGAGAGGAGAGGGGTGAAGGGGGAGGAGGGAGGAGAGAGAGAGGAGGAGGATGGGTGAGGGTAAGGAAGGGGGAGATGACGGAGGAGGGAGGAGAGAGAGAGGAGGAGGATAGGTGAGGGGGGGAGGCAGTGGGGGATGAGGCATGGTTGAGGGGAGAGGTTGTGGGGAGGGCGGAGAGAGGAGGGAGAGAGATGAAGGAGGCTTTACGGTCTGCTGTGATGATGCGCAGCGCGATCTTATCTGATGCAGCGTGTCATCGGCGTGCGGCAAAACGACGGCTCAATCGAACAGGTTCACCCCCGTCGCCTCCCCGAGGCCACTCGGGCCACGTGGGGGAAGGAGGCGGAGGGGGGGGGGGAGGGGGGGGAGCAGGAGCTCGGGGCGCCTGGCGCAGAAAGCATCATCTGCCTCCTCCTCCAGTGCTCCAAGACGCGAGTAGGGGGGAGGGAGGGGGAGGAGAAGGGGGAGAGAGGGGGAGGACCCGCCGGCGACTCTCCACTGTGAGACTAATTGAACCCGCGGTTCGGAGCGAGCCCCAGGGGCCGACGGGGGGGGGGGGGGGGGGGGGGGGCCTCTGTTTACATCGAAGCATGACGGAGGCGAAGGAGGGAACGTCTCCGGACGCCGGCGGGGTCACATGACTTGGCGTGGCGGCGTGGCAGCGAGGCGCCCGCCGGGGCGGCCTGTCGGCGTCTGTCACGCGAGGTTATTTTCGGAGGACGGATGAAAAAAAAAGCCAAACTGTCCTCAGATCCATCAGATGGGGCAGAACTGGGCCACAGAGGACGGATCGGGGGTTCTGGAACGCGCCATACAGCGGATCACGGCGACGCGATCAAACAGGCCCACTTTATATACCGCCCTCACCCTCACCCTCACCCCTCTGAAGGACAGACTCCCCCCACCAGAGGGAGAGGCACTTTGAGAAGGAACACACAAAGGAACACAGAAACATCCTTAGTAGTCGAGTAGTTTATGGATTTAGTAAATAAGGGTAAGGAGATACAGATGCAGTACATTCAAGTATTGGATCTGTTATTGTAACTCAATCTATTCTGGTACTGCAGTATATTTGAGTACCTCCTTATATTCTAGTTCTGAAGTGTATTCTTGTATCGCAGTATATTCTACTGCTTCATCGTATTCTAGTACTGCAGTATAAACTGGTGCTTCATTGTGTTATAGCACGGCAGTATATTGTAGTACTGCAAAATAATCGAGTGCTTCATTGTATTGTAGTACTGCAGTATGTTGTAGAATTCTAGTTTGCAATATAATCTAGTACTGCACACCTCATTGTACTCTAGTCCTGCAGTGTATATTAGTACCTCATTGTGTTCTAGTCCTGCAGTGTATACTAGTACCTCATTCTATTCTAGTACTGCAGTGTATTGTAGAACTCTAGTTCGGCACTAGAATGTAGTTCTTCAGTATACTCTATACACAAACAAGTGAACCGGGACATCAATAATAAGTTCTGGAGAGCGGCGCTGGCCTGGTTGCGTCGGCACGCTTCGCTACACGTGTGTAATAACCAAACAGTATCTGCCGGGCGTGAAAAAAGGAATCAATTACGCCCCACGTCAACCGTTGATAAATGTTTGCAGTTTTTCCCCGGTATGTTTTATCAGTGCATATATTTTATTATTAATATTATTATTATTATCTGCTTCTGGGGACCCAGGAGAGGAGCTGGGAGAGAAAGGAGAGACAGAGAGCAAAGAGGAGGGTGAGGAGAGAGTTCTTAAACAGAGGGTGAAATGAGTCGGTCTCTCTCTCCCTCTTTCTCTCTCTTTCTTTCTCCCCCTCCTTTCTCTTTCTCTTTCTATCTTTCCTTTTTTTTCTATTTTTCTTTTCTCTTTCTGTTTTTCGTTCTTTTCTCTTCCTCTTCGTTTCGTTCTATTTTTATCGTTCTTTTCTCTCTCTCTCTCTCTCTCTCTCTCTCTCTCTCTCTCTCTCTCTCTCTCTCTCTCTTTCTCTCTCTCTCTCTCTCTCTCTCTCTCTCTCTCTCTCTCTCTCTCTCTGTCTCTGTCTCTGTCTCTGTCTCTCTTTCTTTCTCACCCTCCTTTCTTTTTTCTTTCTATTTTTCTTTTCTCTTTCTCTGTTTTTCGTTCTTTTCTCTTCCTCTTCGTTTTCGTTCTATTTTTTCTCTCTCTCTCTCTCTCTCTCTCTCTCTCTCTCTCTCTCTCTCTCTCTCTCTCTCTCTCTCTCTCTCTCTGTGTCTCTCGGCCATGGCTGGGAGTGCTGCTGGTTCGTCCCCTGAAGAGAGAGGGTGCACTGCGGTGAGGCCCGGTCTCTGGTGAACACACAATCTGCATTGGCCCACATTAAGGCCCCGGCTCCCACGGCCCGGCCCCCACGGCCCGGCCCCCACGGCCCGGCCTCGGCGCGGCTGTAGCTGCCGCAGAGCAGCGGCCGTGGGGGTGACCGGGAGGAGCCGCAGCCCCACTCAGGAGGTTAAAGTGACCTCAATCACTCCGGAACCTCCCCCACCAGTTTGACCCCAATCGCTTTGAACACCCCCCTCCCAAATCCACGCAGGTGGATTTGGGAGGGGGGGTGTTCAAAGTGGGGGGGGGGGGGGGTTCAAAGTGATTCAGGTCACCTGGAAGAATGTCCTCTTTTCAAGTAGGACCTCCCGCTGTCTCTTTCCTCTCGTCCTCGTCCTCCTCTCTGTCACTCCTCCTCCTCCTCATTCTCTTTTTCCTCCTCCTCCTCCTCATTCTCTTTCTCCTCCTCTCCCTCCTAGAGGAGCACGATGTGATGCATCTCAGAAACAAATTGGAGGACAGAAAGGTAGACAGGAAGTGATTGACGCAATATTTTCAAGAAGAAAGGATATTTAAAAACTGTTTAAAATAAAATGCGGTTAAAAGCCAGTAGTTCAGTAGAACAAATGATATCCTTCCGTATCAATACATTGTTGGTTTTTAAATCTAGAGTTGTTTTTAAAAGTGACCAATATTGGCTGACCTACATACTTTTAAGACGTAAACAAGCTACAATAGGGTTTAAATTGTAAAAAGAAACCAGAAAATCGTCTTGATATGTAAAGGAAGGTCATTTATTTTGAGACCGATTGATTTGTTTTCATTCTTGGGTTTCTCTCGCAAAACCCAGATCTCGGGCGCTTGGAAACGATGCTCAGAGTATCTAGTCCCGCTCCCTCTCTCCCTTTCACTCTCCCTCTCCCTCTCTTTCCCTCTCCTTCTCTCTCTCGCCCAATGCACTCTCTTTCTCTCGCTCACACTCTCCCCCTCCCTCTTACTTTTGCCCTCTCTCTCTCTCTCTCTCTCTCTCTCTCTCTCTCTCTCTCTCTCTCTCTCTCTCTCTTTCTCTTTCTCTCTCTCTCTCTTTCGCTCTTTTGCTCTCTCTCTGCCCCCTCTTTCTCCTCCTTCTCCTCCTCCCCTCTCTGAGGTTCCCAGTTTCCCTTTCTTTTTTCCCGTGTCCTCTGTGTGACACACGTTTCTGCCGGTAAAAGTCAGCGGTCGTCCGCCAATACCGTGACCTTCAGGGAAACTGCACAGGTGGTCTGCCTTGTTTGATTTAATATTCAAACCCCAGCCCCCCCTCTGCCATAATGCATTGTAATAACTCTTATTTTCTATTCATTCGTACACTTAGAAGTGGACCGAAATGCCAGAGATAGTTTCATTTTGAAAGAGGATGATAGGGAGAGGATGGCATTTATTTAGAAAACACATCACAGTGGCGAGCATCAGAAGGGTATTAAGAATTCTTATTTAAGTCGAATGGCAGAGAGAGACTATTTTGGAAGGAAATGAGAGAGTCTTTTATTTTGGAAAGCCATCACCGAGTGTGGTATCGGGTAGTACTACAAAATCCTAAATCAATGCAAATATACCGTCACCCTGATCATCCTTGATCTCTGAGGGTTTAACCACATCTCACATGAGAATCACTGAGGCTGTTTAAAACATACCCATGTCTCCCCATAATGACTAATAATTTCAAGATGAACTACTAAACAATGACCATAACACCATTACTACCAATAACATTCCTATGCTCCTATGCTTCTGAAATTGAGACCTCCTTCCAATGCAGCTGTGTGCGGCAATTTGTCGCCAGGGTGTCTGGTTCCCAGCGGAAAGGTTCTGGGTTCGATCCCCAATGCCCAGAATCTACCGGAGCCAGACGCCCTAATATATAACGCCTACCTGCTCCTTCATGACTTTTACCCAATTGACTGTCCCCTTGGATAAAGGTGTCTGCCAACGAGAAACAATTATACAAAAAAATATATAAATACAATTGCAAAGAAATAAATTAAGAGTAGGCTGTAACTCATTTTTGTGGGCCAAATGATCTGCTCCTAGCTAGTGCCTCTGCATGCGGCATGAGTAATACATAGAATCACCTGCTGTGATGGTGCGCCCGCCTCTGTAAGTTAATATCATCCAGCTGGGCTCCAAGAGGACCCAGGAGTCTGTTAAACCTTCACAACAGTGAAGGTGAGTTTAGTGCCTATACCCAAACCTTTAATCATGTGCACCAGCCCAATAGGCTGTGAGGGAGAGCAGAGTTGGTGTTTGACTGAGTGTTACAGTTCTACAGAAGCTCTCGGATAATGAGATCCTTCCACAGTAGCTGGAACAGTAACTCTTTTAGATGACCGAACGGTGGGGGATCGAGTTTATTCACCGTACTCAGGAGTTCAACGTCTGCTCCTTATCTTTCTCCTCCTCTGGTTTCACCACTGCGAGTGTACTTTAATTTGTGTGTTTCCTCTGGTGACCTCCAGATCTCCCAGACCAACTCGTCTTTATTGAGTTCAGTTTGAAGTTCTTGGTGTCTGGTCAGGGGTGACGGCGGGTTCTTAAGTTGGCTTTTACGCATAAACGAGGGAGTGAAATGATTAAAAATGTCTGCCCTTGGAACAAAGTCACACGAAATGACAGAGGGGGTGGCCTTATATTATATTTATACTTAATCTATTTTAGTTTCTGTACCATTATAACGCCACAAATACTTGCTCACACCACGAGTGCTGTTCGTACGCGGTGTGTTCCCACTGGCTGGGAAAAGTAGAACAGATGACCTCTGTGTGTGCGTTGACTTCAGACCACGTCGTAGTCTCTCACACATACAACCGGGATCGTCCAGGGTACCTCTCAGACCAACAAGGTGATCACATGTCAAGATGCCAACGCAGCCTCCCGGAACCAGACTCACAACAGACATAGTCGCCGAGAGCCAGCCTTTCCAGAAGTCTTTTGCTGAACCTGTTAATAACTGTTCATGTTTGACTCATTGACCAAAAGGTGTTTGTTTCCATCCCTAATGTGGGCAGTAGTCTACCCGTAGGCCTCCTGGAGCAAGATATCTTCGGTCCTACCTGCTCCTTCATGACATGGGTCTGGATTCACTGAAAGTAGCTTCGGATAACAGCATCTGCTGAATGATTAAACAGCGGTAGTATGGTAGTAGTCCTGATCATCTCCACCCAAACGAAGCGTAACCTAACCCTTTTTTTATAACTTATCGTGCGAAGAGGGCAGTGGAGGAGTCTGCCTAGTGACAGCATTTTTATCGGTTTCGCTACGCTGTTCTGCTTTTCCAGCATCTTTCTATTTAAATTTACGGGCCATCATTTATTGTGTTTTATCGGCTCAACCTGACCTCTACCACTCTTTGATTTAAACCAGCTTATAAACGCTGCTTTTGATCGCTGGTTCAGGCAGAAAATAAACAAAAAGGGTAAATAAAGATTTATGCTTGTCATAAACATCCATCAAGATGTTTACACTGGAGTCTAGGGGACAGCTGTTGATGTGAGCTCAGAGGAACGCCGTCAACGTTTGTTTGCCAACCGGTTTCGCTTGTTTGGCTTCACGCGATATATCAAGTCCATATGTTTCGATCGAGATGAATGCTTCTAAAGCAGATCAATTTAACCAGCAGTGAATTCCTCCCGATAAAAATTCCGTTGAAAAAGCTGTCAGCGCCCTGATTGGTTGAGAGACGTCTGTGTTGTTTTATATATTTAAAGGAGAAGTAAAACCCAGCTGGTATTGCTTCGGTTTGGGTCTCATGTTGGATGTTATTGGATGTTATATGTTATTTTTGGATGAAGACAAAGTTGTTAAACGGCGGCCATACACTGCCCAGCCAATCAGAACACTGACTGAGTGATGACATCACACTGATGACATCAAGTTGCGTTCCGCAATGGCAGAAAGTTAGAGGGATGACAGATGAAAGGAAGAGGAGGAGACTAGGAAACTCAGAATTGTAGCTAAAGCTATACGCCATTATTACCAAGGGTGTTGTGATGAAGAGATAAATGAAGCATTGAGTGTTGTGATACAGAGGAAAACCTACCAGCTGGTCGTGTATGTTGATATTCAGAGAGGAACCACATTTGTCTGGAGCTGTCACAACATGGCTGCTTCAGCCCAAGGCGGCGGCTAGCTGCGTAGCGCTAGCGGGTAACCGTGATACTGAATGACGGACCGTGACCATGTGACACGGCTGGTGTGTCATCCCGGGTTTACCCCCAGTCTTCTGACAGTCTACTGTCGGTGGATATATCCACAGAGGTATGTTTGTGCCGGGTTTCAGAATTGCAACCAAATGATGACTAATTGCTACTTTGAAGTTTAATGCTTAGAGGAAGTTTCACTATCAACGTGTTTTTTTTATTTTACAAAACGTTGCATCATATTTGCTGTTCTCTCCTTGAGACTGCTGATCCATGTCTCCTTTCATCTTTTGAACACAGTTCCACCAAAACAACGAATACCTTCTTAGGTATTGAAGATGAACCGGTGTTGTAGCGATGCAGGCCGGGAAAGCACTCCTGCAGAGTTAGCTGATGATGATGATGATGATGATGATGATGCTGGGGATGAAGCTTTAGCCAGCGGCGGTCGGAGCTCCATGTTGAGGCGGGTTAAATGTCAGCAGGGCGGAGCTGTGACATCGCAAGTAGAGGAAAGGCTACAGGTTTGACCCTTGACCTCCGTTAAAGAGAGCAGGAAGGGAGGCGTGTCGTTTGCTGCTCTGCGACCACTCACTGTGCAATCTTTAATATTAACCTCCACACCCGCCCCCCCTCCCTCGCACACTGTTTTAATACGATCCGGCGCTGTGAATGTGTGTGCGCACATGGGTGAATGAAATGCCCATCCCAGCAGCTGTGAATCAGCTATTATTATTAATGTAATTTTATTAAAGCATTCTGTTTAATCGCCACAGGAGTCCTGAAACCGTTCTTAACAGCAGGTCATCCACTAAGACTGCATCCTGGATCAATATGTACTCCTGGCTAATGAGGCTACACAAGCTGATCAGTAAGGGAGCCAGGTCTAGTTAGGGAGTCGGGTTTAGTTTGGGTTTTTTAGGCCTTGTGTTGTGGTGGCGTGGCGAGATGAAGAGGGAGGGTGGCTGGAAAATATTCTGAGGAGATGTTTTGAGGGGGGCCCCAGGCATTCATTTGATTATTATTTGGGTCATTGATCTGGTTGTTATTTGGAGGGGTTAATTAGGAAGAGGCTTTGATATGTCAGAGGGATCTGAAGATAGTGGAGATGCACTCAGTCTCTTTTCTAGGGCTCAATATGTGGGTGCGTTGATCGTGTAAACACTCATTTCATATTTAATATGTAATAAAACAAATGGATGCATCAAATAACGCTTGTTTACCATCTAATCACCATACGAGAACACTTTCCCACCTCCGAGTGAGAGCTTTACGACGTAATCTCGCTTCGGTTTGCAACAAACAGACCTCCTGGTCCCGAGCACTCGTTTTCAGAGTAATTATATGTTATTAATATGCTAAATGTGCGCGGTTGTTAATCCTTCTGTTTTAATAATCTCATGTTTGGCCTCGTGCCGGCGGTCTCTCCCGAAGCCGGTTGAAAAGACAAACAATCATCTCCCTTGCTGTTTTGTCCTGATCATATTATCTTAGTTAAAATATCGATCAACTACCGGTTAAAGCGCCTAGGGAATAACAGACTTTCAGCGACGGCGATGTTCAACGTTACCCCACACGCGGTTAGCTTCTGGTTGATCTAGAAAAGCCAGCGGCACCATAATGGGTTTCCGCGGCACCCCGGACCCCCCAGTGAGAGCGACTCTGCGCCGTATGATTACATTAAGATGCAGGGTTAAGATAATCACAGCTGATGCACACTCTAAGTATCTCTCTGAGGCCTCGCCCCGCTGAGCAGCTTATCAGGAGCATCGGGACGAATATAAACGGGGTTTCTAATCTAATATTATTATACGCCGCTGACAATGCCCGGGTTAGGGCTTCCATTCCCACTGGGGCCGTGCACAAATGTCTGTAAAGGTATTGGAAGACACTTTGGAAAATGGCGTCCACCTAATGGCATAGGTTATGTTATGTTACGTTGCGTGACGTTAAAGAACGATGAGATCTCTCTCTCTGAGTGTGTGTAGTGAAGGCTGGTTTAACCTGTGCACGCTGATTGCTCAACCTTCAACAGGTGTGCAGCCTCACTCAGCCCCAGAGTCTAATCAGTCTGACTCGGGCCAGGTGAGAGACAGATGGATATAGCTAGATAGCTAGATAGGAACTTTATTAATCCCTCTGTAATGTTCCCCTCAGGAAATTGCACAAAAATATGGTACAAATAGAATTAGAGTTAAAAACAAGTATAAATGTGCAAAATGCTAAATGCTAAAAACATGAGGCTTATTAAATCCGCCATTACTCCAACAGATATGTGACGTTATGTCAAGATATGTTAAGTCCCATTATGTTACGTTATGTTGCGTCACATACATTTACGTTGCGTTAAGTTGAATTACGTTATCTTTCATTATGTTACGTTATGTGTTATGATATCTGTCCTGAACATCCAGGTTATTACCAGTACCAGTACTATTTAGAATCATAAACTTCAACGTCATCCAAGTTCATTCGAATATAACACCGATAAGCAGTGAATAGTGTTATTAAAAAACACCCGGTGCATCTCTAGCTAGATCACAGTCTTCCATCAGCTCGTTTGAAGCTCTTCTCCAATCACTGATTTTGTATTCATGAGTTATTGAATTAAATAATAAATGAATAAATACCACCTCCTGCTCTAAAATATCACACCACATAAATGTACAACTCGCGCATGTGTTGATCGACAATCTGCCTTCCACACAGGCCTTCTGTTCTGTCGTCTCGACCAACCGTTTGGCTTAATAGTATAATAATATAATAGTAATGATGTTAAATTGGTTCTGTCGTCAGATGGTGTCGCATTGTCATCTCTCCTGACGCATTTCTCTTTAATGTCGTCTTCCTCACTGCAACATTAAAGCTGTTTTTTATAACCTTGCATAGGAAGATGTTAATTAGTTCTATTATATTTCTGAGCGGGCACCCCGCTGATCTGTGTGTGTGTGTGTGTGTGTGTGTGTGTGTGTGTGTGTGTGTGTGTGTGTGTGTGTGTGTGTGTGTGTGTGTGTGTGTGTGTGTGTGTGTGTGTGTGTGTGTGTGTGTGTGTGAAGTGGGTTGTTCCTGGTGTATCTCTGTTTCAGCAGCAGTGACCTGCTGTCCTTCATTTCATTAAATATTCCAACGTTCTCATCATGATCTGCTCCTGATGGTCTGGAGTTTGACGAAAGGGATAATAGATTCTGAAAGCGTATGTGTGTGCACACACACAGACACACTCACACAAAGACACAAACACCACTCAAATGCCATTCTTCTTCTATTTTGACAAGCAGACACACACACACGCACACGCACACGCACACGCACAGCATGCTTTCAAAGCCATTTCTCTCTATTTGCAGGTGTTTTTTTTATGAATGCTACCCGTTCCTCTTTCCCTCCATAATATCCCATAATATCCCTGCAGTGTTCACCGCGAGTTCTCTCCTGGCCTACACCAGAGGTCAGAGGACAGGTCTCTCAAAGAGAGACTCTGTGTAAGAACTCCCTCCTCTTCCTCCTCTTTGCTCTGTTTCCCTCCCTGCCTGTGTTCATACCCTGGCCTAACCCTAGGAGAGAGAAGCTGCCTTTTCTCCAGGTTCATTTTAACAGCTTTTTGTTTGTTTCGCAGTGGAAAAAAAACCGCAACGGGTGAGACCAAACCCCAGGGCGTGAAGGGACTGTGTCTAGTGAGTGTGTGTGTGCATTTGTTCAGAGATAAACACATTATTCCCATGACTCATTGCTTTCTCACCAATTCCTGCACCTTGACCCTAAGGCATAGCAACCCTCACACATAATACTTAAGTAGAACACACCGTAACCTCTTTCTTCTCCTCCTCTTTCTCCTCCTTCCCCAACTCATCTATTTTGCCTCATCCAATGATGCATTGTTGTCCTCGAACCCTTGCCTTGACCAAACTCAACCTTTAGCTAAACTTGACCATCGTCTTGAGAAGAAAGAGAACAGGGAAAGAAGGGAGGAGCAGTAGCACCGCTGGGGAGGGAGAGGGTGAAGGCAGAGAACATGATGCAATGAGCAACTAGGAGGAGCAGGATGGAGCAGGAGACCATGGTGTTAGTAACAGCTAGGGTGAGAGAGGGTGAAGGCAGAGAACACGATGCAATGAGCAACTAGGAGGAGCAGGATGGAGCAGGAGACCATGGTGTTAGTAACAGCTAGGGGGTGAGAGAGGGTGAAGGCAGAGAACATGGTGTGAGTAACAGCTAAGGAGGAGCTATAGGTTGGAGGAGGAGCTCATGGTGTTAGTAAAATGATTGGAAAGGGGTTTGTGGTCTGGTGAGGTTATGGATCTGCCTAAAACCACGAGGAATCAGAATTAAATTGGTTCGAAGGAAAGCTTTGACATCATAATACAACTTGTTTTCAAAGTTTTTCCCTTTAATTTCACGACATTACATCTCTGCTTTCTGTACTCATACACTTTCAACAGATTTGACAGAGTTTACCCGCTACACTCTTCCCTCCATCCCTCCCCCCCCTCCCCTCCCTCTCTCCACCTCCTCCTCTGTTGTCCTCCAACCCATCTGCCGAACTCTCTGGATCGGAGAGCCTTCTGGACGTAAACAAAACCAAAACAAAACCTCTTCCAAATCGATGGGTTTCCTCTCGTCTGTCACTCCTCTCCTCCTCTTTCACTCTCCTCCCCTCTCTCCTCACCTCCTTCTTCCTTTCCTCCACTCCTATATCCTACTCTGACTCCTCCTCCCTCTCCTCCCCCACCCTTTCTCCTCACTTTTCCTTATTTCTCTCCTCCCCTTCTGTCTCGCCTCCCTCCCTCTCCTCCTCTTCTCCTCCCTCTCCTCCTGATCGTCTCTCTCCTCGTCCTCCTCCTAATTTCATCCTACTCCTCTTCTTCTCCTCCTCTTCTCCTCCTCCTCCTCTGCCTCATTTTCCACCTCCTCCCAGCCCGTCCTGACTCCTTCCTGTCTGCCACCTCCTCCTCTTGACTCCTTGCTGTCTGCCGGCTCCTCCCTCCTGACTCCTTCCTGTCTGCCAGCTCCTCCGTCCTGACTCCTTCCTGTCTGCCACCTCGTCCATCCTGACTCCTTCCCGACTCCCTCCTGTCTGCCACCTCCTCCCAGTTCGTCCTGACTACTTCCTCCTGCGTCCTGACTCCGTCCTACCTCAGAACCACTGGCGCCTCGGACGGGCCGTGGAGCTCTGAAATGAGTTGCCTCTCCTTTGGTTCCCGAGCAGCTGGCTTCTCCTCCTCTTCTCCTTTCATCTCCTCTCTCTGCCTGATAAACAAGTGTCTTCCGTTGCCGTGGCAGCGGGAAGGTAAACACAGTTGGTTGGAAGATAATCTGATGGCGGCCCATCCTCCATGGGGAGGCAGAGTAGGGATTATTCAGTGTTTCCTGAAGAAATACCTTCAACTGCTTAGTGTCCTCTTTCTTGTCCGGGCTTAGTCCAGAGCATGAATAATGGTGCAGGATAGCCTAGTCGGGGGTCAGGGTACTCAAACCCCTGCCTGGTCCTCCAAAGACCTGTCTCTGTTCTTTCCATTAGAAAATGGAAATTAGAAAGTCCCACTCCACCAAGGTCTTTTAAAGAAAATAAGAAATGTATAAACCGAAATTGCACTTATTTGCACTCTTGAGTGTAATGCTGTAACAGCATCAGTTCAACGTGGTGCCATTTCACAGAATGCTGTAGTACTCAGACATAGCAGTGTACACATCCCAATTAGAAAGTCCCAGTAGACGCACACCGCCTAGCTAGCTAGCCGTCTGTTTAATTAGCTGTCACTGCTACCTGGCTAGCAGTGGGGGGTATGTTAGGGGAAGTTTGGACACCCATGGAGTACACGCGTATCTCCCTGGAAATGAAGTCAATTAAAATGTTTACTGACACACCTGCTGTGCAGTCGTAATGTGCCTTCAGTTAGATGTTATAGTCTGTATTAGCTTGGTGTGCCTTAAATACGCTTAAGTGTTGCAATTCTTCTTTACTCGATATCCCTTTAAAACGTGTTCGAGTTGTAGTTCTTAATAGCTTGATCATTCTTCCATACTTGTGAGATTGTAGTTCTTATTATCTTATTATCTTATTAGACTTATTATTATCTTCACGTCCCTGTAATATCTGTCAGTGTTCTAGTCCGTATTAGATTAATGTGTCTTTAATACATGTCAGATTGTAGTTCTTTAACTAACTAAGATTAACTAGATGTTCCTCTTTATAATGTGCCAACTTTAAAAACATCTCCGTAAGTACATCTTTATTACCTGCGTTCTTTAGTATACCTCAGGTTGGTACTGATATAGAGTAGCTAGAAGAGCAGTGCATTGAGAGTAAAAGGCCTCTGAAGTCTGAACCAGCTCTGTGCTACCCTACGCTATGCAACCTACTCTTCATGCTAACCTTCAGCACCTGTGCATGGAGTCAAGTCACCTATATAAGTAAATCCCTTAATCCCAGAGACAGTCTCAAAAGGCTTTACTTGGCCATATTATACGACCTAACCTCCTTTCCCCTAATTCGTCTGCTGGACAAGGAAAAACTCCCACCCCCAAATCACCAAAACCTTGAGAAGGTACCCAGAAGAGGGATCCTCCTTGCAGGGGGGGTTAGCTTAGTGCATTAGGTGTCCGGTGGTTAAACATAATTAGCAGAGTTAGTTTTAAAAAGCCCTTGACTTTGCCCCTGCCCAATCCTTCTTTCCACCTCCATGTTGCTGTGCTCGTCATGTCCTCGGGTGCCTAGCAACCGTCCCTGTCGCAATACGTTTCTGATCTTTGTTGCAAGCTTTGAATCCCATAATACCAGCTGGAGGGCTCACAACCCAGCACCTGTTGGCCAGGTCAACACTTTGAAAGGCAACAGACTGACGTTGGACCGATGGTAGGTGTAAGGGACGGGAGATGAGCATTAGGAGCTTAAGAAAATAACAGGATTTTATCAGCGCAGATTTACTACAGTAGATATTCAATCCAAGATATTTACTGTTCAATGAATCTGAACGAGATTGGTCTTTAACTTAAGGGATCTTTGATGCATTCATTAAAATTAATGCAAATACTATCCTGTGATTGGATGAAAAGGATATGCACTGCATCTATGTTTCTCTCTTGTTGCAAACGTTTGGGTAAATATGGTGGATTCTTCTCCCACACCTTCTTCAGTGAGTAGGATTCACAAAACGTCCCGCCCTCAGTGAGGTGATCTCAAACACCTTCAAGCCTTCAGTGAGGTGGACTCACACACCTTAAGGTCTTCACTGAGGTGAACTCCCATCATTTCAGGTCTTCAGTGCGGTTGACTCAGAAACCTTCAGGTCTTCACTGAGGTGGACTCACACACCTTAAGTTCTTCAGTGAGGTGGATTCCCATAACTTCAGGTCTTCAGTGAGTAGGACTCACAAACCTCCAGGTCTTCAGTGAGGTGGATTCCCATAACTTCAGGTCTTCAGTGAGTAGGACTCACAAACCTCCAGGTCTTCAGTGAGGTGGATTCCCATAACTTCAGGTCTTCAGTGAGGTGGACTCACACACATTCAGATCTTCAGTGAGGTGGTTATCAGTTGCTCGATCAAGCATGGAAAAGGCTTTAAACCCGTCATATGGGTCTTGCCAAGCACTTTGATGTTGTTGTTTTACCCCAGAAATTCATGGGGCTGAGCTTCAGAGGAAAACGAATTGATCCGTTAGATGTGATTGGCTGTTCCTCATCTTTGGGAGAGCGTGATTGGATATGCTCCGCCCGGTGCAGCTGAGAGCTCACAGCGGTTCACTCAGAGTTTAACCGAGTTTAACTTTCGCCTTTTTGCTCCTTTTCAACCCGATACTCAGCGTTGAGCATCCTCTCCGCGTTTCATGCTCCAAAGCTTTTCCACTCCCCATTATTTTGGTTCTCTGAGCTCTTCGAGACATCTGTAGGAGTGTTTAGTCGCATCGTTGGGTGTGTTTGTCTCGCCACCCGCGGCTTTGAGGTAGCAGATCCTCAGCTACGCCCAGCAGCGTCGCGAGCGGTAATGACTTCCCTGCTCGGCGGCTTGGCAGTAGCCCTCATTCTCGAGGTGGTTAACAGAGGAGATCAATAGCACACACTCAGGCAGCTAATCAATCACCCTGATAACTAATCCGTCAGCACGCAGCAGAGGGGATGCCGGGGACAGAAGTCCACTTGGATTCTAGCGTCTCTGTAATGAGGATCCTGCCGGGGTCGGACTCACAGCAGTGACAGTAGAACGTGTTGTCTCCAACCCGGCGCTATCATCGTCCTCATCATTATCACCCTCATCACTAACCGCTGGAATCTTCATCTTCTTCTTTCAGCCCAGTTTCCCCCCTGGGGATGAATAAAGTGTAATGTTTGTAACTCCATCTTAGAAGCATTCTACAACATCATCATCATCAACATCCCTATTCTATGGGTCTGATGATGGTTATATTATGGGCCTTATGATATTGTTATGCCACAGGTCTAATCGTATTATTATGGATCTTATGATACTGGAGTAATACAGGTCTAATCCTATTATCATTATGGGATTTCTGATATTAAATAATATTAGTATTAATCTTACGATATTGTAATATTATGGGTCTTATGATTATATTACCACACATCTAATCCTATATTATGGGCCGTATGATGTTGTTATATTACGGGTCTTATAATGTTATATTTAAGGTCTTATGATGTATTTTGGGTTTTATGGTTCGGTAAACTAATGCAGAGTTCAGAAGCAGAGAAACTGCACAGACCAGCTGAGTGTCCTGGAGAAATATCTGTCGTATTTATATGTAAATACATCATTATCATAACACCCAGACGCGTCAGCACACACAAATATGCACACATACACAGATGGGCATACACAGAATAACAAACACACAAAAGATAGAAGCAAAGGCACACACACATGCAGGCACACACACACACACACGTACGCACACAAAAATAAATACACAAACACATTACAGATTGAAGCACATACACGCACGCACGCACACACACACACAGTCTTACAAGCAAAGACAGAAAAACACAGACAAAAATTCACAGAAGCGAAAACACACACAGGCACACACACACACACACACACACACACACACACACACACACACACACACACACACACACACACACACACACACACACACACACACACACACACACACACACACACACACACACACACACACACACACAGGTGTAGGCTGATCTGGGTGGACACACTCCCAATTGTGATGTCACTAATGGGTACATTTTGATAAGGCTGCGATCGAGGAAGTCATCAACATCATAATGTACAGAAGGAGTTCTGAGGAACAATTAGCCTGACATAACAAAGTTCTGTCTGACGTTGTGTAGTTTGTAACGAAGCGCTTTTTGAGACTTCCGAAACTTTGCATATTTCATGGAAGCTTATGATTAGGGTTCAAATTAATCAGAACATTTAAAAAGTTTAGAAAATGGAAAGCAGCAATGAATGTCAATGTTTTCCAGCCGCTAAATCCGAACGGCAAAATGAATCCTAATCAGTTTAAATTTACCACTTTCAGACATCCTCGCAGACACAGATCTGCTGCTCACCAGCCGCCTGCTCATGTTTCATCTGCTACCAACCAAACGGCCCCAATTATTCACACAAACGCTGTTAAATATTACATTGCATCCCACTAGACTGCAAATATCCACAGCATTTCCAACTTTTGTCGTATAGTTCATAAAATATTCATAACCACTCAAGCCTTTTGATTAATTTTATTAAACAGCCATAAGATCTGTTATTATGAAAAGGTCTTAATGTTATGTTGAGTGTCGATCCTTAATTATCTATAAAATAACAAATGAAGACAAATTTATCTTGGATAAGTAAATTCTCATGAGGCTTGAATGAATAACAAATGAATGGTCCTGTGTGGTATTATGTTGGTTAGTATAACATATATAAGGGTGGTCTGTATGTTATGGGGGCTGGTCTTCAACATGAAAACATTAGGTGGAAACCCCAGTTCCCTTTGGTAACATTAAGCAAATGAGTGCATGCATTGCCACGCGACCTGCCATTCATCGGATGATCAACACTCAATGACCCCGGGTGGACTTGTGTTTTACTTATCCTGGTTTTAAGCTGTCCTGCTTATATCTTCTCCTGGTTTGAGGGCTGCTGGTGTTGTTGATCGTGTCTGCTGTGGGAGGGGAAGGGGTGGGAGGGGGGGGGGTACTATGTTTTGCAATATGTAGCTCAGATGTAGCTGTGTGCGTGTCTGTGTGTGTGTGTGTGTGTGTTTGTGTTTGTGTGTGTGTGTGTGTGTGTGTGTGTGTGTGTGTGTGTGTGTGTGTGTGTGTGTGTGTGTGTGTGTGTGTGTGTGTGTGTGTGTGTGTGTGTGTGTGTGTGTGTGTGTAATAATTAATGTATATGTTTGGTTTAATTTGATGTTTGTTTGTTTGTTGATTGAAGGGCTTCAGCTGTTGACCCATTAACACAACCGCTGATGTGCAGTGAAGAGAGAGAGAGAGAGAGAGAGGGGGGGGGGAGTGAGGAGGTATGGGGGGGGGGGGGCATGCAGATATGAAGGGGGGATGTGAGCAGAGAGGGAGAGGAGAGGGACTCAGAGAGTGACGGAGATAGAGCAGAGGGAATTAGGAGTTATGGAGATAGAGGGTGCTGAAGAGAGGTAGAGATGGAGGGAGAGAGACAGTGAGAGGAGGATGAAGAGAAGTGGAGGCAGGAGGAAGAGGAGGAGGAAGAGGATGGTCCTGAGCTCCCTAGCAGCAGGGATAACGGCAGTTTTGTATGATGTTACTTCTGATGAACTGAAGACATCAGATAAATCTGTGCTTATCCTCGTTAGCCAATCACACGACCCGGGACCACCTGCCAATCACACGACATGGGACAACCAGAAGGCTGGCCTCTGAGAGGCCAACTGTCAACGAGGTGCATCAGCCAATGGGATCGCAGGAGCATGAGTGTAACTGAATTTTTCTCAGATTGCTGGAGAGAAAACTACTAATCAGTTGTCTGGGGTCAAACTGTTTACTAGAGATTATTGATTACTATAGGAATGATTGATCGTGTGTGTGTGTGTGTGTGTGTGTGTGTGTGTGTGTGTGTGTGTGTGTGTGTGTGTGTGTGTGTGTGTGTGTGTGTGTGTGTGTGTGTGTGTGTGTGTGTGTGTGTGTGTGTGTGTGTGTGATAGGGATAGATGAAAGAGAGAGAAGAAGTTGGAGAGAGACAGAGTGATAGATGAAAGAGAGACAGGGAAGCGAGAGGGAGACATAGTGATAGATGAAAGAGAGAGAGGAAGTAGGTCACAGCAGGGTCTCCCAGTCCTGTGGACATGTTAGTTTGACTCTATCGGCACACTGTGCTATCACGCTGTCAACTGCTCTAATAGAATAGTCCTGATACAATGCTAGCTCCTCTATTGATCATTACTGTTAGCACAACACTTGCTGCTCAATCAGTTATTACTTTAAGCACAACCCTCGCTCTTCGAACAGTTATGTGTGTTGCACAAAGCTAATAGTTGTTTAGTTCTCTGCTAGTTGCCTAAGCCTGGTGGAACTGGATTCTCCATCTCTATTGATTAAAATAAAAGTGTTGGACATTCCTGGTTGACTAAATAAAAGTCCCCCCACAGTATTTGACTGGTGCTACAATGAAGCATATACTCGTTAGAATAGAATGGGTGAACAAGCGACGTTGTGATAAAGCTACTCTAGCACTATGTCCGGGTGTGTTTGTTATGTAGCATTAAAGTTTACCGTAGCCCCTCCAATTTAGATATGCTTTGATTGTTCTCAGCCAATAATGAGCTGACCAGCAGCCTTAGAAAACCAAACGTCCTCCCCTTTGATACGATGTTCAGTGTGTTTTCAACAGCCCAAGATGCTGTCTAGCTTCAGCAGCTCATGGCGGTCTCAGTGTACTCCCTCTCCCTCCAGGGATGGACTGACATAATCCTACTTCTGCTCTGTCTGCTTGTTTGCTCTGAGACATTGAGATGCCTTGTTTACCCATAATCCCTCCTTAAGGACCCGAGACCGCCCTGGGTATCCACACGTAGTGCCTGCTGGAAAAGTACTGATTTACTGTTGTCAAAGTGGAAACCCCCCCAAGAAAAGCAAAGTCTTCCATCAGACGTTATGTGTAAGTAAGGGCAGGATAGTGTTGAGACTCCCCGCTGAATGGTTCTGTATTCGATCCCCAGTGTCCACATTGCACAACCTAGAGTAAGATGGCATCTAAACGCGACCTACTCCTTAATGACATCTATCTGAATTAATATAATTCACATACAGGGGATCAAACCCTGTACTTTTTTGAACGGGAGTCAAACATCCAAGTCACTGCGGTACCATGTTCTCCTTTGCTTTGAAGAAACACATGTGTGTTTCTTCAAAGTGTGAAGAAACACACATGTGTTTCGACGATGCAGGAGGTATGGTCGGTCGAAGGGTTTGCCCTCTGTGCCGGCCGTCTGAAGTGAAACATGTTCCTTTTAACCTACTAGGTGACAGCCTCTAATAGACGGCACTTTCAGGAATACAACCAATAAAAAACAGTCGTCTAGTATTCATTTACGAAACCCAGCTTCAAATAGTGCTTAAATTCATGCCTTCAGTCAAATAGGACTATGAAGTACTCATAAAAGTATTACACAAAGACATGACCTCGTTCCTCTCGGAGCATCAGGAACTCTTTGATGCTGATTATGTCTGCTGTCTGATTTCAGCCAAGATGGTTGCCGGCTACTGGTCTCCTAGCAACCGCCTCTCGGCTACCCATAATCCTCTGGGAGATGGTGATGTTGTTCTGTGAAGTCCCAGATTCAGATCACAATGATCGAGGTGATATGCGGAGAGGAGACTCTGCAATAATTATATTCTTCAATGTAAAGTCACATTTCATCTTACTATCTTCTCTCATCTTATCGGATTGTTCTCCCTTATTCCGACTCTTTTCTGCACGATCAGATACAAAACACTTGCAAGCCCAACGCTCCGGATATAATCCAAGTTTTTTGTACAGCCGAGGCATTTAAAACTTTAGAAGAACTTCAGAAATGTTCAATTAAAACTCTTGGTCGTAATCTCTGGAACTGTTGGTGTGCTTGGTTAACTATTCATAAGATGTTTGCTTTGTTGTAAAGCCGTTCCTCTTGGACTCTCGAGCAGGTCTTTTTTTTAATTGGTGTCTCATATCCAAGCAAAGCATCCTTTTGGTCCAGGGGGAGCAAAATGATGACCCTGAAGGCTTGTTTTACAGTTTAATAACGGTAGTTCACTACTTAAGACACTGTCCGAGCGGAGTGGGAGGTCATTATTCTGTTGTATTAGTCTGTGTCTAATTAGTTTGAATCAATACAAATTAATGTTCAGCCATTTAAAAATAACTGCCATTTACCATTTATCATAACGAAATGGCAGTTCGTCATCAGCAAAGGGTCTTTGTCCCCCGCAATCCTGTTGGATCAATACTAATTACCCTCGGAGCTCTCGTCTATTTTTCAAACCGAACATCAAGTCTGATAAAATCGTGCCTAACAGATGTATGATATTTTGTCTTTAAAAGTTACCTGCTTCTTCCTAACAATTTCCCCAGGTAGGATTATGGAACGAGGGATAGAAATAATTAAAATGCAAATCACACCGAAAGAGAAGAGGGTATGGACAACTACGGACTAGACGTCTCTGATATATTGTTTCAAACCTCAACCTGATTTTGTTTGTTTGTCCTATTTCTCTTCTATGAGCGGAACAGCAATGAGAACAATGTCCTTCCTGGCATGCCGTACATCAGACCTATTTTCCAATCCCCTAATGAGTGTGTGTGTCCAATAAATGACATGCAAGATGGATTCCGTAATCTGTTGCATCTGAACTGAACTCTAATCAACCCGGGGAACAACAGGTCCCCGAGCAAGAGCACTGATTCCTTTAAACCTAAAAACCATGGCAACCCATTGCAACGGCCAAGCCAATCAACAGCACTCTCACGTAGTCCCTGTCACACACCATGTGTTTGTGTCCCAACACACGTTCCATGTGATGTGTATAATATTTACACACGTATACGTATGCCCTTCTATACAGAGAGGAACAGCCGGACAATTAGCCGGACTAATGGTGGCTATAGCTAACTGAATGGAAAGCTAACAGTTTGGAGAGCTTATGGTGGCTATAGACACCAGTGGCTGTAGCTTACTGTATGGAAGGCAACAGTTTAGAGAGCTTGTGATGGCTATGGATAACTGAATTGAACTGAACTGAATTGTGGCTATTAACTAACCTTGGGGAGGGCCGACGGTAGCTCTATCTAGTGATGGACTTACGAAGGGTACGTGCAGCTAACGTGGGGATGGCTAACGGCGGACATGGCTAATGGGCTGTCTCTCTCCCTGTCTGCTGTGGGTTGTCTCTCCAGGTAACCACCAACACGACTACCAGCACAGCCACCTGGACCTGACTCTCACGCCCAAGATGGGTGAGTAGCACGACAACGGCTTAGAAGCGAAACACCCACACACGCACGAGCACGTCGCACACACCCACAAAGACACACGCACAAACACACTCCTTTTACCGCATGGACCACCAGGTTAAGCTACGCCAGCGGACCTCCTGCATGTGTTGCATGCCAGTGGTTTGAATGCAGTTCACTGTCCCCCAACACCCCCCTCTCCTGACACCCCCCTGCGTTCGACATTCTGAAGATGAAGACTTGATTTGGAGTCGAAGATTTGTATTCAAATTGTCAAGATCCCCAAAGCAGGACGATGTGAGATTTTGTTATGGGGTGTGGAAATGAACGAGTCTTCATAAAGAGGAAAGTAATAAAGTCACACGGAGACCCCGGACGTTCCTTCGGTTCCGCGTGTCACGGGCGAAAACGTTTAGAAGAGAAAACCCGCCGCCGTCGTCGCACTCTCGGAGGGAAATGAAAAGTTGAGAGAATGAGAGGCTGGGAAATGAAGCCGTGCCAGGTTGTTGGCGCTTATTGAGAAACCAATCACTTTTATTGATCCCTCATTTATTTTCCTAGATGTGATTTTGTTCGGAACGAGGAGCAACAAAGCCATGCGTAATTACCCCCCAGCCTCCCGCGTCGCCCGGGACATGGCGGACATTGTGAATGTTTTCAGACTATATTTTAAACGAGTCCGGAATGTTCTACTGCTCCGGACGTTGTTTTGATGCCCGTTCCTCCGTCGAACACTACCAAAGGAACAAAGAGTTTTAAAAAAGTACCGAACAATTCTAAACCGAAGCCTTCACGGGTCGATTCATCTGTCTGAGTGGATCCAGGATGCGATGTGACACAACAGGTTTCTAGTCTCGCCTGGGCAGGCTGGCCTAGCGGGTGTTTGACCCCCAGGCCAGAGGTTTGGGGTCAAACCCCAATGTCACAGACCCCCGCAGCCCCTAACCCTGCTCCACTTAATTGCATCTAGATTCATTCGGATAAAAGCTGGTTTGAAAAGATGGGCTAAATCCTCTGATAGCTTAGGATGAAAGTGAAAAGGTCAATAGTCTGGGGCTGCGTCGCATTAGCGATGGCAGCAACGTTGACCACCCCCGACACCCCATCCCTGCATTATGAAACTCTGTGAAACTTTGATCTGCTATAGGTTTATTGATTATTGATTGATTTCTTTTTCACTCGGTTTGTTAGCCCACAGACAAATGAGACACGGTAAGTTGTACACATACACCTGCATACATGTGGGTACATATATCTATATCTATACATGCATACATCTATAGCTACAATACTCACACAAACATCTAAATATACGTGTCTGATGCATGCGTGCTGAAGTCTGGACTGTTAACAGTGGGAACACACACACACACACACACACACACACACACACACACACACACACACACACACACACACACACACACACACACACACACACACACACACACACACACACACACACACACACACACACACACACACGATCGCACACACGCACACACGATCACACACACACACGCGCACACAGACACACAGACACACACACCTCCCAGAGTACTCTCTCGTGATTGGTTGACTGTGGATTGATATCGTGCTCCTCTCTCTCATATATAATATCAATACTGTCTGTCTCACACACACTCTGTCTCTCTCTCTCTCTCTCTCTCTCTCTCTCTCTCTCTCTCTCTCCCCTCCCTCCCTCCCTCCCCTGCTCCTCCTCTCTCTCACTCTCTCCCCTCTCTCCCCCTCTCCCCCTCTCCCCCTCTCCCCTTCCCTCTCTCGCCCCCCTCTCTCTCTCTCTTGCCCCTCTCTCTCTCTGTAGATCGCCCGCAGCGGGGGAACAACATCCTGACGTCGGCGACAGAGCCCTACGACCTGTCGCGCTCCTTCCAGAACCTCAGCCCCCTCCCCCCCTCCTTCGAGCTGCCCCCCCTCAAGGCTGCGCTGAGTAAATACTCCTCCTCCCTCCATAGATTAAGTAGGTGGTCCTCCGTTCGACCGTCTCTCCGCCTTCGCCTGAGCCCCGCCTCCCCCCCTGCTCCTGCACGTGTTCCGGGCGGGGCCGACGTCGAGGACAGCCCGGCCCTCTCCGAGGCCACGCCCCCCTCCTCTGTTTCGCCGCAGTGGCGTCCGTTAAGAGAGAGATGTGTGGTGGTGATGTTTGACACGATGTCTGGTGTCCTCCCTTTCCTCCTCCTCCTCCTCCTCCTTCTCGTCTTCTCCTCCTCCTCTTCCTCCTCCTTCTCGTCTTCTCCTCCTCCTCCTTCTCCTTCTCGTCTTCTCCTCCTCGTCTTCTCCTCCTCCTCCTTCTCGTCTTCTCCTCTGCATCCTCCTCCTCCTCCTCCTCCTCCCTTCTCCTCCTCCTCATCGTCTTCTCCTCCTCCTCCTCCTCGTCTTCTCCTCCTCCTCCTCCTCCTCCTCCTCCTCCCTCTCCTCCTCCTCATTGTCTTCTCCTCCTCCTCCTCCTCCTCCTCCTCCTCCTCCTCCTCCTCCTCCTCCTCCTCCCTCTCCTCCTCCTCATCGTCTTCTCCTCCTCATCTCCATACTTGGCATGAGGACCTGAATGGGGCGCATGCATTCCCATCCTCTTGTCATCCCTCCGTCTCGACTCCATCTGCTCCTCGTCATCCTGCTTGGGGGGGCGGGGCTTGCCGGGTGGGGTACCTGGTGGCCTGGTCACCTGACTCGGTCACCTGGTGCCTCCACCTGCTGTTCGTAACGCGATGTTGATGTCGTCGTTGCGCAGTGACGTGATGTTTTTCGTTGTCGTGGTGATGTTAAGGATGTCACAGCAGTGCTATCTGGGTCGCCATGTGTGCCTCGCTTCCCACCTCCACCCCCATGTGACCCTGTTGGCATGCCCGGATACGACACGTTCACTCCCCATGCCGCCTCTCAACGTTGTCCTCATCCAACCTCCCATCAGTGGTTCAGTCATTCCAAGGTACAACAGGCAAGAGTCGTGACTCAAGGCTAGTTCTAGTCTAGACCTTCCAAAAGAGAGGCTCACTAAAAACAGGAGAACAGGAGAGTTCTCTCGGCTGCTAAAGTCTGAAAATGAATACAGATCCCTGCAGCCTTGAAGCTAGACGGGCAGAATGGGTTTTTGAGCACATTTTTAGCTAAATTATGGATACTTAAATTATGGATATTATGGATACCCCTGAACAGCCAATTATGGATTGGCTGTTCAGGGGTTTTGATTGGCGGTCATTGAGGTTGTGATTTGTCGCATCACGGGGCTATGGTTGGCTGACAACTAATCAGGATCATATGCATCAAGGACGGAGGATTTCTCCACAAATCCTCTGGAGAGTTGTTCACAGCACTCACAATTATACACACACTTACTGTAGTTATACACACACATATAAACTTATATGGAGAAAAGCATAAACACATGCACACAGACACGCAATTAGATGCAAGGAATTTGATGAGTTCTGGAACAGAATCCTGCCAGAAGTCTATTCTATTTCCTTCTACAGAATTAAATCCTTCATCTGTTCTCTGTGACCATGGTACCCTATTATATGGAGCCCCTTCCCAATCATCTCACAGTGTAGCATTACAAAATTATCACTAAGTTCATTCTGTCTGCCTCCCAGAGCATCTCAGTATGAATGTTTGTTAAAGCAGCATTCATCTCCTGCTGGATCAAACCACAGCGATCTCCCCATTAAACATTCTTGTCACGTGACCGCTCCCACTGGCCAATCAGGCTGCAAAGACGCACCAAGAGACTGACCTATCACGGCCCTCTGCGCCGCAGCTTGCGGATGACCTCATTACTTCTCGTCTCGAAGATGACATTTCCTGGGATAATGTCACTCCCACCCGGCCATCGGAGGACAGGGGCGTTGTTAGCACAGCCGGGCTGAAGCACTCAGGGCCCCCCCTTCATTAGCCAAGCCGTGAGGGGGGGGGGGGGGGGGCCTGAAGGCTCCTCTGGAGAAGCAGAAGGAGCTGACCTCCCTCCCATGGAAACCCCTTGGAGAGGCCACTGAGAGGAGGATGACCTCCGGGCCACCCGGCCGTAGAAACCTCCTCATGGCCCCTAACGTTCCACCAGCCAGGCCCACGGAGCTGTTGATCTGCTCTCTGCACAGCTGAGTGGCCACAAGTGTCCACCGTGGAACCGAGCACCGAGCAGCGCCAGGAGCCTCGAGGTGCCTCCGTCACCCCCGCCTCTCTACAGGGGCAAGACGGGCACTTCTGGTTAGCTTAGCGGTGGCTACGTTGACAATGGTGAGCCGCAGGTAGGGCGGTACTGACGCCGACGTGGTAATGGTGAGGCGGTGGTGTTCTCCTGTGAGGCGGTGAATCGGGAAGGAAACAACAAACTACAATTTAAAAGAGATTATTCATTCCTGTCTTGGTCTCCCCTCCTCTTCCTCTCTCCCTCTCTCTCTCCCTCTGTGTCCCTCCCCCCCTCTACCCCCTGCAGCGGATAAGGACGTCGAGGACTACTACATGAGGAAGCACCACGACCCGGGCCCCCGGGGGCCCACCCACATGGTGAAGCTGAGCGACGAGCCGCCTCCCCGCCAGCGGCCGCGCCGGGTCCAGCGGGCCATGTCCCAGGACCACGTGCTGTCCCCGCCCCGCACGCCCCGGCGCAGCGCCGGCGGCGGCGGGGGCGGCGGAGGGGGCGGGGACTACGGGCTGTCGGCCTACGGCGGCATGGCGGCGGCGGCCTACGGCAGCAGCCGGCACCTCTCGGAGGACCAGCTGCTGTCGGCCGACCGGCTGCACTCCCAGGAGCCGCTGCTGCTGCTGTCGCCCACCATGCGGCGCGACAAGTTCCGCGAGAAGGCCATGGCGCGCGCCATGTCCCACGCCGACATGCTGATGCCCACCACGCCCAAGGTGGACCGCCACGCCAAAATGATCAAGATGCACTCGCACCCCACGCCGCGCGACTACAACACGCTGACCGTCGGCCACGACTACAACACGCTGACCGTGGGCCATGGCGGCGGCGGCGGCGGTGGCGGCGGTGGCGGCGGCGGCGGCGGTGGCGGCGGCGGCGGCGGTGGGCCGTCGTCCTCCAAGCGGCAGGCGTTCGCGTCGCGCCGCATGCACACGGTGGACCACCTGCAGTACGTCCCCGCACCCCACAACTACCGCACCGCCAGTAAGAACGAGGTCACCGTCTAGTGTTGGCGGTTACCCCTGGTTACATCCCTGGGAACCGTCGCACCTCGGCGCCGGTCACCCCCCTTCGCAAAACGGACAGCCCTAGCTGCTGTTACTGTAGCAGCGGTAGACCTTAGCGATGGTTGCCCCTGCAACGGACAGCCCCTAGCATCAGTTTCCATAGTGACAGTCACCCTTAGCCATGGTGACACTAGCGACCATCAACCCCCCCTAGCGACGGTTTCCGTAGCGACGGTCACCCTTAATAATGTCGATTCCAGCAACGTCATTCATAGCGATGGTTTCCATAACGATAGTCACTTTAGGGGCGATGGTCACCCTAAGCAATGGACATCGCTAGCGATGGCCACCTTGGGTAATGTATACCTTCGGAGACAGAAATCATGGCAACGGTCTCTCCAGGCGACCGTCACCATAGCACCGGTCGTCATAGCAGCTGTCCCCCCCCAAGAAACAGACAGCCAGACTTGCGGGTCTGCATTGAACCCAGTCAATCTCGCCCCGAGCGTACACATCCAAACGCTTTAGGTTCTGTTCTCCTGTTAACCACTTCCTGTTTGTAGCATTGGCTTCCTGTGTCACCAGGACGTATCCTCTCTCCTGGAACGACTTAAGGGCTCTGTCTGCACGCTATGTGCTGAAAGCCACGCAACCTACCGTGAACAATAAACTGCGATGAAATAAACTGTTTTTTAATCATTTAATACAGCGGATGTGAGATTCAAACTTAAATTGTGATCACTTTATATAACGAAGACTATCTTTAGGGTTTATACTGGGAGCTGTTGTCGGACTGAGAAGCTGAACTCTAAACTCTGAACTCTATCGATCAACAACGAGCGCATTCCAGTGGGTTTGTTTGTCGGTTAAAAAGCACAACTATTTAATTATTCACTTGTTCTTTCTTTGTTTCTACTCGTGTCCTTTGAGCCAGAACATATCAGCTTATTAGTGAGAAAACACAGGCTTCCCCTGGCATTCAATAAACCATTGTAAATATGCTATTTTAGCAGCTTTAGATATGATAAAAGGTTACGTTTTGGACTCTTTTACTTTATTTTTCAGTTTATCTCAGTCGTATGTTTTTGTGTGTGCGTCTGATTCACAAATCTTATTTAAAAATATATATTTTAAAGTAATTACATGTGTGAGTACCAATCAAAACTCCACGATAAGTCGTCGAAGATCGACAAGCAAACATGATATATAGGCAAAGCAAAATACGTGAAGGAGGCGTTGTGTGCAGTTGAATCATCCATCTTCCTGTGGTCTAACAGCAGCTTCGAACATCAACACCACACCCTATTTGAACATTGAGATGTTTCCTTTCACATTTGAATTCATATTCGGATCATACGATTTTACCAAACTAAAAGAGCACTTTCAGGAACAGCACTGCCTGTGGTGAGATATATGAACTGCAATCGCTGTTTGGGCTTGTTCAACCTGGTGATGTCAGAATGCGATGGAAACCTGAGAGATGTAATCTGGGACTGGAAAGTGTCCCTGCTATTAAAGATTAAGCACTTATTATGAACTGCCTTATGTATTAAGACGTGTATACACTATTGACAGCACAATCACTCTCTTTGGACGCCATTATATATATATATACATATAATACTTTGACATAGAGGAAGAGGGCATTCATTCAGTGGACATAATGGATAATATAAGATTCTAATATCTGGATCATAAATACTGTGTTTGCCCTATTGAGTTGATACTGTATTTATATTATGTTTTTATTTCATCACAAGAAGTCAAAAGACCATCATATGACGTGGGTGTATGTGTGTGTGTGCGCGTGTGTGCGTTAGCTTGTTGTGTGTTTGCATGTGGCTCTGTCCCTGTGTGTGCGTGTACACCTCTGTTTGCATGTAGGCTATCCATCTGTGTGTGTGTGTGTGTGTTAGAATGTGTGTTTGTTTGGTTTTGTGTCTGTTCGTCTGTGTGTTTGTGTGTGTGCGTGTGATTTGTGCGTGCATGTGCTTTTGTATCTGTGTATGTGTTTGTGTGCGTATGTGGCCTTTGCGTCTTTATGTGTGTGTGTAAGAGTGTGTGTGTGCCCGAGTGTGTCACTATTTCTGTTAATTCCTCGTGTTAGGACTTTCTCAGTGTCCCCATAAGAGCGTAAACCGGCAGCCAGCTGAATTAATACCAGTCTCTACCTGGTTGCTTCTCTTCCCACTCAGACAGATTAACAAAGTTCACTAATTGTGTTTTCAAGGTCACACAGCACCAGGTATGTCTTTTACACACAAAACTGTGATTCTCCTCGGATATTCGTAAAAGTACCACGTATTGTCCCATAGTTTGCTGAGCAGAGCCGTATTGAGTGAATCGGCCACATGGGCAGAACAGAGTGCGGATGAATGTATCTCTTTTCGCCACATTAATTCACATAACTACTTTCCACTCGATGCTTTCATCGTGGTGCGCGGCTCGCCTCCAGTAATGATGTCAACCTCATTCTTTTGTACAGATTTGTAGGATTGGAGCATGGCAAGTCGGTTAGGACAAAAGGGTGTTATTTTAGATTTTATTTGTATTTGCTGGCTGGGTCAATAACCCTGTGTTCCTTATGCTGTCCGATGGATTCTGACTTACAGACATCTGTAAGTCAGCATTTTTTCTCGCCTAGCTCAGCTAGTGTTAGCTTAGCCAGCATTAGCTTAGCTAGCATGATGTTAGCTAGTGTTAGCTTAGCTTGCCTTAGTTTAGCTAGTATTATCTTATCCAGCAATAGCTCGGCCAGCATTAGCTTAGCTAGCCAGAGCTTAGCCAGTTTTAGCTAAGCTAGGCTTAGTCTGGCTAGCGTTAGCTTGGCCAGCCATAGCTTAGCTATTGTGAGCTTAGCCATTCTTAGCTTAGCTAGCCTTAGTTAAGCTATCTTAAACCTAGCCAGCATTGGCCTAGCCTGAGTGAGTTTAGCTAGTGTGAGCTTAGCCAGGGTGAGTTAAGCCAGCATTAGCTTAGCTAGTGTGAGTTTAGCCATTGTAAATTTAGCTGGGTAAAATTTTGCTAGCATTAGCTTAGCCAGCATTTGCTTAGCCAGTGTTAGCTAAACCAGTCTTAGGTCATTCAGCGTTCGCTTAGCCAGTGTTAGCTAAGCAGTAAACGTTCATGACCCTTGTTCTCTCATGTCCCCCCATGTTCAACTGATCAACGATGATGTCATCCCCTGACGCCCCCCCCTTCTCTATGATGTACTTCCTGTATGACGTACTTCCTGTAGGACGCTGTTGTTTTCTAAAGAAAAAGTGAAACAATTTACTTTGCCGACATAGATGCCATTAGTTGTCTATTTTGATGGACGGAAATTGTCTACTACAGTTCTTATGTTTAGGTTTGTTTGTTTGTTAATTTATTTATTTATTTGTTTGTTTGTTTATGTTTACAATACAGCTCAACGTGTTACAAACAGAAGTGTGTGTGTCTGTGTTATTACGCAAACAACACAAAGAGTGGAGAGGAATAAAACACGTCAACACAACAATGACATCACTTAGCTTTCTCTGTGAAAGAACTCTTGTTTAATCCTTTATTCATAGATATATTGAGGATAATACGATTATTTAGTTAAATTACTTATACATTGTGTACCTCAACGGGTTGACACACACCAGCATTCTATAGCACATATTTATTCCCTTACAAGAGATATGTAAAATGACCATACAACTAATTAATTGCTTTCCACCGCAATGTGACAATTATGCACAAATATTGTCTTATGCATGCCATCACCACAAATTAGCTATTTACCAAAATACCACAACATTATTTTATTATATCATTAAATACCGAAAGCATGCAGGCAAGTTTATGTATCATAGTATCTATCAAAGTAAATAAAGTACTACTATATGCTCACTTTTTAACACTTACTAAACTCATACATTTAATCTAGATTCAGTTTTATAAGCGAGGCTGACCACCATCGAAGCGTACAATTGGTTTTACTACCCATTAACAACCAATGCTACTAGGAATCACTACCAATCTTACTAGGAGCTGTAGACTCCAAGAGAGTTTCTGGGTAACGGCAGGAATACAACTCAGGCTTCACTGTGCTGTGTTTTAAAATTGATGGATGAATACAATCTTCCAGGCGAACCGCCGGAACAAACTGGCACTATGAGTAACAGCAGCTGAAGTGGACCAGTCGAACACAACGGGTACATTTATTGCTAGGCATGAGGTTGATGTTTAACGGGTCAATAAACAGCCACGTAGATCATAAGATAAACTATTATAAGGTGGTCCAGGGTATTACACTCCCCGCCCAAAGGTTCCCGGTTGAAGCTGGCAGATGAATGTGGGTTTGAATTCACTAAGTCAGAAGTCAGTCAGCATAATCCATCAACTCCTCTCGCTGTTTGAGCGACGTCAGGAATCCTTCCCTTCCCACTAACCGCACTCCCTAACCCACCTCACTCCTCAACTCCTCTCCACTCCTCACCTCCTCTCACTCCTCCCCCTCACCTCACTCCTCATCTCTCCTCACTCCTCTCCTCCCCTCACTCCTCTCCTCCCCTCACCCCTCCCCTACCTCCACTTCCCCGTACTGCTCCCCTCCCCTCTCACTCCTCCCCCTCACCTCACTCCTCATCTCTCCTCACTCCTCTCCTCCCCTCACTCCTCTCCTCCCCTCACCCCTCCCCTACCTCCACTTCCCCGTACTGCTCCCCTCCCCTCTCATGACCTCCCCCCTCACCTCACTCCTCACCACCCCTCACTCCTCCCCTCTCCTGATTCCTCCCCTCCCCTCTCTTCCCCCCTCTCCTCCCCTCCCCTCGCTCCTGTGGTCACCACACCCCCCTTGTCTATCAGGGAGATAGTGATCTCAAAGCGTTGAGTATATCAGCACAAAGCAAGAAGGCCCCACTCACCTCCACGACACACACATTAGGCGAGCAGGCGCATTGGACCTCCTCGCTCGCTTTAGCTGCGTCGCCATTAGCATTTAGATGGAGCCAGGAACATGGCGGCCATTGCCGTTATGTTGAGGCGTTTTGATTCGTCCGTGGGGGTTTAGGGACGGGGGCGGGTGGGAGGCGGCTTCGTCGGATGGAGCGCCATGCTGGAGGCGGCATGGTGTGGCGTAGCATCAGATCGGCGATCAAGGGTCAAGGGTTCTGATGTCATAACCCTTGAACATCTCGCCATCTAGTTCGTAGTCCGGGTGCTGATGACGTCTGGTGGTCAGGATCGAGGGGACGTCGGTGACGGGGGACGAGGTTTCATGGTCACGGTGTCAGATTATGTTCCTGTTTACAGCGTATTTTACCAGTTCACTCTCAGGACCTGGTGTACAGAACAACCTTGTGCTCTGATGGCGTGAGGGCAGCTACCGTGGGGCTCTGAGCTCTGCAGGTTAACCAGCTGGTGAAGACGGAAGATTTCCGAATAATTTCCTCCTCCTGCGATCGATCAGCCGCACAGCGAGGTGTGCTTGTTTCATTCACAGCCACGCTGCCGAGCCGGTGCCCCCGCAGGCTCCATAAGCACCGGAGCGGGGAGTAGTTTGTGTGCGTGCGTGTGTGTGTGTGTGTGTGTGTGTGTGTGTGTGTGTGGGTGTGGGTGTGTTGGTTCCTACATGCTGGTGTGATTGTGTGAATGTTTGTTTGTCCGTGTGTGTCTGTGAATACATCTGGCCTATGCAGGTTTTTGAGCGCGTGTGTGTGTGTTAGTTTGTGTTAGTGTGTATGTGACTGTATACATGGCCGTATTTTAAGACGGTGTGTGTATGAACTGTATATCCGTGTGTGTGTGTGTGTGTGTGTGTACGTGTATTGGTCTGTGTGTGTGTATTTATTCCTGTGCCCCAGCTCCTCCATCGGTCGTCCCTGCTAGTCGGTGGAAGATGAATGTGTCTGCGGGCCTTAATAGGCCCCGGGCCCTGGCAAAATACCACCCAGACAGCCGCAAACACTCCCCCTCCCGCCCCCCCTCCCATCGATCCTACGACGCCTCAGAGTCGGCCTAATGAGGGTCCCCGGCCGGGCCCCCAGAGACACGGGGGCCGGGGCCTATAGCAGGGGCCCCTTCGCTGGGGGAACACTGAAGCGGGCAGCATACATCCAAAGAAGTCGTTTTCTTTCCGGCTGGCTGAGGCTGAAGAAGTCGACTGTTTTCCAACATGTTTTTTTTCTTCGGTGCCGCTGCAGAGCCCAGCAGGGTCTCTGTGGAGAGTGGGAATCAGAAAATCCGATGGCGGGAATAAAAGAAAATAAATCGGGTCAGGCAAGTCACCAATCCTCCATGGTGCAAGAAGTGCCGGGAAAAATATGTTTGCATAAATAAAAAGGCGTATGCAAGGTATGCCTTTGTTCATTTTCCCCGCAGACGGGTTATTTTGTTCTTGCCTATTTCCAGCCTGGAGCACGCTGAGGCCTAATCGCCTGTATGGACGGCCGCCGGGTGGCCGCTCAACCCACACTGCTGCCTTTTCCAAACGATTGTGTTTATTTACCTGATATCTTCAGTAGTCCTTTCACTCCTCAAAGTCATGCAGACTATAAACAACAACTTCTTCCTAAATGCCAATCTAGGCCGCTGAGCCAATGGGGGTGGGGGTGGGGGGGTGTGGGGGGGTGTGGGTGTGGGGGGGGTATTACTCATTTCGGGACGGGGTGATCAAGGGTCTGTGGTTCCCCAGATGGAACCTGTGAGGTTTGGGCGATCAGGACACAGACCTGTTGGGTAATGACGCGAGTGGCGGTGGCAGCCATCTTAATGAGCCTTGACCAATCACCTTCTCCCAACAGCTGATGACATGCCCGTGGTCGCCATTGCTGGGCCATCAAGGAAGGCGGGGAGGGGAGGGGTCGAGGCCAGGCTGATGATGATGATGATGATGATGATGATGATGATGATGTTGATGGTGATTGTGATGATGATGTGCATAATTAGAGTCATTACAGGCGGATGATGGGAGATTCTTCCTCCCACATCACAGGAGAGGAGGACCTTTATTCATGAAGTTGTTGATTGGCTCTTCGGTCGAGTTTTCTGAAGTTTAGACACGCTGTGGATGAAGTGATTATCAGTATAACTCTCGTAAATAAACTGCAGGAGGGATTCATTTAACGTGTGCCGGAAAGTCTAGGTCCAGGTCAGTTGGAGGGTAGAACCCAGAAAATAAAGGTTCTGGGTTTGAACCCTGATGTCAGTAGCCTACCTGTAGGTATCCTATAACAAGATGCCCTAACCCGAATCCTACACCCTACGCCTCTATGTCCTCGGTCCATAGATCCTTGGTCTCTACTTCCTTGGTATATACCACCGAGGCCTCTGTGTCCTTGATATCCAGGCCCTAGGTATATACGTCCTTGGTCCATAAGCCCTAGGCCTATCATTCCTAAGTCTAAGGTCTTTACACCCTATACATCTTTAATAGATGGGTTGAAGAGACGACAAAGCGCAGACTTACAGACGCAGGAGAATAAATGTCAGCAGTTCTGTTGCTATTCAACGCGGTGTAAGGGTTTAGCTCTGGCTCAACTCTCTTAACTCAACTCTGAACCCTGACCCAAAAGAACATTTCGAGAACACTAGAAGGTAAATATGGACAGAGCAAACGCTGATTGAGTGACACACCCAGCAACTGAAGAAACAACAGAACGATGATCTGAGGGAACTCTTCGCCGAGTCGCACTGGCTATTTCCTTATTCTTCTGTGATTTGGAACATTTCCAGAAGAAAGGTCTGCTTTGTTGTGCTGAGTTCTGGCTGACAGCCTGATGGATTAAGATGGCTTGTATCGGAGCGGTCAACAGCTCCACATTAATCACCACCGTCCCTTCTCTCCCTCAGTCTGGGGCCGAGATAACAACTGATTCTCTCTCTTGCTCTTTCCATTCATCTGTTTCTCTCTCTTTATTTGTTTCTCTCCTCCATCTTCTCTCTATACGTCTCCGTCTATTGCTCTCCCTTGCTCCCCCTCTCTCTCATCTCTTCCTCTCCGTGTGATTGATCTCCCTCGCTCTTTCCGGGAGGATGTTACCTCTCTTGAAACGTAAATAAACTTGAAAGGGATTATTTCGGTTATTTTGATAATCAGCTTTATTTTAATTACTTTTATACTTGGACAGTTCTGAGTCGTTCATGTGTTCATAAACTAATTAGTTGAATGAACAAACTACAGATCCTCATGGGCTGATACTCTTCTTCTTTCTCTCCCTTTCTGTTATTTTCTATTAGTTGCTCTCTCTTTCTCTTAGCTTTCGTCTCTCTCTCAGTCTCTCTTCTAGTCAAAGGCGTTTAGTTTCCCCTCGCTCTCTCTCTCCCTACAGACTTGCAGACTATCTCTCCCAGCAGCTTAGGCCAGGCGACCAATTACCAATGACCAATACCTTGCCTTGTTGCTTTAGTTCCCCGCCCCCGAGATAGGTCACCTATGGTACATAATATATATCTGATCACGACTAATCATTGTAAGAGGATGTGGGAGGGGTGACTGGCGACCCAGGTGCTGCCAGTCTATTCCCATGTCGGCTGTTGAAAAACACTCTATGCATGTTCCGCTGCTCGACCAATCAGCGATCACTTGACCCAAACCTCTGCAGAGAAGCCAACATGCTTCTAAGCTCTGGGAGGCCCGCACTTCCTGACATACTTAGGTTATTGACCGGCAAAAGGGCCATGTGCAGACTCTGAGCGGTGTTCTCCAAGTACGTGGGGACGGAGTAGGGTTGAGGGGGGGGGGGGGGGACTGAGTAGTGTTGGGAGAGGGGTTTGAGGGAGTTCTGATGGGAGAAGTTACAAGCGCTCGTGGAATTGTTGGTGTGTCCATGGGGGGGCGGGACTACCTGCTGCTAGAACATGATCAGACCCAGGCGTTCAACACACTCTTCCTAGCGCTCAGCAGGAAGTTGTCGATCACATCACTTCCTGCCGGAGCGATCTGCAGAGGGAGGCACCCGCCAGCAGAGATCAGAGTGTGTGTGTGTGTGTGTGTGACTGTATTGACGTGTGTGTGTATGTAGTGTGCATACGTGTCTGAGTGTGAGAGAAACAGTGAGAATGTGAGTTTTTTAAGTGTCGCTGTCAGACACATTTGTGAGGTATGTGTGTTGTGTTTCTGTGTGTGTGCGTGTGTAGGTGTGATATTTATCTATTACACAACATCCATTTCGATTGTTCAGCTTGTGCAAGTCAAAAAGTTCCCTAAAACTGAGTGAATTAATTTTTTTAGTTTAGCTGCCTCTTTACTACCCGAGTCTTTTCCAAGCCTCCATGCTAGCGATGAGGCATCTCATTTAGGAAAACTAAGCTGAGATTCCTCCCAGGAGAGAGGAGCAGAGAGTAGGAGGAGAGAGGAGAGAGGAGGAGCAGGTGCACCGTGCATTAATCAAACAGGGCAAATTATCACCCTTAAAAGCATAACACATGCTATCACATGCACATGAACTCACACACAGACATAAGTGCACGTGCACACATACACACACATGCAGGCGGGCTTGCGCTCAATAAAACACACGTACACACTGCAAAACCTTTTTATGTTTGATGGCTTGAGTCTGGATCAATTAGACCAGAACCGATTAAGCCAGAACCAATCAGACAGCACCAATCAGAAAAGTTTAATCAGGACCAGTAAAATCAGACCAGTTCTACCATTGCAGTTCTACCAGACCAGTTTTACCAGACCAGTTCTACAAAGATCAGTTCTCCCATGACCAGTTCTACCGGACCAGTTCTACCAGACCAGCTCTACCAGGACCAGTTCTACCAGACCAGCTCTCACAGGACCAGTTTGACCAGACCAGTTCTGGCAGACCAGTTACATCAGGACCAGTTACATCTGGACCAGTTACACCTGGACCAGCTCTACTAGGGCAGCCCGGCGGACCAGTGCCACGTCGAGGTGAGCGTCCGAGCAGCAGAGAGGAGCCTCTCTCTAGAGGAGGGCCGTCCTAGATTACAGGCTCTTCCTGACCTTGTTTTCTCAACCGCCATCGCTCTCAGCAGTCCCCTGTCACTACCAGAAACAAAGACTCTGTCCTCCCCTATCCCTCCAGCCTCCACCCTCTCCTCCCCACAGTCTCTCCTCTCTACACCCTCTCCTCCCCTACGTTCTCTCCTCCCTGCGTTCTTTTCTTCCTACACTCGCTCCTCGACACCTTAGCTTACCCTTAGCTTGATCTGCTTGATCTGATCTTAAATAACTTTCAATTTAATTTTCTCACTTTCTTAAATACATTGCACTTTCAATTTTACTTACTAAAAAGCCTTTTTAACTTTCTATTTTACTCATTTCTTTGCATATGTTTTCTTTTACTTATCTATTATTTTATTTTATTGTATAACAATGTTTATATGTGAAGCACTTTGAGTCTGCCTTGTGTATGAAAAGTGCTATATAAATAAAGTTGCCTTGCCTTGCCTTGCCTTGCCTTAGCCCGCCTCTTTAAGCATGCTTATAGCCAGTGCCTGGAGACAGCTTGACTTCCCGAGTCTTTTCCAAGCCTCCATGCTAGCGATGAGGTATCTCATTTAGGAAAACTAAGTTCACTCCCAGAGCAGAGAGGAGGACGAGAGAGGAGGAGGGGGCGTAGGAGTAGGAGACAGTAGAGGAAAGGAGGAGGAGGAGGAACAGGAGGGGGGAGAACCCGATCTGGTCTCCTTCCACTCCCTATACCCTCTCCTCCCTACACAATCCTCCCCACCACTCACTCCTCACTACACTCTCCCCCTGGCTCCCCTGCCTGTCATATTGTGGATTTGTTACTTGTGCGGTAAGTTACTTGTATGATGTTCACATTCTCCAGATCATTGTACAAAGTGAGTGATGTGGTCTGGTCCGTCCCCCCCAACTACCCCCCAGCCAGCCCTGCTCAACTAATCTGGACACGCCCCAGGTTGGCAACGCAGAGAGAATACTTAACATATGAATACACAAAACTCAACTTTCATTCTGAGGTCAAAATGTTGTGAGTTTAGAGGAGAAAGAAGATCGTTTAGCTTTAGATTTAAAGAGTCCTTGATTTTGCCAGCGTCTCAAAGAATAGCGCGATTATTAATTTGTTTTGCACAAGATGGCCACGCCCACCGGGGTGGAGAATTTAAAGCTTTCACGAGTGATTAGTCTCTCAATATGAAAAACATCTGCGTCTCAGATATGATATGGTTCCGTTCACTCATTACTATTAACTTGACTTATTAAGCACAGAACTAAGAATTGCATTTATTTAATTTCAGCTGCTTACTAAATTTATGAAGGGTTTTTCCAGGCCGGTTTCTTTGAATTTTCAGTTCAGGTCTAGATTTTTGTTTAAAGTACCTGGTAACGTCTCAAATTTTGACCAAATATCACTACTATCACTTCCGCAGAACTGAAATGTATATTCATTTATACAAATGTATGTATATATATTTATATATATATTGTCTCTAAAGCTGAAATACATACATTATGAGACCAAACAAATCCAGTCCCAGCTGTTATAGCAGCTCCTTTCTGTTATGTTTCGATTCATCCCTGGGTTTAAGCGTTTCCTTCAGAGAAGATTAAGTTGCAAAGAGAGAAAGGCAGAATCCTTTTCGTGTTTTACGTTTCATCGGCTGACCTTCTTCGCCCGCCTTGAAACCAGGGCTAGCGCCACAAATCGTTTGAAACTCCAAACTGGGCGAGAGCAAAAGGATTTGTTTTGTAAGGTCAGACGTCCGTGTTCGTCCCTGAGGTTTGGGAAGGCGAAGCCGCCATTAAGATTCGGGGGAGTCAGCGTCAGTAGCGGGCTGAACCAGCTGCCGGTGCACAGGCGCATGAATTATTCAGCGTGTTGGTCCCTGGAAAAATGCGCTTTTTTTAATGAACGGCGAGGTTGAGATGACTGGGTCGCGGTGGTGTTGGCTCCTCATAAACACGGGAATGTTAATGTTTCCCTCGACAAACACGACGCACGTGAGCGAAATGCCTTGCGTATCGAAGCTAGTTCCACGCCGCCGGCTGACTGTTGATCCTATCCTCGGATCGGTGCCATTAACGTTTTCTAGGAGGGAAACCTGATGGTGCGTGCGGCCATCAGACCGCAGTCTGCCGTGGTCATTAAATTCTGTGTCTGTCCCCTTTATCAATATTCCGACAAAGAAAAAATATATATTGTCCGTCAGAGAGACAAAAATATAACAGAACAGATCAATATTAGTCCAAATGATTGTCCTCGTTCTGGCCATGTGACTCGCTCTGACAGTCAAACTGACTCTCTCCTTATCAGCAGAAGATTGTGTCAATATCACTAATGTCCCTACTGCCTCCAACGTTCTCCTGCTGAAATAACCCTCTGTGAACATTCCCAGACTTATTATTATTCACCACTTGTTATTCAGGTGAAACCCGGAATTGACGTGATATTGACTCTACCTGGTCTCCAACATCTACAGGCTGTCTTATTTGCCAATCTGACTTTTGGCATATATATAGAATGAATCCTTGGAACCAGAAGGAGTTTGAACAGTTTACATGACAAAGTCCATCGGACAACTGATCTAGTTGTCCTAAAATGGAAGAAGCCTGCTTCTATTTCTGGTCTTTGCTTTTGATCATCAGTAATCAGTAAAACATATTTAGCAAACACGTACCCCCGTTGTCTGCATACCCCCGGGTTAGAAGTCAATGTGGTGTGGTGCCTGTAAGCATACAGATAACACAACCTCCTCCCAGGACTCCACCGGAGAGAGGAGATACAGGAGCTCCATCAGTAGAGGGAGTGGCTGTAAATACCTCCCGGAGAACTGGGAGGAGAGGAGGGAGGAGAGGAGGGAGAGGAGGGAGGAGAGGAGAGGAGAGGAGGGAGAGGAGGGAGGAGAGGGGGACTGGGAGGAGAGGAGGGAGGAGAGGAGGACAGGGGGGAGAGGGGGACTGGGAGGAGAGGAGGGAGGAGAGGAGAGGAGAGGAGGGAGAGGAGGGAGGAGAGGAGGACTGGGAGGAGAGGAGGGAGAGGAGGGAGGAGAGGAGGGAGAGGAGGGAGGAGAAGAGGACTGGGAGGAGAGGAGGGAGGAGAGGAGAGGAGAGGAGGGAGAGGAGGGAGGAGAGGAGGACTGGGAGGAGAGGAGGGAGAGGAGGGAGGAGAGGAGAACTGGGAGGAGAGGAGGGAGGAGAGGGGGGAGAGGAGGGAGGAGAGGAGGGAGGAGAGGAGGACTGGGAGGAGAGGAGGGAGAGGAGGGAGGAGAGGAGGGAGAGGAGGGGGGAGAGGGGGACGGGGAAGAGAGGAGGACAGGGAGGAGAGGAGGATAGGGAGGAGAGGAGGGAGGAGGGAGGAGAAGAGGACTGGGAGGAGGAAAGAAGAGGAGAGGAGGATAGGGAGGAGAGGAGGGAGGAGAGGAGGACGGGGAGGAGAGGAGGGAGGAGAGGAGGACGGTGAGGAGGAAAGAAGAAGAGAGGAGGATAGGGAGGAGAGGAGGATAGGGAGGAGGAGGCCTCTGACACAACACCAAATCTTCGCCCTGGGCTGAAGAACCGAATGATCCCCTGGAAAATTAATTAAAGGGAGAGGAGAGAGAGAGAGAGTGAGAGACGTAAGGATTGTTTGTAATGTATTAGACGGAGAGAGAGAGAGAGAGAGAGAGAGAGAGAGAGAGAGAGAGAGAGAGAGAGAGAGAGAGAGAGAGGGAGAGGGAGAGGGAGGGAGAGAGTGGGAGAGAGAGTATGGATTGGTTCAAGGGTACCAAACCCTGAAATAACTTATTTTAGATTAAAGGTGATGCAGTGGGTTTTATAGCATTGCTATGGATTGATCCTGGTGCACATCTACACTTAAAAGCACAAGCTTTAAGAGCCTAGTATAAGATGTAAACACGGATTCAAATTGACCGCTGTAGGCATGTTATTGTACGTGAGCATATGTACCTGATATTGGCAGTGTTGGTGGCAGTGTGTTCGTCCATTAGAGAGTAAAAGACCTGACAAAAATATTTCTGTCCTCTATGGTGAGTTGATTATTTCTGAAGTGTTCTACGATTGGCTGAAATAAGCTCAGGTGCGAACCAAGGGCGACATCACCGGTAAAATAACCGTCAGGATTCAATTATAATTATTTTGGTAACTAAAAGTATCAAAATAATGCCTAATATTCCTGTGTAAACTGTTTGGTATTTCTGAACACGTAGGACCTCCATTGGAGATGAAATAAATAAAAAATAAGAGACACAAAGGTCAGCAGCGAAGGCGAGAAAGCTTGGCCTTTGTGAGCGATGTTAAGTGGAGCTTTGAAGATGAACTATTCCTTCACGGCAGCAATAATACCCATGTGGCAACGCTGGAAAATATTGAAACACTGGCTGTAAAGGGAGCAAAAGTGAGCAGAAAGGTGCAATTTTCCAGTTACGGTCGTTTCCTCTGGTTAAGAAGTAATGTCCAGAAGACAACTCTCTCTGTGCAGAGGTTTCAGTCACCGCGAGTGAAGCACGGACGCCCTATTCTACTTCTCCAGCATGCGTCACAACCACCGCTGTTAGTCCTGATGACGGTTCAACATGGAGCCATAAGGGACTCATTTAGAGGTCAAATGCTCTCTGGCCTCCAGGACCATCAAATAGCTCTCTGAGTGCTACTTTGACCTCTGAACTGTACGAAGAATACGGAGATGACACAAAATTCCATCCTCTCTCTTTCTCTCCCCCTTCCCTCTCCCTTCCTTGCTCCTCATCCCCTCTCTCCCTCTTCCTCCATCCCTTCCTCCCCCTCTGGAACCATCCCTCCCTGTACCTCTCTCCCTCCCCCCTCTGTACCTCGTCCTC
>NC_079413.1:5604004-5674297 GCF_026213295.1 Gadus chalcogrammus
AGCAGGCAGGGGCCGGCCATGGGCTAGGTCCTGAACCGTCCCCTCCCTCTCTCCCCCAGGCGTCTCACTCCCCCAGAGAGAGCGAGGGAGAGAGGGAGCGGGCGGCCGGCGGCGGCAGGATGACGGGGAGCCCAGAGAACATCCCGCTGGGGGAGTGCCCCCTGTCCCAGTCCCGGGACCAGCTGACGCCCCCAAGCCGCACCGAGAGCACCGTCTTCAGCCTGTCCCGGAGCGAGTCCCTGTGGACCACCGAGGCCAGCGGCCCGGGGATCTACCAGGTCTACTGGTTCGCCATCCACCTGATGACCACGGGGGGCAGCTTCCTGGCCTGCGGCGTCATCATCAGTGGACTGTACTTTACGGGATACCTCGACAAGGTGACCCGCATCCTGGGCCCGGGCCTGCTGTCCATCGGGCTGATGGTGCTGGTGGTGGGCGTGGTCCTCATCCCCATCACCAAGAAGAACCGCAAGCAGCCGGTGCTCAAACGCCCACTCAGCTACTACAGGCCACCCCAGTTTAACGTTTGACCCCTTTTGACCCCGTGACCTCATGCGACACGGCTCGGTCGGGGTTGGTTATGGTTTCATCGCATGACATTTCGGCCGGGGTTTTCGGTGGCCGACGGTGTTCTTCTGGGAACCCTGGGGACTGGGAAAGGGCGCCTCTTCAGCCTCTGGGCCTTTTGTCAGCCCGGGAGTGTTCACAGGACAAGCGATATGGGCGATGATGCCGCGGTTGTGAGTTGAGCTCAGGGCGGGGAGGCAACGTCATCTCAGGCGTGCATGGCTAGACGTACTATTCAGTCACTAATACCAAAGAACGCATATTCACTGTAACCAAACGTTCCTTTTGTACAAAGAACGCACGGTTGCACAGGATGCGCTGCGGCGAGAAGCAGCATTAATAACTTTAGTATTTAATATTGGGACACTTACTAGCACTTTCACAATCAATAATTCACCAGAAGAATTCAGCATTAATGCATAATGTCATTGTGCATAGAGGCTCGTGAATAATTCAAGTCAGATAAGAGGTTTGTGGTGATTAAAGTGTCCATCGGACAGAACATGTCCATTAAGACTCTGTGATTACAAGCAGACAGTAGAATCTCGAAACATCAACCATTTCCATGTAAGGACAATACTTTGACTTAATCTGGTCTGAGAAGGTTGGATGCGTGAATTCAAAACATTACATTTTCATATTATTTGAATATCCTTCACAAGCGACGCCATGCACCCATTATGTATACGCATTCCTTGCTTTTAACTATTGTTGTATAACTTTGTACGCAACAAACAGTCACACCTGCTGACATAGTGCTGCTAATAGTATCCCTTCCTAAAAGTAAACGTTTTCTATGTGCAGTTCTTCACTGTTGATGCACCTGAGGTGTGGATGTGGGCCTACAGGGGGATGCTATTTGACTTGAAATCGCATGTTAAAAGAAACGACGTTTGTGGAATAGTGACTGCATCGTGTGCATGATTTGCATCTTCACACAGAGACACGATGGCGCGTGACACCTACAGAGCCGACCTCCTTGTTTATATCATGGGAAACAGCACAGAGCCAACTTTAGTACCATCTGCAAAGTACCTGGACCTCTCCTGGGAGCAGAGCGCATGTGACAAAAAGCTTTGTTTATCTTAAAGACGTCACAGGGCGTCTCCACACAGGTGCGTGTCAGCTGAGCGGAGGGTGACAATGGTTAAGCAGCATCTCCCGTTATGAAGGTCTAGTCTCTGGTGTTCTAAACATGATGAAGTTCAAGATAGGCGAGTGCATCTCGCTGTTCGTAATCGCTCTCGTGTTTGACGTCGTCGGGTTTGTCCTTCTCCTCTTGGGCATCTTCGGGAATCTGCGCATCAGCGGCCAATTTTACGGCGACTTCTTGATCTACACGGGCTCGATCGTGATCTTCATCAGCATCGCCTTCTGGCTCTGCTGGTACGTCGGCAACATCAAGCTGGCCGAGGAGGACCTGGACTACGACGAAGGCGCCAACAGCTTCTCGAGGCTGGTCCGAAAGCTGTCGGAGAAGTTGAACCCCACGCTCAAACGTGACCCGCCCGCCAAGTTCCTCGAGGATGGGGCAGACAACGGAGAGGAGAGCTTACCCCCTCGCAAGGCGTCCCGCGTGACGTGGGGCAAGTCGTCCGCTTACCAGAACGAAGGTTATGACGCCTCGCTGGACTCGGAGTCCCCCGCGGAGGAGAAGGGGTCCGACACCGGGCTGTCAGACGAGACCAGCACCGCCACCACCACCACTACGGGTAATACAGAGGTCCACTGATAAATCTGAGTCTGAGACCATAGTAACACTGTCAAAACCCTATATCATCTACAACCTGCTTATAAAATAACCAACCCGGGTACAGACGGGGCCCGCATAAATGGCATGAAGGCCCTGCTTACACAAAACAACGTCAAACAAAGTCAAAAAGGGTTTCAAAAGAATATTTAAATGTAGAAAATACGTATTAGTCCTACTCCCCCGCTGTATTGACTTACAATAAATACATCTACAATTATCATTATTTATTGCACATTTCAGTTGTATAATCATCAATCCCGATGTTGTTTGATTACACAATACCCAGATAACCGATATCGTTTATTTTCTGTTCTTTTTATTTTGCTTCCACTCGTTCAGATGACCCCTAGGCTCATGATGTCACACCCATCCCCTGGAAGCCAACCCCTCTTCTTTGGCGGCTCATGAGGTCTTGAGTTCTGAACCCTTTACGCTTTTTGTAGGGGGGAAATGCGAGGACATTCCATCCAGAAAATAATAATAGCCTATATATTCTTTCTTTCACCAAATGCTGCTTATTTATGTTTATTATTTAAATATTGATTGTCTGTGTGTAGAGGGAGGTTGGACTGATGTGTTCATTGTTATATAATGGCGGTGAATCTGAGTGTGTGCATGCGTGTGTGTAGCTATGGGCGTGGAAAGGAATAGTTATACTAGGTCCATGTTTGTTGTTTGATTTGCTGCAGAGCAACAAGTTCACCGGTCCGACTGGTTTGTGTGTGTGTGTGTGTGTGTGTGTGTGTGTCCCCAGAAAACCTGACAAAATGACACAGTCCACTAGAACCCTAGCTATGGTTCTCAACCTATGTGTACATATTTAATTAAGAACCTGTTCCCTTTTTATTTAATGCAGCTCAACAAAAACACTCCCAAGCCTTACAGGAAATTCTGTTATTTACAAGAAATCAACTTGCCTTGTGTAGAAATCCGGTCTGATAGATTCACTGTAAAGCAGCACATTAGTGGCTGGGTATTCTGTGTCATATTGGATGTTTCTAGAGCAATTAGAAACCACTAGACATTTCAATTAGACAATGACTGAAATCCTCATTACTGAGGAAGTACTACTTTTTCATTTAACTGTAGGGTTGATTACAAATCTGATAATATAATATAACTAAATTTAGCGTTATGGGCGAGGGAGAGAGAGACATTCAGTTGGTTTATTGACGGCAGAGAGGGATAGACTTCCGACAGAGGGATATCTGATTATTTTACATGTTTCGGTTATTGCTTTTGTCAAATAATTTGTGAAAAATCCATATTCATGCTCCTTGATGTTCTTGTTGTTCTTGTCATGTTCTTATACTTAAGCTCAGGCATACCCAGCTCATAGGAAGAGAGAGCCCGGACATTGGTAGATCAGGAGGACACTACAAATCCTGACTCTCTCAGCCTAGATGACATGCATGTTCTATTATCAGATATTGCATCAACCATACTACCATAATGTCTAATAGAGTACATGTATTGTATCATCCAAAGTGCCTTGTCTTATCTTATCTGCCCTGATGGCTCACATGAGCTCAGCTGTAACCAACCCTAGCAGGTATGTAGGTAGCAGATTCTATTTAAGTGTGTGGCACGGAATGCTCGTTTCATGCCCATTCCGCCCAATTACAGTTCAAATGCCACCTGATTGGCCTGACAAAACTGGTAGGGTCCACATCCATGCTCTCCTGTTCACCAAAGGTGTCATAGGACAGACTGGATACCAAGCTAGTTCTATGCCATCTTGGTCATCATGACGTCTCGAATCTCTTGTTTGTTTTATCTTCTCTCTTAAGGACAACTTTGTTATTACAGCGTGAGTGTCTGTATGTGGTGTCAAGGTGTCACTTGATCTCTGATCAAGGGTTTCTATTCAGGGAAGACTTAGAACCAGTCAATCAGCCCTATGGAGGAATCTGGATGGACTGCGTCAAGTCGCAGTCACCGGCCCTTTTGTTAGTCAAATGCCATGAGACAGGTCGTCCTGCAAATGATGCTATGTAAGAAATGTAAAAGGCGTGCTGTAGGGGAAGTGGGTGGTGGGTAACAAAAAAGCCATTTATCTGACGAAGCTCTCCTCGGACACCTCAGAACATCCTACCGTCCCGTGCAGAGAGCACATCCCTACCCGCCCCGCGATGGACTGTTGTCGTAAAAAGAACCCTAACGAGCGCTGCGCCCTGTTCCTGGTGCTAGCGTTGATCTTAGACCTGGTCGGCCTCGGCCTCCTACTGGCTGGGATCTTTGCACCCATCAGCTTTTGGGACTTCTTCATCCTGTCAGGGCCGCTCCTCATCTTCTTCAGCCTGATCTTCTGGATCTTCTGGTATATGGGGGGCCTCACAGTGCCTTACGAAGATCTCCTGCCAAAGTGACCGGATATGGAAGGGATCTGGAGATCTTGTGTCTGCGGCGGACTGCTCAGAGGTCCATGGCTTCGGGTCCCGTGGAGGTGGACTGGACCGCCTCCCACCTGTCTGTGGGAGACGGTTGGAGACTGGAGATGCTGATGTTCTGGGGCTCTGGAGGCTTTGGTTGTTCCCATGAAGGATGTACAGGATGGGTGTCCGTCACATGTGGACTGGACAGGATGGGTTTAACAGGCAGGAGCACCGTTTTAATATTGGAATTGGAACTTGACGACAACATAACACCACGTTGGATGTCGACAACGCAGACTCCCGGGACTTTACTTTGAAGTGGAATATTTCTGATTTAATTTAAGCACTTTAATAGATAATGCCTTATTTGTCTGTTTATTGTCTGGTTTCTAGTTTTGTGTTTGGTGTAAGTATGTTATGTCACGCTGCAACTAAAGCATTAAAAAAACACTGAAAAATGTTGAAAGACTGGAAGAGCCTATAGTCCTGTGTTTGTTTATAGCGTTGCATATAGTGTAGCGTTGTGGCTTTAGGCCTACTGGAAACCAACCCAACAGGCTCCACTGGTTTGTATCCACCTCAGATCCTTCCTGTAGTTCCAACTGCTAATTATCAACCACCTCCTCATCACAAAGGAAAGACTGCACCCAAAACCATTTCAGCCAACTGGAAATGTACAGCCAGCATTATGTCTAACCCTATTACCATCGAGCCAGGGCTGGCTCCAGCCTTCTATCATGTTGAACATTTGGGCCTGTTCCATCTCTGTCAGCCAGTCCGTCAGCCAGTGGGTAGTCAGTTAGTCTGTCCAGTCTGTTGTTCAGTCAGTCACTCTGTCGTAAGGCCAGCTAGTGTCTGATTACAGTTCCACACCCATCGCTTGTGTTCTGTAATCAGCACTCTGCTTGGATACATATTAAGGTTCCCATTTAGATCCCCCCCCCCCCCAGCCCCAGACCGGAAATACAGTAGGTTGGCGTAGAGTGTGCATGTTTTTCAAAGAGAGAGGGGGTATAGAGAAAGATAGAGAGGAGGGGGTAGCGACAGATTAGGTAGTAGGGGGAGATGGAAACATATGGAGGGAGAGAGGGATGGAGTGGGAGACAGGCGGCTAGAAAAAGGAAGTGGGGAGAGAGGGAAAAGGAGATGGCGAATGTGCTGGAAGAAGGGGAGCCAGGGTGGAGAGAGGGGGATAGAGAGAGGTGGAGAGAGTTGTGGAGAGCAAGAGAGTCAGCGAGAGAGAGAGAGGGGTATAGGGAAGCGAGGAGAGACCGCCTCCCTGCTGTTCTGGTCTCATATCAGATGGAGGCCATCTTGCCCTCAAGTTGTTTCCAATGTTTACCTCATTGCAGGGCATCACCATATTCCACAGAGCCATTAGCTCTGCCTCTCAGCCTGTTGGCGTGCTAGCTGCGTGTTAGCCTGTTAGCTGCTCCCAGGGTGAGCCAGACAGCTGAGCCATAAGTGTCTCTGGGGCCTGAGGGTAGTATTGATTGGTTTAATGAACGACCTCGCCATGAAAGCGCGAATTAGTCATCCTCTGAATCTACAGAGGACCTAGAGGTCCTAGTCGTGTTCGGTTGACTACAAAGTTGTGAGTCCAGAAGGAGTTTTTTATTTTTCCACATTATGAGAAAGAAGAGCACTTAAGGCTTTTAGTGAAACCCTCAGCAGCACTTATGGTTAACAGCCCGCACTCGCCCGCACTCTGCAGGGAAAACAGAGGGGCTTACAACTATACACCAAACACAAGTATAGTAGAGCATGTTAGCTGGTAAAGCATGTTTGGAGACATACAAACATGATAATGCAAAGGCAGGTCTTTATAAAATAGCTTCAAAGGCCATGGCTTAATAGTCCCAGATATTAATAACATTTACATTTCTGTCATGCGTTATGGCATCTTTCAGTTCAACAAAGGTCATCTATATTAGCGGAACCCTCTCGAGGTAGAGCGAATATAGTCCAGGTCAGATCTACCCATTAGGGCGAAACTCCACCTCGCGTTAAACGCTGCTCAGCAGACCTTTAAAATGGCTGGAAACTGTCATCGACACTCTACGGATTGTAAAGATGCATGTCTCCCTCTAGTGGTGGTAATCGGCATTGAGGTTTTCAGTGCTGTAATTGACAGCATCTGACAGAGACATGGTAATTGATTGCCATTTGTCTATACTTCAAAATCCAATAGACACACCAGAATTAAGACTGGCTTGTTCGGTAAGGATACAGAGAGAGAGACGAGTCACTCAAAAGCAACTTACACATTGTATATATATATATATATATATATATATATATATATATATATATATATATATATATATATATGTATGTATGTATGTATGTATGTATGTATGTATGTATGTATGTATGTATGTATGTATGTATGTATGTATGTATGTATGTATATGTATGTATATATATAAATATATCAGACAATTCAAATTCCCTCAATCCCTCATTGTTAATAATATTGCAGGATATGCATTAATATCCATTATACTGTGATCATTTCTAAAACAGGGTAGGCTTACTAGGCTATAGTTAACAGTTTGGCGCTTTTGTATGTTAATGTCGGTGTCTCTCATCAGAAGGGTTGGATCAACAAGTGATTACCACTTCCTTAACCTCCGAGCTCTCCCATCCCCCACCAGACCGAACATGAACCCTGACCTCTGGTGTTTACAAACAAGGGGCCTCGACCGGACTGGGCGGAGGGGGTCATTCAACTCAGTGACGTCACGACCTGCGGTTGACATATACATTTTGTCCGGTCTCGTACGATGTAAAATGAACGATTAAAACAATTAAAAAAATGCATGCAGTGACGAGATATACAGTGCATTGGTTTGATGAAACAAAACAGACACACAACTTCATGGTTACGGTTTAATTAAATAAACGAAATGAAACTTGGGTCTAAACTCATAATTACAAAGTAGAGGGATCCATGAGAGAGATGCTGCAGAGATAGAGACACGTAAAACCCCGCATAGAGTCCGTAGTGGACGGGATGCTCCGATTTACTATGTGATACCGAAACATCCAACCGGCGCATCCATTTGTGTCTTTATATGGGTTTCTTACAGGCAGGTCACCCGCTGTGAATAATTTAGTTTAGACACACTCGTTGTAATCCGTCGTTTCATAATCTCATATGTTACGTTAGCCGGTTATTATTTGAGATGTCATACACGTGTATTCATGAGTCGGATCCTTTATGATAAACTCCGTTCCGGGTCCTCCGAATCGCTCCGGATATGCGTGTACTACACAACAACCAACCCTGAGTCAGTTCTCTGCCTACGATTGGTCGATGCCCAGTAGGTCCACTGGATTCCTTTCTTCTGATTGGCTGAGTGGAGTGTCAATCGAGGGCTTGTCCGCCTCTCGCGTTGTTTGGTCGGGTCTTGCCTTTCTCTCGGCGGTGGGTCGGAGCCGCTGGCCTCGCAACGTTTTCTGTTTTCAATTCGATGCCTTGGTTGTAAAATACGCTTTATGAACGGTAGCACATAGGCTTCCACACAGCGTTCCTACACGTTTAATATCATTTCTCGGTGTTTTTGCATCCGTGACCGTTAAATCGCGGCGAGATGGCGGTGGTGAGCGGGTCGTCCGGGCCGGTCGCCCGGCTCGAGGGCCGAGAATTCGAGTACGTGATGAAGAAGCGGTCGGTGACCATCGGACGGAACTCTTCGCAGGGCTCCGTGGACGTCAGCATGGGCCACTCCAGCTTCATATCGCGGCGGCACCTGGAGATATTCACAGTGACCGACGACGGGCCGGGCGGCGGGGACTTCTACCTGCGGTGTCTGGGCAAAAACGGCGTGTTTGTGGACGGAGTGTTCCTGAGACGCGGCGCCCCCCCTCTGCAGCTCCCACGGGCGTAAGTCTTGGGTTCCCCGTGAGAACATGTGGAAGCTAGTGCTGCTGGGCAGAGCGTTGTTTTGAATAGGGCGACCTGACCACGTGTTGTAGCCTGTTAGCACCACGCAGCCCTGCAACCTTGAGGCAGACACAATGTTATTGGTTGGATCTCTTTCATTGGTTCTATCCCTAGTGATCGTTCACATTTATGTAGAAGAGCGTATCAGTCAGGACAAGGTGACCCCCTCCCCCCCACACACCCTGGGATTAACAACAAACGCATGTATGTACGTGTGTGTGTGTGCGCGCGCGCGCGGTTGATCTTACACCGTCTGTGACGTTAAACGTCTAAAACACGAACATGGAGAAGTGTAGTGTTATACTCGTGTTTATATCTGCACAGTTTTGGTTGAACCACGGCAGTATGACCGGTGTAGCCTGCGGTACGTTTCTAGTAACCCGAGGTTGCTAAGGCGCTTTGTATATTAGCGTCTCTTTAGGTTGTGGTCGCGACCCCTAAACGTAAACAAACCCGGGTGTCCCCGCCCTACCTGCTGCTCGGCCCAGCGGGGCGTCGCTCTCAGTTGTCTTGTATTGGTTTACATACGCTGCCGGGTTTATTGTCATGTGCACATTCATTTCAACAACGTGCAGCCGTCATTCATAACAATATAATGCAACATAACGTTCATATAATTAAAGACTTCCTGCCTTCCAGAACAGTGCAGAACAAGTAAATAATACAGATATCATGAAGTTATGGCTCTTGAAAGTAATGTATAAACAAGATATTTATAATTTTACAAGGGAATGCAACCCAGTTCATTATGGTTGCCGTTGTTCCAAATGTAGCCGAAATGTAGGGTTAGTATTAGTGAGTTAGTTAAAGAGTTTTATGAGTTCGTATATTTTCTGCTAAATATCGCATAATTTAGGGCTAATGACATACAGAATCAAATATTATGCAGGACCCGTCATCTTTTATATTAACCGTAGGTTTTGTATTTATTATCACCGCTGTATGCTCCAGAGTTACTGTTTGCAGTAGTAGATTGTAGTAGCCGTTGTAAGGATTTTAAATAATATTTCTTTGCATCAATAAAACATCTCGTATCCAGACGGTTTACATATAATCGATTTTTTTTTTTTTAAACAGTGATTCCTCTCGAAAACATAGACATAGACTAGGTAGATAGGAGGGGAGCACACGTATCTTAGTGATGTTTCACTCCTAGCAGAGGGGATGGTTAATATTAGTCACTATGGTAAACACAAAGGTGCATATAGGGATAAAACCCTGATATTGTTTTAAATAACATGGCTGTTATCAAACAATATGAAAGGACAACAGTTTTTAGTTTTTTTTTGCGAGCAGAAGTCATAATTGCAGAGTCTGGTTGTATTTTACGATGACGTGGGTTGGTAATCTAGCAGTTGTGTACTCTACAAAGTCCTAACTAGCGCTGGCAGTCTTGGCAAAAAGCTTGAGCACAAAGGAAGCCTGGGAAAAAGAGTCTAGGCTGCAGAGGAATTTAGTTGGATGAGTCTCAAAGATTCCTAAATGGTGATGTAAACAGAGCCAAAACAAAGAATACACCGTACCCTCCCTGATCTACCCCCATACCCTCCCTGCCCTATCCCCATACCCTCCCTGCTGTTCAACCATCCTTCCTGCTGTACAAGATGCACTCTGCTGTACCGCCCCACCCTCCCTACTGTATACCTATACCCTCCCTCCTCTACTCCCAAACCCTCCCTCCTAGTCTTACCCCATTCCCTGCTTTATCCCCAAACCTCCATCCTTGATCCCATGCCCTCTCCCCTACCTCATACTCTTCCCCCTCTTCCCCCAAAGCATCCCTCTTCTTTGCCCATACCCTCTCTTCAATACCACCATTCAACCTTCCCAACATTGACCCCCCCCCCCCCCCCCCCACTTGTTTACGTTTTGCTCACATTTAGCCTGTATGCCCAACAAGGATTTAGATGCAACACAAACATCTGTTTTTTCCGTCTGTTTACTGTGGAGACCGGCTTGGTGTTGTGGGACACACGCAGCATGTGTGCACGTTGGAGAAGTGTTTGTTTTCAGCCTTAGAGCAAAGCAACTCTTGCACTGGTCCTTTTTTTCACTGGTCTCTGTGCAAACAGCAGAGAACAAAAACGTCTCGGGGAAGACGCGCTGGCCCCCGGGGGAAGGAGTTGCCTCAAGGCGAGAACGCTGCTTTATTGTTCTTTCACTCTTAATTCAGGCGTCGTTCGTCACAAGAACAGAACGCACAAACCGTTCCCGATACCCCGGCTGGGACAGCCGTTCATGCAAATTACGCCCTCCATCGGGATGTGGAATCTGGGGCGTTCGTTTTCTGACTGTCTTTTCTTTGCTAATCTTTATTTTTATTGACGTTTCACTGGAACTACACCCGGTTCTTCGTGTCAGTCGGTGGATGACTTGAAGGGTAGTAGGGGGAGGGACTGTACATCTACCTCCCCGAAAGTAGAAAACACACAAATGTGGTGATGATGATGTGGGTAGATCTGATGTGTGAATTATCTGCTTAGGAATGGGTACCAGGGGTTTTAACCCCATCCGCAGCTGGCTTCGTAAGTCACACAAGGCACTGCATGAAATGTGAAATGATTTTTCACAGTCTTAAGTTAATATTCTCACAGGTTTCCAAAAACGTTTTAAACGCACGATGAGTACTGCATGTGTTACTTATACTTGTCATCAAAGTATGAAATTGGATGCATCGCAGTTAACAAGACTAGGCATCACACAACAGGAATATTCTCTTATACCCTCAAGCATCACACTTAAGTAGCTGTTGGGGGAAGTGTGCTGACTGCTGTTTTTAGCTTGCATATCTGTTAGCTCTTCTGTTGTTCGGGTACATCTGTGGTATTAACAGCTCCCGTGTGCACCCTCCCAACTCTCCACAGATGGCAACTCTACCCTTAACAGAAACAATGTAGGGAGAACAAATGAATAAAGGATGCTCATATACTATATCTGAGCACTGTCTGGCTCTCAGGACGTATAGTGTGCCTCCTTCCCCCAGCTGCCACCCTCAGGGCTGGGCTAGTTATAGATGTAGTGGCCAGGTACTTAAGTTAACCATAGCATAATGCCCCACCCAGCATTCTGGAGCAAATCACCAGCAAATCCCTTTGCCTGAACACCAACTAGATCCCTTCAACTGAACACCAAGTAGATCCCTTTAGCTTAATTACGACCATCATGGTCCTTAAGACTAAACACCAAGACACCAATGTCTGAACACACAAGAGCCGAATCACCAATAATATCCCTTAGCCGAATCATAATCCAGATCCCTTAGCCTAATCACCAACTAGATCCCTCAGCATAATCAATAACAGGATCCCTGAGCCTTGTAATGCTCACCTTTCTGCAGGTCAAGAGGCACTGTCTTAAGGGGAATCATACCCCCTTTTAATGGTTTACATTTTTATTTCAAGTTTATCACTTTGGCTACGCTTCTAAAGTAATCTAAAAATACTAAATGGGAACTACAAACAGGATTTCAGATGATGTGGTTGTGGCCCAGCTCGGCGGAGCCAATCCAAACGTGTTAGACTGTTGGTGTCTAGTAAATTCAACTTAACACATTAAATCCTGGTACCTGAGACCACATCACTCCGTCCCACCAACCCTAGTGTAAGGTTTTGGTTTGGAAATGCTCCATGATCCCCCACATCCACACCGTTGTGTTCCTCTTATCCGCCTCACAACTACTAGTACTAGGGGATTAGGTCTTCGTAGTAAGAACAGGTGGCCATGCCAGATCTACCAGAGGTAGGCCTGCTATATGGCCATGGCCAACCGTCTTAAAGCTTTTAGACTGCTACACTATAGCAAGGAGCTAGCTTGGCTCTTTCTTAGCTGGGCTAACTTAAGGTTGTAGCCAGTTGGTATAAGGGAGAGAATGGTGACACTTCAGAGCTGAAACGAGCTGTAGGTATACATGTATCGCAGCTGTAGGTAATCCATCCTGACAACTAGGCAAAGGATCCGTGGAAACGGGACCTCGCATTCAATTGCCATTGGTCAGGACAGAGGTTGGTTGACATACCCTCTGAGCCTGAATCTAGGCTCCGCCCACTAATATGACTAACCGATCTGTTCTTGATGGTTTCCAGATTTAAAATACAATTGTGGATTGGGAAGTTATGTCCTGGAAAATGTGAAAATAATTTTGATCTAAACTGCTCCTTCATGTTATCTGAAGTGTTGTAACTCGCTCTTCATTATTAGGCAGCGGTGTGTTTAGATGTTCCTGCAGGGAACGCACTACTCTCTGTTTGTGTTTACCATAGTGACTAATATTATCCATCCATCCCCTCTGCCAGGAGTGATACATCACTAAGATACGTGTGCTCCCCTCCTATCTACCTAGTCTATGTCTATGTTTTTGAGAGGAATCACTGTTTAAAAGCTGAATTATTTTCTTGTCTCGTAGACCTGGTCTGCAGCTCCTTGTTCTCCTGCCTTCATCAGAATATTGTATATTTAGAACTGTTATTGTTATGCTATATTGTTGCATATTACTTTCTTTTACTTTTTTTGTTGGTTATTACTGAATACTGCAGCAAGTATCTGTAACTGGCCCTAGGGTTTCAATAGTTTGATCAGCAAGCTAGCACTCTCTAGCTCCCATGCGCTCCCCTTGACTGCCGCCGGGGGGGGCATCGCGACGCCAGCCCCCAACCCCGCATGTCTCCACCACGGTGTGGGTACCCCCTCCCAGACACCCCCTCACCTGGTGCCTCTCTGCTGTCTCTGGTCCTCCAGGTGTACGTTCCGCTTCCCCAGCACCAACATAAAGATCAGCTTCACTGCGTTGTCCAGCGGCAAGAAGACGAAGAGGGAGGCGCCCGAGTCCCCCGTGAAGCCGGCCCAGCCGCACATCGCCCCGCTGACCATAAACATCCCGGAAAACATCGCCCACCTCATGAGCCCCCTGCCCTCGCCCACGGGCACAATCAGGTAACACCCCTACCCTACGCCAAACAAACGGGTCCGTCAGTCAGTTTGTTAAATAGTCACCCAGACAGTTTGTTACGTAGGCACCAAGCAAATTGGTTAAACAGTTGGTCCATGGTGCCAGGGGTCCAGAATTTGTCTTCTATGTTGGTCTGGATTCGAGAAAATGACATGTTTTAAGTGGAGATATTCCAGGAAGAACCACAGCCACAAATAACAGCAGCATTGACAAACAGGAACCAAGCTAACGCAACATCAAAAGTCAAAAACAAACATCTCAGACAGGTGTTTTAAGAATATTAAAGAAACAAACTGACATTTTACTGTGGTCTGATCTAATGGAATGGAACATATTTAGGACAATCTGATGTCTCTCACCACCACCCAAGACATGCACATGAGTTCACCTCATTATCCAATATTTCACTGCCATCCCTTTGCTCAATAGAATCCAAAAAAGGGTCCCCAAGCCTTTTCAAAAGTGTCTTGTTTACCAAATAACAATGTATTCTATCCTTCCCATATTATGCCTGTTCACACTTTTCCAAGCAAGAGTTATGAAGCGCTTTGCTTGCAACAAGTACATATCTAAAAGTGTTGGTACTTTTATAGATTAGGATTGATTTGGTTCAACCACAGGATACACAATGTCCTGACATTTGTGATGTCAAAGGTGATAACTTCTTCCATAAATTCAGTAAGTGTTTTCACAGTCCCGCTGACAATGAAAAATGAGTCCCTTTAGAGTGATTGCAGATGAAGCGTGTATCTGGATTTGTACTGTATTTTTTTTAGCAGATGTTCCATATTTTTCCCTTTTTAACAATTTCAGAATAAATAGCAAAAAATCGTAACATCCTTGATGCAGTTCTCTCTTACCGAGGTTGCTTCACTTGGGTGGTTCCTTTAACGTTAGTTTCTAGGTTGAGTTTCACTGTGGAAACAGTTCATAACCAGAGGCAACGTTTTGTGGTGTTGTGGTTTAATTCATCAACAAGTACTTCCCCTGTGTCATGACCAATGAATGGATGAGTCACAGCGAGTCTGTCGGAGAACAGAAAATGTTATAAATTGTAAGGGGGGAAATTGAGTACATTTATTGACAATGAGAGCTGCCTTAGTGATGGTGGGTAGTCCCTTCCTGTTGTCGCTCTAGGTCATTGGTAAGCCCTGAACATGACCAGGTTACACGACTGATATTAGGATGTAAACGTGTGATCTGATGTCTTTTTACCTGTTTGGAATCCCCCTCTATTGTTTCCGTTCCTCTGACTCGTGAGTTGGATCAATTAAATACAGAAATGATGAACACCACAGTTTAGCTTCTCCATGTTGGCCCTATATTTATGTAGACCTATAAAGTTCTGCTGATCCGAGGAGAAAAGTGCAACCAGTTTGTTCCTGGTTTCCAGTCTGACCTGATGCGTGTTCGGTCTTGTCAACAGACGGCTCCCAAGTTTTTCCTGTAGTTCATTCCAGGCTAGGGTCCTGTTGTTTTGACTGTTTTTTCGTAACGCTGTGGTTATGGCAGTGAAATAACAGATAATGAAAAACGCGGTGAATGTTTTTTTTTTTTTTTCATTTCTTGGGTCCCACTGCCTTCCACTCCCTCGTATGTAATGAAGTGCAAAATGGAGAAAGTAGTTGAATTAACACCTTGAATAATCCTATTCTGTGCTGTGTATGAAACAGTGCCCTCCATTTTCTTTTCCGGCCAGGCTAGCTGTTGGGCAAACTGTTGGGGCAGTTGCCAGGCTAGCTGTGAGGCTATTGTCAAGGCTAGCGGTCCGGCTTTGTGTCAGGCTATCTGTCAGGGCAGCTATCAGGCTAGTGGTCGGGCTGCCTTCTGTCGGGCTACTTGCCAGGCTAGCTGTATGGCTATTGTCCACGCTAGTTGCAATTTTATCGTGGCTAGGTAAAGAGGTCATCACAAGCCTTGCGGACCGCCTGTACATTCAGCTGACGGATGCTGTGATGGTTAACGTCCCATAGCATTCATAATGGGTCCAGCAGGGCTGAAATACTCTGGTGTAAAGTCAATTTTACAGTTATAATTTCAAAGGGATACATCCCCCCCAACCATCTCCCCCTAGAGTGAAGGAAATCTGCCTTAATTAGCAAGGACAAACTGAGTTTGGGGTATCCCTCTTTCCCTGATCGGTGTCAGGGTGACTGCAGTGTGAATATAGCAACCAGTCTTTGCAATCATAAATATGGGCTTTGTGTTTCAATCCAAGCTTGGGAGCGGAGCTGAGCTGAGCGAATGTCCCGCTCCTCGCGCAGGTGGCTGTTGTTCACTCGGCCGCTCCTCCCCTCAAATCCACGTCGGGTCGCTCCCCGCTCCACGTAAAATAATCCTCCCGCTCCAGTGAACTCGCTCCACGCTCACTCCAATTTAAAAGAGGGAGAAATCATCGACTATGAATTGTCACCTGAAACACTGTCCTCCTCCTCCCCCCCTCAGCGCGGCCAACTCGTGCCCCTCCAGCCCGCGGGGGGCGGGCTCCTCTGGCTACAGGATGGGCGGCCGCATGGTGAGCAACGCAGAGCTGCAGCTCCTCAACGAGAACTCCCAGCCGGACCAAGACAAGGACGCGTCCGGAGGAGACAGCCCCAAGGTGAGGGGCCGCGGCTTGGGTTCAGGATGGGTGGTGGTGGGGGACCGCTCCGAGGTGAGGGGCCAGGGCTGGGGGCCAGGACGTGTGCGGGTGGGCGACATCTTTTTGTTCTACCAAAGGAGTATATTTGGAGTGCGTCCATAATAACAGAATCATGTTTTTTAACAGTGCAAAGCACACAGAGAAAAGGTCCATTAAGATGGACCGTTTCACATTTTTACCTTTTTGCTTTAGGTTTAGTCTTTCTCTGTTTTGGTTTGGATATCTTTCTAATCAGGGCTGTAGGTGCTAAGGAGAAGGTAGTTATTATGAATGTCTGAGATGAACTTAAGTCAATAAAACATAGAAGGGACGCACTCATGTACATCGTCCACGAACATCCTGGTCATGGTGTTTGTGTACCTCCGCGTGGTAAAAGGAAGTCAAGGAGGCGACGTAAAGATCTGATTGGCTGTTGTTCTTGCCCCCCCACCCTGCAGGACGACTCCAAGCCGCCCTACTCGTACGCCCAGCTGATCGTCCAGGCCATCACGCTGGCCCAGGACAAGCAGCTCACGCTCAACGGCATCTACACCCACATCACCAAGAACTACCCCTACTACCGCACTGCTGACAAGGGCTGGCAGGTCAGTCTGGGGGAGGGGCTTAAGCCTGGGGGGCGGGACCCCGAGGGTGGAGGAGGGGCTTCAGCCTGCTGGGCGGGACCCCAAGGGTGGTCAGTGTTTCCCCCAGTAAATGTCTTAGTCAAGGTGGTCAAGGAGGGGGGGGGGGGGGGGGGGGGTTCTCACCGTTTCAATTACATTCAAAAAGCTTGATGGCACGACAATTGTATTACCGATGCGTTATTGATCTTTATTTTTTACACCTGATGGAAGTATGTTTTCTTTCCCTACGAGAGTTTTCTACTTTGTTAATGCATAATAATTAAAAAATATATATTTAAAAAAAGAATATATATATATATTTTTTTATATTATTATTATTATTATTTTATATACATTGGTAGTCAATGCGGGCCCTATTGTTGTTAAGGCGGCCGCCTTAACAACACAGTGCTGGGGGAAACACTGGTGGTGGAGGAGGAGGGGTTGGATTCAGGGTTGTGCTGGAGAACCCTATCCAGGACTAAATCCCACTCCCAACCTGACGTCCACGGTGAACCCTGTTCCCGGGCAGCCGGACGGCAACCCTTCCGTAACGGCCCGTGTTTCCGCCCCCAGAACTCGATCCGCCACAACCTGTCGCTGAACCGCTACTTCATCAAGGTGGCGCGGTCGCAGGAGGAGCCGGGCAAGGGCTCCTTCTGGAGGATCGACCCCACCTCCGAGAGCAAGCTGATCGAGCAGGCCTTCAGGAAACGACGGCCCCGGGGGGTCCCCTGCTTCCGGACCCCCCACGGGCCCCTCTCCTCCAGGTGAGACGCTCCCTGGGCTCACCTGAGCCACCGGGCGGAGAGCGCCAGGGAAGGAAGGAGACCGAGGAATCTCGTGAGGGATTAAGGAAAAGGATAAAAGAGATTGGAAGTGACATTAAGATGCGTGAGGTCTACGGCCAGCTACTGGAGGAGGAATGTGAAAGGATAGAATAAGTGACTTTAAGAAAACTGTATTTACACAGCTCTAGGGATGAGCTTGTTGCCTGGTTACATAGGTGGAATAAGCGGCAGTCCGGGTGTTTCTGGGTCGGTTCCCTAACGACCGCAGCCTAACCCGTGGAGCTGTTGTCGAAAACTGAACCAAGTAGCGTTGAGGAAAGCTAATCAGATCAACGTTACGTTAGCACAGTAATGAACCAGTAATGGATAATTACCCGGAGCACAATGCGACTAATGAGTTCTAACCTAAAGGACGATCGTGCCTTCCCTCCCAGGAGCGCCCCGGCGTCCCCCAGCCACACGGGCGGCGGTCTCTCCGCCCACTCCAGCGGCATCCAGACGCCCGACAGCCTATCACGAGAGGGCTCTCCCGTTCCAATGGAGCTGGAGCCGGCGCCCCCGCCGGCGCCGCCCACGCCCGCCGCTGTCGCCCCGGTCGCCGCCCCGCCCAAACTGGCCGTGATCCAGGAGGCCCGCTTCGCTCAGAACACGCCAGGTGAGCGAGGGGACGGGGGTGGGTTGTGCGGCCTGGCTTGTTGCCATGGCGATCGTCGGGCCGTGGCGATGCTAATGTGGTCGGAGTTTGATAAAACTCCAGACTAGTGTTCTCGTGTAGCCAGGGGGAGAGCATGAAGATGAAGGGTTGGTCCTGGCGTATGATGAAGTTTTGCCTCAACAATGTGGACCTTGACGTGACCTATTGTGCTAAAGCCAAGCCTGGCTGGATGGCTGCCTGTTGATCCCTCATGCATCGATCTGGGCCAACGGTCATGATTGGATACAGGGATGATGAGCCTTACCGTTACCTGGCTACTAGTGAACAGTGGTTTCACTATTCATGTAAACACGCCGTCTGATCCTACCCGTTTCTCTGATTCTCACTGGTCCCGGGGCTCTGGTTTTAGCCATATTTATACTTGGTTCTACACTGGTTCTTACTTGTTCTAAACCGGCTCTAACTACTTCTAACCCATTTCCCGCTGGTTCTCACCAGTTCTCCCTGGTCCTAAAGCGGTCCTCTGCGCCTCTGAAGCGGTTCACCCTGGTTCTAACCGGTCTGTGTGTGTGCGTGTGCAGGCTCCATGGCGGGCCAGCCGGTGCTGATCGCGGTCCAGGGGCAGCTGCCGGCCAACCTGAAGCCGGTCACCTACACCATGGCGTCCCCGGTGAGCAGTGGCGGCCAGCCGTCCTACCAGGCGGTCCACGTGCTCCAGCAGATCCCCGCCCCGGCCTCGCTAGGCCCCGCCCTCATCGCCCAGGCCGCCGTCAAGACCGAGCCGCAGGAGAACGGAGGGTACACAGAGGTCAAAGGTGAGGGTCGGGGCGGGGGGGGGGGGGGGGGGGGGGGGGGGGTGGCGGCATCAGGGCGGAGGGGAGGAGGTTGTGGTTGTAGTTTTTGTGAGAGGGTTCTGATGTGAGTTAGGGCTGCTCGATTATGGAATAAATCATAATCAGGATTATTTTGGTCAATATTGAAATCACGATAATTGAAACGATTGTTTTTGAGTTTGGAAACATGATGTATTTATTCAGCATGTCTCTCCCAAAACACTAACTGAGAACTTAAAAAAATACACAAAATGGTCAAAAAGAAAATGTTCCATCTAAAACAATGTACAGATATGTATCTAAGCTGTTCTTCTGCACTTTCTATTAAACATTGAATAAAATAAAATTAAAAAAATATCAAACTCGATTATATTAGTTTTGTGATTGTTTGATGCTAAAATGGTGATCAAGATCGTAATTCGATTAATCGCCCAGCCCTAATGTGAGGTATAGCAATGGTTACTCAAATAGTTGTAACTCCTTCTGTAACCCTCCCTCCTCTCTCCCCCTCCCCCCTCCAGTTAAAGTGGAGCCGGTCCCCAGTATCTCCCACCCAGCCTCTCTAGGGGGCGCCAGCTGCATCATCCAGAGCAGCTCCTCGGTCACGCCCCTTCAGACGGTTACCATAGTGACGCAGGCTCCCCTGGGCCAGCACCAGCTGCCCATCAAGACCATCACCCAGAACGGCACCCATAGTATGCCAGGAGCCCCCAGCACAGGTGAGACCCAGTAACATCACTCCCTCACTCCCTCCCAAAGGAATCACCTTCTGCATGGAGCTTATTTAGTTTTATCGTATTGTGATTCCTAACTTGTAACTGTAGCCCAATCCTTTATACTGGCTCAGCATCCAGTAATAGTCTGGGGGATAGTCTCCACTCATGCAGATGCAAGTTTCCAAGTTTTATTACCCCCCCCTCTAGCCATGGTCAACACACGATGTTGATCACAGCCTCGCGTGTCTTAATGTAACTCTACTCGAGTGACTCCAGATCCCAACCGTCAGAACCATTAAACAGCGTTATTCCCGGGAGCGCCTTCTCCTCCTGCTGCTCGAGAAGGGGGTCAGGCGCTGCCCCCGATCCACTGCATAGCCCCAGCTGGAGTGTATCCCTCCAGTTTCCGCTCTGCTGCTCGGATCCGCCCTGCCGTAAATCCTTCAGTCCTTCCCTTGCGAGTTTTCGAGGCAGTTTTATGGAGGAATCGTCGCTCTTAAACTCACACACTGGAAAATTCCGGAGGGGTTTGACGGCGAGCCGCATTATATCAGTTTGCGGCCCGTCGTATCGCGGTTTAAGAGTACGGCACTGTCCCTGACATCCTCCTGTTGTCTCTTTCTGTGTCGCCACGGCAGCGGTGGCCAGCCCCCTGCACCTGCTGGCGGCCCACGCCTCCGCCTCCGCCTCCCTGCCCACCAAGCGCCTCAACGGACCCGGCCCCCCCCCCGCCAAGCGGCTCAAACCCCAGGAGGAGGAGGAGGCGGAGGAGGAGGTGAAGGAGGAGCAGGAAGAGAAGGCGGTGGCGGCGGCGGAGTCCCCCAACGGCAGCGCAGATCCCCCTGACACCAACTCCTCGGCAGCTAACAACCAAGGGAACCACCTCAACTAGCCACACACACACACATGGATAAATACACACGCACACACATAAAGGCACACACATAAGCATAAATACACACGCACACGTAAATACACGTACACACTGAGAACCACATTACACACTGAGAGCCACACACACACACACGCGCATAAATACACACACACTAGGTTATTCTCATTTCTATGTTCTGTGTATTTTTACTACGTTTCTCATGTCCTTCGTCTCTTTAAATACTTGTTCTGCAACCGAGCCCCCGTGGTGCCAAGCCCCCTCCACACACAAGCGCGCTCACACACACACACAAACACACAAACACACACACACACACACACATGCAGAGGATGAGGTTGAGGACTGATCCGAGCTGCTGAGACCGCGCCCGCCACCAGGGGTCCCCCTCTCCCCCTTGAACTACGAGTGACATCATCGAGACCATAGGAAGCCTTAACAACAACAACAACAACAACAACAACCGTACGCCTCAAGATGTGACCTTTGAACTCAAGCGGCCTTGACCTCTCGATCAACGCAGAGGGGAAAGGCGGGCACCCACCCTCACTGGCTCACTCACTCACTCACTCACTAATTCATTCATTCATTCATTCCTGAACTCGGGGCCGTGGGACCTCTGGGACATGTGACCACCGCCGGGGGTGTGGCCGAGGCGTGGAGCAGACCAATGGGAAGCCTGGAGCGTTTGGCAGCTAGTCTTTGAAACACAGCACGGTCCCCCCTTCCGACCAGAGGACTAGTTGGCGTCTTTTGTTTTTCGTGTCACGTCTTGATTAGTAATAATTTATTGATTAGTTATAATTTAACAACAATTTTTAAGGACGGCATTCCACGATGGGCCACTGCAGCCGTCGTGGGAGATCTCCCCCCCCCCCCTTTTTATTTTACGTGGACTCCCTCAGTCTCCCGCCTCCCCTTGCATACCTTCCCCTCTCCCTGGGTTTAGACGTGTATGCCGTTGCTTAGTTGAACTTACTATTTTACGACCCACACAGTATATGAACCCCCCTCCCCGCAATCCCCCCCCCCCCCCCCCTAACCACATGTGTAGACGTCCCACCTATCTGCATGCAACGGGCGGACCCAGACAGACACAGACAGACAGACAGACGGAGATAAAGGGCTGTAAAGTTAAACCAAGTGGAGACGCACCTGCTCCCTTTCAGATCAGATCAGATCAGATTTTTTTCTTCACATCAAGAGTCGGTGACCCTCTCCCTTAAGACTCCTTTAGAATGTCCCTCCTCATTTAGAGCTCGTTAGACTGTCCCTCCCTGTCAAGAGCTCGTAAAGACTGTTCCTCAGAGTGTCCTGCCTCGTTATGCTTTGTTAGAATGTCCCTCCTCGTAAAGGCTTGTTAGGAGCGTCCCTCGTTAAGGCTGTAGTTGGCTGTATGGTGTTGGCCCCAGATGTCCTTGCTTGATATTTTGACTTGCTTCTGGTCGCCCGGTGAGTCTGTCCTCAGATCGTTTCCCAACGGCTACAAAGAAACTAAAAAAGAAGTAAGGATTGATGTTTGTTCTGCTTCAGTGAAGAAATTGTTCTTTTTTTAAATAAATTAATTTAAACCCTTTATTTTTGCCTGTGGTCATTTCATGCGTGTGGAAACCAGTGGACGTGTGGTGGTATTAAAACCTTAAATGGTTTTCATATATAGCGCGTACTTTCTTTCAAAGTCAGCCTTGCATAAAGTTTTATAAAGAAAGTACAGAACAAAATCAATGGCTAACACCAAAGATAACTTCTCTCAAACTCGTCCTGTCTCTCTCTCATCCTCTATCTGTCGTCCACTGTCTCTCTCAAACTCAATCTCCCGCATCCTCTATCCCTCAAATTATATTGTTCCTCTATCTCGCTCTCAAACGTTATCCCATCCACTATCTCTCAGTCTTTATCGCTCTCATCTGATGACTAGTGTACTATGTTGCCTTCATCCTCTTCTCTCGTCCTCTATCTTATTCTCCATTTCTCTGATCCTCCGATCCTGTTCTCTCATTCTGTCTGTCTCTCTCATCCTTTGCTGTCCACCGCTATCTCTTATCCTCTATCTGGACCTCTATCTTATGCCCTCTCTCATCCCATATCTCTCTGGTCCCCTATCTCTCTCGACTCAATCTATCTCGCCCTCTATCTCTCAAGGCCTTTATCTCCATCATTGTCTCCTCTTTTGTATGGAAGCCTAGATGGTCCATCTTTGTACTTTGTCTTCAGATCTCCTTCCCCAGCAGATTGTTAGTTAGGGACAGAAGGGTAGTTATGTAACCATGGCGCTCCTACTAAGAGGTCGTAACAGTCCATAATGACTACATCCTGGGTCAGAGGTCATACCTGTAGTGTGTACTTGCAGAGAATCTATTGAATATTGTTTCAAGCTGTTCTGCTGTGTTCCTCCATCTGCTTTTTTCCTTCACAGTTGAAAAGGCCAGCCTCTTCCTGATTGGTTGATGGTCTACAGCTTTCTGTAGATGTAACTAGATTTTGATTGATAATAAAACATAATTTGACCTAAAGAATCACTATCTGCTGCCACAATGGGGAAATTGGGGAAATTAAACAATTATCTTCAGCTTTGTATCTGTCTATCTCTTGTCTCTATCCCGGCACTTTGATGCATTTGCTTTGCTTATATTTTTAAGTTGTTTGCACTAAAACTATTCTTGCGGTTGGCATTAGAGCCATTTATTATACATTTATTCATGGAAACCAGGGTCCACACGACAAGAACTACGTCATTTCTGAACCCTGCGTTCACACCAAAAGATGCAAAAAGTTGAGTGTCTCGTCTGTGTTATGATCTGTATTTTTTAACATAAAATAACAACCTATGTGCGTGCACAAAGATATATATGGTTTCATTGTATTTGTTTGTTGTTTCCCCTGTATCCACATCATGCCTCCGCCTGGTTTCTGTTGTGACCAAGTCAACCAATTACTTCCATAGAACCTTTCCCTCGTACATTTGTTGTTTTGCTATTCCTCCCTAATCCAATTAGGTTTTGTTTTGGACTGTTCCTTTCAGACCCATAATCCTTCATGTTGCGGCATAGTGGTGCGGAATGCACACCATTCTTTGAATTGCTTCCATATTCCATAAAACAGGCAGGACTGTTTGTCATTACACATTTTGAAGCACGGTTAACGAAATGTGTTAATCCATCAAAGCTTTATTGCTATTTCGTATCGAACGGCTTTTCTGATCCTGACACAGAGACCCAGGTAAATCAGTTTCTCTGTGGGTCTTCCCCCAGGTGGCGATGTGGAGCAAACCGCGCGTCCAAACCAGAAGGGCACTCAGCGCGCATCCACGGTATAAAACATGAAAACATTGCTTAAAGAACTCGCCAGGAAGGTGAAGACCCTCAGGAATTGTGATCAAATTTAACATTTAATAATTATGCCATACAGAAAAGCATTTGACCCGCAGACAATAATCTTCTTCGCACTTTCTGGCTCCGTAATGCATTCGTAGTTTGGTAAATTGGCTACACAGGTGTTATGGTAGCACTGTGTGCGTGCGCACGTGCGTGTGTGTGTGCGTGTTGTGTGTTACATTGATGCATGCGTGCGTCCGTGTGCGTGTACACATTCAGAGAACCTCTTGAACCTCAAGAGGTCTCTCTGTAATGATCAGGTTGACATCCTCTGGTCCCCATGGAAACACAGCAGGATCAGACCTCTGACCTCTTTGTTGTCAGCACGCCGCATGGTGTCTGGAATCTCCTCCTCCTTAAACATCTGATGGTGCTTGAGGTGACTATGACAAAGGTAGTGATGAAGATGGTGCTTTGCATAAAGGTTGGGTAGGCCTATGGGATTTGCGAAACGCCAGCAGATTTTGAAAATACACAACTCAAATGGTCCTACCCCCTCTCCTTCAACGCTGACTCTGACTCCACCCATTCCAAGTACATGGACGCGCAATCATGCACGAGCGCGAACACAGATGCGCGAGAGCGAGCCATTAGCTAGCTCCAGTAGCTACCGCATGATAACAACAAACAGAAGCTTGCTCTGGGTCACGAGCTTTGAGTACGTGCACGAAGGGGTCACGAGCTGGGGAGGGGGAGTGCAGTACGACCGTTTGATTGACGTACTTACTGTCCAATGACACTCGGTGGGTCTGGAAATCATTGGCTGGAGTTTTTCTAGCCCTGCCCGTTCCACAGATGATTGACTCGTTTAATTTTCATGTCAGTACTTCTAACTCAGTGGCTGTAAGTGGGTTATGATAAGGATTTCAGGTAATTTTGCAAAAATGGCCAAAAAAGAGAATTCCATACCCAACCTTTAAGACGTGGTTGAGGTAATGATGATGGAGATGGGTGACGAGGACAAAGGTTGCTGATGAATGTTATGGAGGAGAGGATGGAGATACAGGGGTGATGAAGATGAGGGTGGTGGTCATGTGGGTTGTGGTGATGAGGTTGAGAGGAGGGTGGTGATGGGGGTTGTGTTTTCTCGGTGCGTAGCTTGTATGGGATGATAATAATGATAATAAGAAGAAGAAGAAGAATAATGTTCTCCAGGCTAATGAGGCTCTTCAGGGCTGTGATTGTATGGCTTTAGTGTGTATGTGTGTGTTTGTGGGGGGGGGGGGGGACTCTGGACCGTTTCTGTGGAAACCGCTACTCCATTCAGCTCCTCTGTGAGAGATGGGAAGCGTTTAACAGCCAAGGTTCACGCTTACGCAGAACGCTAGTAAGAATTGTTAGTGTGAATTCATTATTATAGGTGATGCTTTTATTAGCACAATGACATGTATAGAGTGGGATTAATACTTATATATTGTAGTTGATAATAATAATAATAATAATCAGTGGCGGCTGGCGATCAAACATGTTGGTGGGGCACAGTAATAGACAGGGGGTCTGAGGTTCTCCCCCCCCCCCCCCCCATAGTTTTTATTGGAATTTAATAGATTTGATTTCCTGTACTCTGGTACATTTTGGGGATGGCCACTACCTATTTACCTACTTTTCATTCAGATTCATAGACTACATCCTGACTTGCAGGGCCTGGACAAGATTACACTGCATGGACAGACCTACTTCATCGCCATTCCACCAGCCATTGCTATTTGACCCATTGTTGTTATTCTGATATTGAGACAAATCATGAAAACTGTCCTATAGCGTCCATTTTTTGTGAGTCTCAATGTCTACTTCAAATGCAGTTAGAAATATATATTTATCAAATAAAACATAAGGGGCAACACTGTTGTTTTTCTTTGGTCGTCATGAAAAAAAACACAAAGGGTAACACTGTCGTTTTAATCAAATGAAACATAAGGGGTAAGACTGTCGTTTCTTATCGGTCGTCATGAAAAAAACATAAGGGGTAACACTGTCGTTTTTATCAAATGAAACATAAGGGGTAAGACTGTCGTTTCTTATCGGTCGTCATGAAAAAAACATAAGGGGTAACACTGTCGTTTTTATCAAATTAAACATAAGGGGTAAGACTGTTGTTTTTGATTGGTCGTCATGGAAAAAAACACAAGGGGTAACAGTGTTGTTTTTTATTAGTCGTCATGAAGAAAAACATAAGGGGTAACACTGTTGTCTTTGTCAAATAAAATATAAGGGGTAAAACGGTCGTTTTTTATTGGTCGTCATGAAAAAAAACATAAGGGAAATAATAGAAATACACACATACATTTTAATGTCATGTATATCCTCTTTATTGATGATTGATTATTGTGCATTGTCATATGCCTCAGTGGTGCAGTGGGGTGTACTCTGCCTATCCCACTGGCGACCGCGGCTCAATTTCTGTGGAAAACACAATGTCTTTAATTTGAAACGTAATGCTATCATGCCATATATAACCATAGACATATTTTGTAAACATATCTCAGTGGGAAGTGGAGAGAGCTGTGAGCTGAGCCCCTGGAGACCAGGGTTGAAGTCCGGTTGATGTCCTCTGTTGGAATACTCTTATCTCTATTTCATGCAAATTATAAAGTCAAGTATAACCATTGTGATGACTTTATTCGGTGTCTTGATGGTGCATTGATAGGTTCGGTCGTTAATACTCTGAACAGCTCAGGTTCGGATCCCTGCAAAAACGTCGACAGGGGTACCACGATCGTTTTTCAAACGATCGTTCATCAAAAAAAACATAGGGGGTAACACTGTTGTTTTTCTTTGGTCGTCATGAAAAAAAACAAAAGGGGTAACACTGTTGTTTTGTATTGGTCGTCATGAAAAAAAAAGACATAAGGGGTAACACTGTCGTTTTTTATTGGTCGTCATGAAAAAAAACATAAGGGGTAACACTGTTGTTTTTTATTGGTCGTCATGAAAAACAACATAAGAGATAACACTGTTGTCTTTGTCAAATAAAATATAAGTTGTTTTTTATTGGTCTTCATGAAAAAAAACATAAGGGGTAACACTGTTGTTTTTTATTGGTCGTCATGAAAAAAAACATAGTGGGTAACACTGTTGTTTTTCTTTGGTCGTCATGAAAAAAACCACAAGGGGTAACACTCGTTTTTTATTGGTCGTCATGAAAAAAAACATAAGGGGTAACACTGTTGTTTTTTATTGGTCGTCAAGAAAAAAAACATAAGGGGTACCTCTGTCGTTTTTTTCGGCCGTCATGAAATTAACATAAGGGGTAACACTGTTGTTTTTATCAAATGAAACAAAAGGGGTAAGACTGTCGTTTCTTATCGGTCGTCATGAAAAAAACATAAGGGGTAACACTGTCGTTTTTATCAAATGAAACATAAGGGGTAAGACTGTCGTTTTTATCAAATGAAACATAAGGGGTAAGACTGTCGTTTCTTATCGGTCGTCATGAAAAAAACATAAGGGGTAACACTGTCGTTTTTATCAAAAAAACATAAGGGGTAACACTGTTGTTTTTGATTGGTCGTCATGGAAAAAAACACAAGGGGTAACACTGTTGTTTTTTATTAGTCGTCATGAAGAAAAACATAAGGGGTAACACTGTTGTCTTTGTCAAATAAAATATAAGGGGTAAAACTGTCGTTTTTTATTGGTCGTCATGAAAAAAAACATAAGGGAAATAATAGAAATACACACATACATTTTAATGTCATGTATATCCTCTTTATTGATGATTGATTATTGTGCATTGTCATCGCCTCAGTGGTGCAGTGGGGTGTACTCTGCCTATCCCACTGGCGACCACGGCTCAATTTCTGTGGAAAACACAATGTCTTTAATTTGAAACGTAATGCTATCATGCCATATATAACCATAGACATATTTTATAAACATATCTCAGTGGGAAGTGGAGAGAGCTGTGAGCTAAGCCCCTGGAGACCGGGGTTCAAGGCCGGTCAATGTCCTCTGTTGGAATACTCTTATCTCTATTTCATGCAAATTATAAAGTCAAGTATAACCATTGTGATGACTTTATTTGGTGTCTTGATGGTGCATTGATAGGTTCGGTGGTTAATACTCTAAACAGCTCAGGTTCGGATCCCAGCAAAAACGTCGACAGGGGTACCACTGTCGTTTTTTATTGGTCAACATGGAAAAAACATGAGGGATAACTCTGTTTTTTATCGGCCGTCATGAAATAAACATAAGGGGTAACACTGTCGATATTCATCCAATAAAACATAGGGGGTAACACTGTTGTTTTTCTTTGGTCGTCATGAAAAAAACAAAAGGGGTCACACTGTTGTTTTTTATTGGTCGTCATGAAAAAAAAAAACATAAGGGGTAACACTGTCGTTTTTTATTGGTCGTCATGAAAAAAAACATAAGGGGTAACACTGTTGTTTTTTATTGGTCTTCATGAAAAACAACATAAGAGATAACACTGTTGTCTTTGTCAAATAAAATATAAGTTGTTTTTTATTGGTCTTCATGAAAAAAAACATAAGGGGTAACACTGTTGTTTTTTATCAGTCGTCATGAAAAAACATAAGGGGTAACACTGTTGTTTTTTATTGGTCGTCATGAAAAAAAACATAAGGGGTAACACTGTTGTCTTTGTCAAATAAAATATAAGGGGTAACACTGTCGCATTTTATTGGTCGTCATGAAAAAAACATATTTAAAAATAAATAAATAATTGTCCTTGTCAAATAAAATATAAGGGGTAACACTGTTGTTTTTCATCAGTCATCATGGGAAAAAAACCTAAGGGGTAACACTGTCGCTTTTTAATGGTCGTCATGAAAAAAAACATAAGGGGTAACACTGTTGTTTTTTATTGGTCGTCATGAAAAAAAACATAAGGGGTAACACTGTTGTTTTTATTGGTCGTCATGAAAAAAACCATAAGGGGTAACACTGTTGTTTTTTATTGGTCGTCATGAAAAAAAACATAAGGGGTAACATTGTTGTCTTTGTCAAATTAAATATAAGGGGTAACACTGTCGCATTTTATTGGTCGTCTTGAAAAAAAACATATTTGAAAATAAATAAATAATTGTCCTTGTCAAAGAAAATATAAGGGTGGTTTTTCATCAGTCATCATGGGAAAAAAACAATCAGACGGATCCGACCGGGATTTCCGTTGCGATGGGTTTCCTCCATCAGCGACTTATACAATAAACAAATTATGTAAAACAAAACCCCTCTTTCATTTTAAAATAATAGTGTGCAAATATGTTGAATAGGCCTCCATCTTTGTTATACTTTTAAAATGTTCCTATAAAGCCTATTTTATAGCTTACACACTGATATTTTAAAACAGGAATGCGAAATGCATCCTGGGATATTTAACGGTCCCAAGTCCACGCGTCCAACAAGTCCAACGGGCTAGCCCCACCAGGAAGAAAAATAATCTCTGTTCACTTCAACAGAGAAACACTCTGAGCATGCGCATTTCAATGTTTCCAGTCAAATACACATTGCATTGGGCTGGTGGGGCTAGAGCCCCTCTTGCACCTCCAGACGAACTCAGCCGGAAGAAGCAAGCCAGGGTCGACTAAAAATTAAATAAAAGCGCCAAACTTGTTATTTTATAGTACTTTCTGGGGAGATTATTTTTTAAATAGATATATATGTATATAAATATATATATTATATTTTTTTCATTTTCATTTTCTTTTATTTATTTCTTGTGAGAGTAGCGACTTGCCCCTAATGACCAGTCGCCACTGGTCATTCTGACCAGGGACATTTAGAATTGTCGGTCCTCCTCATTTTTTTCCGGTCAATGACCGGTGATAACCGACATCGGGAACTCTGCTATAAACCGGCCTAACTTTCACCGTCAACACCGAAGCCCTTCTTCTTCGCACGTCTGTCAACTTCCGGAACATTCGCTAGTTAGATTTTCTAAAACAGCAGTTTCAAGTACGGGTAGCATAGAACTAACGTTAGCCAAGTGGGGGCTCCATGATTGCTAAATCTAACGGGAGAGGTAAAATTGCCATTAAGGAAGGAAAGCATAATAAAGGAGAATAAAGAAGACAGAAAGATGGAGCTAACTGTTGTCAACCTCTTAACAAGTTAAGCTTACGTTTTAAGCCTTTGGTGATTGAGACCTTTGACCCCGGGGCGAATAACATGGCGGATGTCTCGGGCTCTGCGGAGTGTCACTGATAGATGGACTGTTCTTAGACGGAGAACCGCGTGATGGCAGAATCGAAGATCTGGCGATAAAACAGACACACACGCACACACACACGCACACACACACACACACACACACACACACACACACACACACACACACACACACACACACACACACACACACACACACACACACACACACACACACACACACACACACACACACACACACACACACACACACACACACACACACCCCCCAGGCGGTCAGACGATGGATTGAATTCCATGCTTCATCCCAGGGTTCTCTTGACTTTGAAAAGTTCAAATCCCTAATAAAAGTAAGGGAATACTTTTCATTTCTGTCACACAAGGAAATAAGTAATAAAAGAAATAACACAAGATTAAGGCAATAACATTGAAATGTGAATTATATATGCATTTATACATGATACGTACATAGAATATAAAAATAGTTAACGCTCCTTGAGATATTTATGGCATCTTGGAGACTAACTGGAAGTCTAGCAAGGCCCTGTCAATTTAAGATCCTTAACCTCCACACATTTTATAAACATCCATAACATGTTATAACCTGTAATGGCTAAGGATTGAAGTTAAAGGGTGTCATGAAACCTGCAGTTTTCAGGAACTTTTCTCTTTTTAATCACTTTGGTTCAGTTTACACTCATTTACCATTCACGTCTCTATACAGCACATCCTAGTCAGACACCACAGATAGAATATACACACGCACGCACACGCACACACATACACGCACAGAGATCCAGGAATGCAGAGGAACGAGGTGTTGGTCTAAGGTAAAACATCATCTGGATCACCGGAACGACACTGCTGCATTTCTCCTATAGGGCCACCCCCCACCCCCCACACAATGGCCCCAGACTCAGGGTACGGCTGGACATAATCACATCACCATCCACCGCAAGTCCCGGGATGGAGGGAACCCCCACTGAGAGGGGGAGCCCAGGTGTGTGCCATAAGCAGGGGGCATAGTGTCTGTCTGTGTCCCCCTCTCCAAACCCCAACCTCCCAATACAGCTCAGCCCCGCTTTGGTCCTGTTTATAGCTCCCGATCCGTTCCCGCCTTTAGTCCGGTCCGTGTCTTCCCTGTCTCATGTTCCCCGGCTCCAGAAGTAGGTCAGTATGTGCTTTGTATTATTCAGCAACTGGAAGGAAGAATCCGGACTGTGATCTAGCAGCCAGTCCGAAGTGTGCGTGCGTGTGTTTGTGTGTGTGTGTGTGTGTGCGTGTGTGTGTGTGTGTGTGTGCGTGTGTGTGTGAGTGTGTGTGTGTGTGTGTGTGTGTCTGTGTGTGTGTCTGTGTTAAATGTGAACAATATTTACCTGGTGCTGTGCAGTACGTGTTTATCGATAGTGTGTGTGTATGTGTGTGTGTGTGTGTGTGTGTGTGTGTGTGTGTGTGTGTGTGTGTGTGTGTGTGTGTGTGTGTGTGTGTGTGTGTGTGTGTGTGTGTGTGTGTGTGTGTGTGTGCGTGCTCGTCTGTCTATATATAGACTGTAATCTCTACATCATATGCTGTGATGAACCCCTAACACGTGGAATATAAGGCTCAAGTTATGATTTTGAAAAAAAGTTTGGATCTAATTTGATTATTTCAGTGAACAATTTTGGTTATTCTCAGCCATATTTACAAGAAACTTCAGATAAACTTGTTTCTTTGCGACTTGGTGAAAACATGAATGAAAGTGTCTCTTAACAGGTAAACACATGAATAAACATGTGTCTCTGAATGACTAAAGTTGACAACATGAATAATGAGTCTATTTACGACGAGGTAAATACAGGAATAAACGTGTCTCTTACCGACTAAAGGGGGACCGCATGAATAATGGATCTATTTGAGATGAGGTGAATACATGAATGAACGTGTTGCCTGTTTAGCCACAAACAGACAGATGTTGCTTAACAACAACACAAAATACCCTTCAACCAAACAGAGTAGACACACAATAGAGGACAAGCCCTAGGTTTTTACACAGCCAGACAACAGTTTATTTTGATGTCGGTGTCAGTGGGTTCTCGGTTCTCGGTCACTAACCCATCTGTGTTTGGCACATCTCTTTTAAAACAGTGCTCACAATGCTCATTATAAAATATTTAGTCTTCTTTAAGAAACCAGGTAGAGAAACAAAAAAAGTGTGTGTGTGTGTGTGTGTGTGTGTGTGTGTGTGTGTGTGTGTGTGTGTGTGTGTGTGTGTGTGTGTGTGTGTGTGTGTGTGTGTGTGTGTGTGTGTGTGTGTGTGCGTGCGTGTGATTGTTTGTGTTTATCCGTATATGTGTGTGTGCGTCTATGTTTTTGTTTGTGTTTATGTGTGTGTGTGCGTTTTATTGTGTGTGTGTGTGTGTGTGTGTGTGTGTGTGTGTTTGTGTGTTTGTGTGTGTGTGTGTGCAGTTGAGAGACAGGAATGAGGTCGTACTAATCAGAACACATAACACTCTGATTGGTGGCTGTGAGGGCATTGCCTAGCAACAGAGGAAATTGTTTATCCCCCTCACGCTGTTCCTCAGGGTCGCATGCACACGCACACACACAGGAACACACAGGTACACACACACACACACACACACACACACACACACACACACACACACACACACACACACACAGATGCACACATAAGCACGGAGGCACATACACACACACCCACACCCACACACACACACACACACACACACACACCGAACACACACACACACACACACACACACCCACACACACCTGTAAGTTGACGTCCTGAAACTAGCTGACCTAAACCATCTTCAATGTATGAATACTTTATACAGTCTTATTATAATAATACTGATATTCGTGTTTAAATTATATTTTCTATTGCCTTTTAATATTCATAACATATCTTATATAATGTTTGCTGAGGTAGCCACCCATACTGTTTAATGTCTTTCATGTTGTCCACATCTGCAAACTTTGATGTCCTTTGCTGCTATACCGGCCGGGTTTCTTATGGAAAATATGTTCTAACATCAGTGAGCTTCACCGATTAAATAAAGGTTACATAATTGGACTCAACAGCCCCAGATCAGGAGACAGGCAGTGTCTCTGTATTCCGATTCCTCTGTGGAGGGCATCTGTCCTGGGTTAAGAGCCGTCTCAGCCTGTCTGAACTGAACCACCTCTCAGCCACCCTATTGTCTTAAAAGCGGCGTTCTGGATGTAGGAGCTACTTCTAATGCATATTTATCAGAATCTGTGACTTGCTCGTATACAATTACATTTGAATGCATTTATTTAACCCTTCAAAAGAGTGTGTAAAATGATACCAACATTACAACTTCTGCCCCCACCAAAATTATCTTATCTTAGAAGGCAGTTACATTCTTTTTAAGTGATCCTCTGAGGTGTGAAAGATCTTGTTCGATCCCGCCCTGATAAGAACTAGAACCGTATGATCAACGTGTTGGAGCGATGGTTTACGAGGATGGAATGCTCATCAATCATCATGATGATGATTGATGAGCTGAGAGTAAGCTGTAGAGACACACGGCGGTTTGATTATTACCTTAAGGCTAACAGTGTAGCATGCTACATGGCGAGAGAGAGATACACACACACACACACACACACACACACACACACACACACACACACACACACACACACACACACACACACACACACACACACACACACACACACACACACACACACACACAGATTATGAGAGAAAGTAAAGGAGAGGGATAGAGGGAGAGACAGAGAGCCAGAGAGAGACAAACAGAAAGAGACAAATATAGAAAGAGAGACACAGAGCTAAAGATAGACAGAGAGAGACATTGAAAGAGACAAATATTTAAGTAGAGATAGGGACATACAGAGAACAGATGTGAACAGCATCTTGGAGTGTGTGTGTGTGTGTGTGTGTGTGTGTGTGTGTGTGTGTGTGTGTGTGTGTGTGTGTGTGTGTGTGTGTGTGTGTGTGTGTGTGTGTGTGTGTGTGTGTGTGTGTGTGTGGGGGGGGGGGGTCATCCTGTTAATTAACCGCTCCAGTAATTGGTGTTGGGCCATCGTTCTCCTTTGATTCCAGCCAATCACGGTCTATCTATTTATTTTGTCCCATTCCTCCCAGCTAAACGCTTACAGAACCAAATGGAAATTCAACAAAGAATCAACTTCACCTCTGAATGGAATCTATGGCACTACAGGTGTGTGCCCCTAACCATTTACTGACTAACTAACATGCATTCAGTACTGTTGTTTGCTCAGCATACTCTGTACAAACATATGTCAAACTCATAATGTGTGAGCTAATTTAAGCTTATTGCAATTATTTTGTTCTATTTAATCAATTCCTTTATTTAATATTCATATATTTACCCTATTCACTCCCATGCGTTAAATTATGCATTCATTAACTGTTTAAGCACAGATGAAGGAGAAGGCAAAGTAAGCTGCTGGTTGTATGTGACCAATGCCACTTTGAAGTTGACTAAACATATACCAACTAACATGAGGAGAACGAATGAGGGCGAATCCCGTCGCTGGTGTGGTGACGACTGGGAGGTATCTGACCCGTGTGGACATGGAGGGTGTATGGTTGCCATAGTGACCGCATCCAGTTACAACACCCCCGCCCTTATGACTTCAAGGACAGCTGTTTACACAAGAGACGCATTCACTGATATGTGATAGTTTGGAAGAACGGCCTTAGAGGAATAGAGGGAGGCCGGTTAGAATCCCAACTCCTCCTGGCTGGGTTGAGCAATTCTTGGGGAGGCTGTGTGTGTGTGTGTGTGTGTCTGCGTGCGCGCGTGTGTTCTTAGTTTGGTTGCAGTGACCAGATTTCCTCTGTTCATTTGACCGTTTGCTTGACCCTGAATTCTGGGTTACGGTGGGATAATCCGAAGGGAGGACCAATCATATCGCAGGTCTTAATCTGAGACTTTGGCATAATGTGTGTGTGTACGTGTGTGTGGTGGGGGGGGGGTTGGTTTTGTTACGTAACACTGCTCACAGTTCTACACACTTAAACATGATGCCATTGCACAGCAACATGACCACTCAGCATCACGTCAGATGTTGTCTATGTTTTTGTGATGTCTTACCGTTTGTTTTACACACCCGACACTTGTGTACACTGTGTAACCACATGGGTTACAGGTGCTTAACACACCAGCACAGCCAGTATGCCCCCGGGGTGTGGGAAACTGGCTTTTGTCTGGGAAGGTTCTGGTCAAATTGTTGAATCAGCCTTGGTCCAAGTTGTTGCCTCAGCTAACATTATATATTAAGGGTGCTTTTTAAACTCTTTACCTGCCATCATACATTACATTGTATAATGTATCGAAGCCCACCAACGCTTTCCTTATTTTATTAGTTACTTTATTAGTATGTTAATGAACTCGACATATTCGGTAGAAGTTCTGCTTAAGAGAGATGCTGCAATAACAGTTTAAACTCCAGGTTTAACTTTAACTTCGATTTTAAAGGCTTTAAACTTACAGACATTTAAAACCAACGAGATTTTCCACCCCCTTTCGGCCTACATCATTCTCTCTACTCTATCTCGGGTCTCATAATGAGAGTCTCGTCAAACCATCCACACGAGTGGGACCTAGAGACGGGAGATCCCCCGTCCGCATCCAGGGTCCGCAGCCAGCAGCTCCTGGAATAAACAAGCCCCGCCCCCTGAGCCCCGGGGGGTTCCACGTCATAGACGTCAGGCTCCGCACATGGAGAGAAATTGAGGTCCGACCAGCCCAGATAGGATCACTCATTCCTCCTCCCTCGAAGAGTTACGACCTGCCGTGCCTCCTCCGCGGACGACTGTTGGTCTCTCTGGGTCTGCTGGAGGAGTTACCACCACGGGGCACCACCAATTCTCTCCCTCTCTCTCTCTCTCTCTCTCTCCCGAGTCTTTGGTTGTAACTCCCGTCAGCTTTCTGGATTTATAGTCGGGACTTGACGTGAGAAAGACATGGAGAAAATGGCCAGACAACTGTCCCCCTCCAACGGCGTCCTGAAGTCCTTGCTGGAGAACCCGCTCAAGCTGCCCTTCCAGCACGACGGAGGTAAGGCGGGCTGCGGGGGGCTCCTGCGCCCTGTGGCGGGGGGGCTGTTGTCGGTAAACAGTAAACACCGAGGCTCCGCGCTCTCTGCGTTTGACATATGGACGCAGTGCCAGACGCACTGACCTGCGCAGCCAAATTCCGACTTCAAACGACCACAAGTCACCGAGCGCTTCGTTATTTTTGCGTTTTACCACGTTCTACATATACAAATGCATCAAACAATACTCGATTTTGAATAATTCTGCGTTCTGTGACAACTGCATCGACACAAAAACATCATTCAGACATGCAGTAGTGTTTATTGAGCTTCGATATAGGTGCGTGCGTGTATGACCGATTTGTGGAAAGCAAAAACAAACTCTGTTTGTGTGTGCGTGTGCGTGTGCGTGTGAGAGAGAGAGTGTGTTCGTGCGTGCGTGTTTGTGAGTGTGTCGTTTTCATGATAAAGACGGAAACGTGTGCAGCACTTCTTCATCGATCAAGAACGATTTCCTAATCGATGTCCTCCATGGAAGGCACTGATCCTATCTGATCATATATGTTGCTATATTATTGTATGAATTGATTATTCTACAGTGGCCCAGCTACTTGTTAGTATTTTGTCTAACTATGTTAGCCTACTATCGATTATAATTAATGAGCAATCCTTATTGTACTCTAATGTTGACTAAGCCCTCTGGAGCAAGCGATTGTTCAGCTCGTTAAAGGTACTATTTGAGCAGACTCAAAGAGAGATCATTAACCCTGTTAGACCCTGAAATACAATGCTACAACATCACTTTTAGCTACCCACGAAAAGTAAAGTAAATGTGTATTTGCTTTTAAACCACATTTACATGGTCAATGGGCCTTATCTTTGTCCTCGCAATGCGATTATAAGTCCGACACTCTGGCCATTAACTAACACAACCTGCAAACTTTCCTTCAAGAGATCATTTGAATGTCTAGATCATGTATACATCTAGTTATTGTGGAATACATTCATCAAATTTGATTGAGAGCTTGTTTGGTCTGTGTTGTATATATCACAACCGTGGGTAATACAAATAGCTTGTGCACCTTTCACGTTCCACCGGGAAGTGCACTTCTTACATGTTCCCATATGGAAAAAGATAGAAATAGAAGATTTTTGATGGTCATTATTATAACCAAGTTCTAAATGTGTCTTCTATTTAAAAATGTAATGCTTAGACCAGAATATAATGAATAAATACTTTACTATTTCTCTCTCGCAAATGTATGCTTTAATGGAATCTTTAGGGGATGCTTGTATTAATGTCCTGTTGATCAGAGACATTTGTGAAGGGAACAGCTGGGAATGGTTCAGTGATCTGGGGAGATGCATGCATTATTTTGGTATAATAAGGAGGATAGTTGCATTGAAATTAGGGTTATAGCCACCACCCTAGCCTATCTATTCCTTATCTACTACAATATAAAACGTGTATGTATGTATGTATGTATGTATGTATGTATGTATGTATGTATGTATGTATGTATGTATGTATGTATGTATGTATGTTTTTATGCATATATATATATACTCATATGTTTAAAGGTCCTAAGCCATGAAAATATCGCTTTATGAGGTTTTCTAACAATGATAGCCTGCCTATGGTCACCCAGTAGCTAGAAAGGACCTTAGGTGTAAAACGAGCACTAGGTATCCTGCTCCGCCTTTGAAAAGTGAAAGCTCACCTCTCAATTTTTTTGCATCTCAGCTGTAGTATCTCCCCATATGTCGTCATAAGGGGCCAAGTTACCTCCCCTTTCTCTGCCTTATCCGCCCAGAGAATTTGGCCCGCCAATGAGCCAATGAGCTACGACCTTGCGAGTGCCACATATGTGTTTGTGTCAATATACACACACTGTACAACTGTGTTGTACACTTCTTTGTTAGTTGGATAACCGTTCTGCTGATGTTGTTATGGCGCATAACACGCAACATAAGGTTAGGTATATAAGCTATCCTTTTCTCCTCCTCCATGACGCCGCTCAGTCTGCACTTCAGATTGACGTGGAAGTGGAAGAACCAGTGATGTCGGATAACCCAACGCAGTCATTTGAGATTCATATCATGTTATTATTTAGATATAGATCTCCACGGCTCCCGCCGGAGCACCCGGCGTGTTCTAGAATATTTGCAGAACACGGCCAAAAGCTGTGTGTGCCTCCGGATGATATAATGAATCCGAGCCATTGCGATACATCCACTGTAAACACTAGCGCATGGTACCGTGGCCGCAAGCTGCCCAGGACCACATCTAGGGATGGGAATCGAGAACCGGTTCTTGTTCAGAACCGGTTCCGAGTCAACCGATTCCTTGGAATCGTTAGCAAGCCTGCTTAACGATTCCGCTTATCGGTTCCGGTCGCGGCAAATGCGTCGTGACGTCACACACACGCTGCTTTGATTTGGTTCAGAACGCAGCAAACATGTCGCCGCCGAGGAAGAATCGCATTGTGCGTTCACACCAAACGCGACGGGGCGACAAGATCCCATACAAAGTGAACGTAGAGACGCGTATAAGGGCGAGTTTTTCGCGGGAGAAAACCGATGACAAGTTTTTGTCGTGATGACAGCCAATCAGCGTTCAACAGCGTGATAACTGAGTGACATGTGTAACTTAACAGCCAATCCGCGTTCAGCCGTCAAACTCAGTGCAGTGCAGTCCGGGTGAACCGCGGAATGGAGGAGAAAGTGATTGTTGCAGTTTGCGACTCCCGGAGCTCTATATATAATAGTATATTATATATTATATACTATATTATAATTGTATATATAATATCACGGCCAACAGCTCTGTCGCCTCCGGATGGCCGTAGCGTGGGGAGCTCTCATAGGGATTGGGCTTCTCGGGGTTTGTTTACCGGCATTGCTATGGTTTCCGGTCTTGTGTGTTCCAACGGTTTATTAGGTAGGCCCATCTAATAAATCTCTGTCTAATCAATGCTTCATTTTGTTTATGTCAGTTTAATTTTGTTACAAGTTGAATGCAAATGAGCACTGTTAGAATTCCAAAAGGCACAAGCTCTTACTTGGCTGTTTTCAGTCTGTGTTTTTAGTTGTATGGCACATAATGATGGCATTTGGGCTTAAAAAGCTAAACATATATCTTTTCGTCTAGACCAATTGATTTGAAAATGTACAATTTCCTAATACTAGAAGCACTTCTGATCAGATATTAAAGAGATGTAATGCAAACAAACACATTTATACTTATTTTCTCACCCAATGAGAATCGATAAGAGAATCGATAAGGAATCGGATCGATAAGCAGAATCGGAATCGGAATCGGAATCGTGAAATTCTTATCAATTCCCATCCCTAACCACATCCCCACGCTCCACCTTGACCCGCCTCTAAAAAACGGCACGTTTGTGGAAAGCTCATTGTGGGACTGGCTCGTAGTGACTGTAATTCTGCACAAAGGCTGAATTTCTTGAACGTCTTCAAGTACTGTATTAGGGGCCCACTAACACCTATATAAAAGCATCGATAAAGTAGCATGCCATGGGACCTTTAAACTTTTTTCATTTCACAATGCCACTAGCAAAGTAAAGATGTGATGGACTGCATCCAAAATGAGGGGAGTGATTTTTTCCTGGAATCAGACGACACTGATACAAGCGAAGAAGCAGATGAAGATGACAAAGTGGACAAAGAAAACAAATCCCCCACTGCGACTGCTCAAACCGATGAAGTGTGCGGACATTGAGCCCCAACCAACCAAACACACCATGCCCCATGACCGGGATCACTGGCTGAGAACAGATTTTGATACCGCCGGTGATGCCGCTTCACTCCCCCCACCGCTGCAGTACTTCCAGAAGTTTGTTTCAGAAGACGTGATTCAAGATTTTGGCAAAGCTCTCAATATGTCGAGGAAAGACCTCCTGAACAGTGGATACGCCGTTTCAGGCACACTTAGCAGGGCGGCCCTCTTCAGGCAATGGGAGCCCAGCAACACAGAAGGTGATGGGGAGCCCTCTGAATGCTCTGAAGAGACCGCCCTCAGGTGATGGGAGTTCACCAAGCGGGGTCTCAGCCAAGAGGCATTTTTACACCCCCCCCCAACGGATGTACATACCCGTGCCAGAGAAGACGAACAGAGGACGTTGCAGATACTGCACTTAAAGATTCACCACCACCTCATTGCAGCAAGTCTAACGGTCGTCTTGGCTTTTCTGAGGAAAACAACTGTCTGTGGGACTACCAATGCAAATAACGTGGCTGAACACTGGGACTGGGAAAGTTTTGTAATTACACTTTTTCCCTCATTTTTATTATCAATAAATGATATTTCAAAAATAAATATGACTGTTATCCGATTAGTATTCATGTTATATACTGTTATGGGGCTGAATAAGTAATCAACCCTGTAACTGAACCCCTTGTTCTTCACTATATATGTATATGTACAAATACAGAAATTCTGCTCCAAGCTAAGGCCAACGTTGCGTTATTAAAACCTTTTCCCAAAACTTTACTATCAAAAAAATGGTTTTAAAAACGGATTAGGGGTTGTCTTGCTCAACAATGCCTACAGGTAGACTAAGGACATTGGGGTTCAAACCCAGAACATTTTGTGTGTGTGTCAACAGTTACCAACACACTCCTTTGACTTTGTCATAGTTCATAGTTGCTTTCTGCCACAAACTTCTCAGAAAGGAACTCTTCTATGTGCAAACCGTAATGGAAACCAAGCCTCAGATTCCATGTGTATTTATTTGTGTGTGTGTGTGTGTGTGTGTGTGTGTGTGTGTGTGTGTGTGTGTGTGTGTGTGTGTGTGTGTGTGTGTGTGTGTGTGTGTGTGTGTGTGTGTGTGTGTGTCAGGGCTCTGCAAGGATAAGGAAAAGGAGAAGAAACTTGAGGATGAGGGCGGTGCCGGCCCCCAGTCGGCCTTCCTGGGGCCCACGCTGTGGGACAAGACGCTGCCGTATGACGGGGACAACTTCCAGCTGGAGTACATGGACCTGGAGGAGTTCCTGTCGGAGAACGGTATCCCCGCCAGCTCAGCGCAGCACGCAGAGCAGCAGGGGGGCCCAGGGGCCACCCCGGGGCCCCAGCGGCCCCCCTCCTCTCCCTCTCCCTCCCCCTCCTCCTCCTCCTCCCCCTCAGTGAGGGCCACCATCCCCAGTCTGCCCGGGCCCTCGAGGCCCCTGGAACACATGCAGAAGAGCAGCATCGCAGGTAACGCACACTTTGACATTAACACACAAACAAGCATGCACGCGTGCGCAAACGAACACACACACATACATACACACAACTACACACACGCACGCGCGCACACACACACACACACACACAATCAGTAGATTACCAATGAATGAACCTTGACTGTGGCTATGAGACTTTGAGCTCCCAGAATGCACCTGGTGTGCTGTTGGTTTTGTGAACAGCTACACGTGTGTCTAATAGTACATCAATTGTTGTGTTCACAGATTGCTGCATTGTAGGCACAACTTGGTTGGGTTTGTGTTTTGTCTTTTGGTTGAGTCCAGACCATACCATCTCCTTACCAGCCTGTTGCTGTCCACTAACCTCTCTGTCTGACTTTATAAAAACAGAACGTGCAAAGCTAGCTTCAGTGTCCAAGAAGAGGACGCTTTGCAACTTAATTTTGTTACTTCATCAAAGAACCAATGTTTTTTTGTTGTCAGAATTCAAATTTCCTCATTTTATTATGAAATGATCCAGGTACACAGAGAAATGTTCCAAGTACCATCCTTCAATCCTTCAAAGTACCAAATGGGGGTACACATACCCGCATTTGAGAACTCCTGCTTTAAGGAGCAGGCTGCTCTCCCACTTAGCAACACTAGCACAAGCATTGGTTTGCAACAACTTCCCACAGTTAAAAATAAAATAAATAACTACCTCTATAAATGTTGTGTAGAAGAACAACTTATTGAAAACAGATGTGGAGAGAGAGAGATTGTGATTCAGCGTTCTTCACGTTCAGTACATCCCTTCATTGTTCTGGTATGGAGAAACATCTGCTCAGAGTCTGTGTCCATGGCATTTGTGTTAGGGGTCGGTTTAATGCAATTCAGTTTTGGTGGAACTAATGTCACATTGGCTGGAGCAAACGCGGTACAACAAATGCTGTGGTTGGGGAGGAACCCCTAGTGTGGTTGTTGGATCTTCATCACCTCTGACTTCCTCAAACCCTCCAGCTCCACCTGACCCCATACAGGCTATCATCATCTGTTTCCATCTCTTATGGATGTCTATTTCATCTGGCGACAGATGGAAAGCCATACCATAATGACCTACTCAGAATAAATGTCTCTAGTTGGTATCAACACATAACAACAGTTAGCTACTGCTAACGTTAGACCAGCCTTATGGAAACATTTATTACAAATAAACTGTAGAGTCTTACCTGTATAGTCTTACTGAAAGTGCCTTACCTGTGATCTTACCTGTAGAGTCTTACCTGTAGAGTCTTACCTGTAGAGGCTAACCTGTAGAGGCTAACCTGTAGAGGCTAACCTGTAGAGGCTAACCTGTAGAGGCTTACCTGTAGTCTTACCTATATAGTCTTAACTGTGGATCCTTACCTGTAGAGTCTAACCTGTAGATCCTCACTTGTAGAGTCTTACCTGAAGAGTCTTACCTTTAGTCTTACCTGTAGTATTACCCGTAGAGTCTTACCTGTAGAGCCCTACCTGAAGAGTCTCACCTGTAGAAAATTACATTTAGAGTCTTACATGTAGAGTCTTACCCGTAGAGTCTTACCCGTAGAGTCTTACCCGTAGAGTCTTACCTGTAGAGTCTTACCTGTAGAGTCTTACCCATAGAGTCTTACCCGTAGAGTCTTACCCGTAGAGTCTTACCTGTAGAGTCTTACCCGTAGAGTCTTACCCGTAGAGTCTTACCCGTAGAGTCTTACCCGTAGAGTCTTACCTGTAGAGTCTTACCTGTGTATCCCCACCTGTGGCACATTACTTTGGTCAGCAACTTACCTGTAGATCCTTATCTTTGGCCTCTTAGCGGCAGCATCTCACCTGTCGAGTTGCACCTGGTGTACTCGGCAGTGCAGCTGAGGCCAGCAGCCCCGATCGCAGTGAAAACATTGCCTTGTGCGGTAAACAAACACAGGCGATACATGATCCCGCCGGCTGAGTGGTGAGTGGCATTGTGTGTGTGTAGTGTTGTGTTCCGTCTCACAGCGTAGCGTGCACTTGTGTTTTGTTTAAACCAGACCGGTCGCTCCGTTCTCACGTGAGCTCGTCTGGCCCCGCCCTGCTCGCGTGCTGCCATGTGACGGATACATGCAGACACCCTGAGCTGTGAAACGTCTCTCTCTCTCTCGCTCTCTCTCTCGCTCTCTTGCTCGCTCACTCTGTGTAACACTCCATTTCCTCTGAGCCCACCCCCCCCCCCCCCCCCCCCCACACACACCCTGCCCCCTCCTGTTTTTCTCTGGTCTAAGGAACAGTGTGTTCCCAGCCACGATCACATGGGCCTGGAGGGGCTCTGCGTCACGTGACCACAGCTCAGCTAGACCTCTGGTTGGTTGAGGCTCCACACTCACGCTCAGACTTCAACAACAACATAGTTTGGCCCGGGGCCCCTGGCTGCGTGCAGCCGGCGAGCCCACTGTGGTGTCGCCGGCGGTAGCGCAGCACGCTGCAGCCTGACATGCAGACAGCGGCTGCCGGCGGCCCGCTATAGGTCCTCGTGGTATTGGAGGGTTGACTTGACAGTTCGAATCTCAACCTTTGGCAGGCTCCAAACAGCCCAATTGTCCCATTAGGCTGGCTGTTGCCCTGAATGATGTGATAGTTTGAATTGTGTGCTGAAAGGTGGGATGATATGTTGATGTTTGAATTTGTGAATTTTATAATGAATGCGTGAATGTTATGATGTGAATGCAAAGGTGAACGGGTGACTATTGTGGCTAATGTGTGAATGGTACGGTGAATGTGTGAACAGCAAGATGATTTCATGAATGTAAAGATGAATGTGTGAATGTAATCATGAATGTATGGGAATGTATGAGAATGTAAGTATGCATTAATAGTTGAAGGGGGGATGTTATAATTAATGTTTGAATTGTATGGTGATGGTTACAATGAATGTCTGAATGCCAAGATTAATATTTGAATGGGGGATGTTATTAATTAATGTTTGAATGTTATGGTGAAGGTTACAATGAATGGGTGAATGCTACGATGATTCATTTGTGATTGTTGTCATAGCACAGGGAAAGTGGGTCTAGTGCCTAACTGGTCTGTGGACTTTGGTCTGTCAGTGTTGTGCTGGGGAGGGTCAAGAGATGAAAGGTCAAACGGAGCTGCATTCCAAGGTGTATCACTGTCTCCGATAATTCAACACAGGATCCAAAGATCTAAGATTTATACACCTAGCTTGCTGCGACTGGAGCTAACCTTAGCTTGCAACGATGGGAGATAACATGGCTTGTGAGGACAGGAGCTTACATGAGCTTAGTTATGATGGTAGCTGACCTTAGCTAGTTGGGATGATGGCTAAACATAGCTTTATTAGATTTATTTTTAATGTTGAATTGCTTGGTATTATTTGGTAGCTAGGCCCCACTTATAAAGTTATTGCCCTTAACCTTGGTTAGCACTATTTAAACTATTCTACTATAGCCTACTATAGTATTTCAACTATTCTACTCTACAGTGCTATTTTAACTTGTACTACTGACCAACTATTTCAACATTCACCACGCAGGCCAAACTTGCTTGTTATCGTTGGCTCCTCAGTGCTGTGTTTCTGTGAATGGAACCATGGCAATGTCTGACCCAGACAGATGAGAAGGGGGGGGGGGGGGTCGGTCTTGTTGTGTGAATTCTAGAGCAACCTTTAAACAGAACTGATGGCCACACGCTGCCAGCTGGGATGACACAGTCCTGTATACATAACCATGGAAACTTAGAATCTTGCCAAGAGTTCCCTGCAGGCTAGAATAGCAGGTGTAACGAAGCTAGCATAGCAGGTGTAGCAGGCTTTGACGTCCAAGGACGTCCAAACAAACCATGGATGAGGTTTGCTTCCGCTACACTGGGTCAAGCCTGCCACTTAATATCAACGTGCCATTTCGAAGGGTCAAAGGTTTAAAAACAAAAAAGGTATCCACCCCTCCACCTGCGGACTGAAAACATCGATTGCATACACAGGCTCTTGTTATAATTACAATCTCCAAGAGGTTGAGGCTTTGGCGTTAACGTGAAACCCTGACTCTCACATCAAACTCTGAATGCTGCGGAGGAAAGGGTATTGAGATCAATCATTGATTTGTTGACCTCTGAAACCCAATGGGATAGTATTCCTCCTGGCTCTGTACTCCGCACTGGTCTTAGGAAAAGCTGTTTAACCTGCCCAGCAAATGGCAGCTGTATGGCTTAACCTTTGACCCCCAGCACGATCAATACGATTTCAATTGTCTGGTTTCGCCGCCAGTGAAATGGAGATCAAGAGCGCTACGAATACGATGCCGTTACGGCCCATCTGCCACACTGATCGGTCGCTACCATCGCAGGGTTACGTTCTCACGTTTCATAAAAATCAAAAACTCAAAGTTCTAATGTTACACATTTAATAATAATATTTCTCTATAATTGATACGCCGACATCAATGTCACTAAACTATATAGAGCATTATATGAAATGCTTTATTACATATTTCATTGAACTACATAAAGACATGTCCTTAGTACTGTGGAGATTCCTGTCAAAGCTGGGTCAAAGCTACCAGGTCAAAGCGAAAATTGTTACTTAATAGAGGAAGTACAGGTAGTATAGTTCTCTCGTTATCTGTGTGGCTGTATTAGAGGTTAAAGTCTATTTCCAGAGAGGTTTGTTTGCATTCCCTTGACACATCTCAGTCGTAGTGGGTACTTAAGCTACTTGTTCTGCTGTGACAGTGCTTGAACAGGTCCGACCCGCTCCCGAATAGCATCCAAGTTAATGGGTGTGTTTGAAACCGCCTACTTGCTTACTACTCTTACTAACTATGACGTCAATTTGATTAAGCAGAACGTAGTAAGCGAGTTTTAGGTAAGCGAGTAGTATCCGAATGTCTTCCGGAAAGATTTTGTGTGCATCGCTAGCTTACTAGACGTACTCAACTGCCCCAGAATGCACTGCGTCTATTCAAAAGAACAGTGGAAGCAATGGCGCTAAACGGGGAGCCACAGCAGCAGAGCCCACAGCCATACCGATGTAATTGTTTAATAATTGTTTTTAACACATCACCGCAAATCCTTAGGTTGAAGATGTACTGTGACGTTAAATGTGACGTTTATATATTTATTTATAATATTTATTAACGGCCCCCGGCCGGTAGGTTATTGACACGTCATTTGATTCACGTCATCTGAGGTGGTTAAGTAAAGGACGGTCTTCTGAACGTCGATTACTCAAATGGATTACTCATTCATTATTTAAGGATTCGAGAAGTAAGCCAAATATTTAGTAGGTAGTAAGCAGTAAGCAAGTAGGTGGTTTCGAACACACCCAATGTATTAGCTCCTCATCAGAGTGGGCTAGCTTCTCATTTGCACGTATACTTTTCTGTTATCATCCCATGTCACTGTTTTAGCTTCTCATGTTGCTGTTTGTTGTACGTTTCTAATATTTTTATTAGAAATGTTTTTAGAAACTGCAGAACAACCTTTTGTTCCTCAAAACCACACAAAATAGAAGTATTTGCAATTGATCAGCGCGCTGTCTTCTCTTCTCGGAAAGCGAGTTAACAGTCACGCATCGCTTCAGTGCGAATATAGCCCCGCCTTCTGTGCGGTCCCTGGCATTGATTCGCTAAAGGTTAGCCAACACAGCTGGCATCTCAAGTGCAGCACCTCCGCGAACGGTTTAGGTAGAAGCTAATGGAGTAGTGATGGAGGAGTGCAGTTTGGAAGTACTTTGGATTGAGGCAAATTATCAAGGAAAGTCAAGAACACGTGTTTGGGTTTCATAACTGCACATGCACACAGCAATAGCGATCTTTTTCACGAAATTGGCCCCTCACAAACTACTGTATATTACATGAAAGCTGACCCTCCACTTATTCCAACAGTCCAAACCATATCATTCTGTGACTAAAACTCGCAAATAACAAATTAAGAAGAAACGTCCCCTTTTCTTTTAACAACCAAAAATGAGGTATTACCTTTGTGATTTTTGTCCACAAAGTTGATTCTGATCGAATAAAACCACCATAAACAGATTATCCAGTATCTGGGCCAAATTTTGCAACTTAACATGCTGTTTTCAATCAATGAATAAGAGAAGGTTTCTTAGGAAATAAATAAATTGCCTTCAATCAGACAACTTATTCTTCAGCGCAATCTAGTGGCCATATATTTATTTGCGAGTGTTTGGCTTGGTGCATTCGATTGCCCTGAACTTTAAATAGAGGTGTCAAGTGTCAAAATTGTAAGATATCTACCTTTATTTGTGTCTCATAGTAAGACAGCGCTCCCAACTGATAACGACCAACTGATGGAAATGTTATCTTCCACTTATGCTGTGTTCCATGGCTTTATTCACTTTAACCAAGTATTATCCCCATTGAATATTTCACTTGCACAACAATCTTTCTTTTGGCCCAAAGATGACATTATCCCCCTTGCAGTTGTGGAGATATAATCTATTTACTTTGGTGATGTTCTTTCCTGAAAAAAACTTTTCCCCTGATATCAAAAATGGTATAGAATATCAATCTTTTTCCAGGAATAGTGTTGAAGTTAGAAATCCAGTATCGTGACTGACAACCCTACTAGAAACGCGATTGTGATTATTCAGTTAGAGCTACAAGAAACTTGAAAGTTAAAAAGACATATCTTTGCTACTACCTCTGACATTTAGTTATGTACATTTGCATAAAATCATGCAGGTCTACATATAACTTGGCGATAGCTTTAATAGGTTGGAACGGTGGACTGAAATCACTTCATGGCATTATGTGACCGGTCGATAAATAAGTAAACAAAGAGAAGTTTGTTATTTTTTAAACACAAGATGTGTGGAAGCTAACATTCAGCTTCAGTCTGAGCTAGGATGATTTTTCTGAGCCCCCCCAAAACCAGGCCGGGTGCCTGGCAAAAAGAGGCCCGTTCACGATTCTGATTATAATTTGGGCAAGTGAACATTACATTCGGGCAAGTTGAACCTGACCTGTACTTGCCCGATGGGCAAGTGCTTTTGAAACCTTAGTGTCAACCCCTGCTGCTGTTTTATATCTACTGTTGTTTGAGGACAAATAAGAGTAACAGAGGAAAGAGCAAGTAGGTATAAAATAAGGATAAAATTACACTTTGAAGGACCATTCCGGTATTTTGAACATTGAGCCCCCTTTCTGGTTTGTCTAGGATGAAATAGAGTGGTTAACGCCGACATTTTTAAGATTGGTCCTGTCTCGGGTATTTGGCTAATTACCAATCGCCCTTGCCTGCTTCACAATGGCTGGTTATGTGCATTCTCAAACCTCTCCATAAAACCAGAAAAATTAGCCAAATACCCAAGACAGGAACCAATATTCAAAATTTCGGTGTTAAACACTATTTCACCCTAGACAAACCAGAAAGGGGGCTTAATGTTCAAAATACCGGAATTGTCCTTTAATTTAATGTAGTGTGTTGAAGGCGTTTAGGAGTAAACATTTGGAGGTCATCTGATACAGCAGACACAGGATCACACTGGCTTTCTGAATGACCCCACTGATATATATATATAAACACACACACGACTCACACACAGGAGTTTTGCCTTGAAGTCCTTCAGAAGACTATGGGTTTTATGGTGGTTATAATATGGTTTGATGGTGGCCTGTGAAGCCCTTTGAGACTGGACATTGATTAAGGCTTCACTTATAAAGTTTATTTGACTTCTGTCAATCAATAGCTACTTTAGTATTGATTGATGGTTCAGTTTTATACCCAGCATTTGATTAATCTCAGTCTAATGAAGCAGATCTGAGCTGATTTGGCGACTCGTTTTGTCAAATTCATGTCTGAGTCCAATCAATTAGCGATGCGCGCTCCCACACCAGCTGAGGAAAAGGAATAAGCTTGTCAGCTGATTGCCCAGAAGTAAATTTCCATGCTCGATATACCTGAATTGCTCTCGGTGTCTAGATGGTGCCGCATCACCATCTTGTGGTCGCATAGAGTTACTACAGCTACAATTCCCCCCCCCCCCCTCGACGGAATGACGTTGATGCAAATTAAAAAAGTAAGCCTGCTTAGATGTACATCCGGATGTTTGGAAATAGTAAGCTTAAACTACTCAAAAGCAAACAAGCTATATATATTCGTTTTTTATTAGTGTGTTTGTATGAATGTTGAAAAAATGTTTCTCTGAAGTTGAAAACAGAAATACATAATATCCACTACCATCACACATAATAATAATAATAACATACGTTTGAACTAAACTGTAATGTGATGTGTTTAGTGCATGTATGAATCTCTGTGCCTGTGTACACTGAAATGTGTGTGTGTGTGTGTGTCTGCATGCATATGTTTGTTGCATGTGTTTGTGTGAATGTGTGTGTGTCTATGTCTTTGTGTGTGTCTGTGTACACTGAAATGCGTGTCTGCGTGTGTGTTTGCGTGCGCAATGCGCATGTACGTGCATGCATGTCTTTGCGCGCGTCTGTCTGTGTGTCACATTAACGTGTGTGTCTGCCCCCAGATCTGGCCCCGTCCCGGGACACCCCCAGCCCCATCGACCCGGAGTCCATCCAGGTCCCGGTCGGGTACAACCCGGACCCCGCCGACCTGGCCCTCTCCAGCGTCCCGGGTCAGGAAGTGTTCGACCCCCGCAAGAGGAAGTTCTCGGCGGAGGAGCTGAAGCCCCAGCCCATGATCAAGAAGGCCCGCAAGATCTTCATCCCTGAGGACCTGAAGGTAGACACCCGCCTGCCAGCCAGTGAAAAAACACACTGACCTCAGATGAAAACATCAACAAACCTATTCAGCTGGCCCTTTTCTACCAAGCAGCTCTCAAGAGAGGCTGAAAACAGCAACAACTTTAAGTAGAGGTAGTCTGATCGTGAGGTGTTTCCCTGCCTTCGGTTCTATGACCGTCCTTAATGTACTGACAGCGATTTATTTATTTCTCTTGCTTCTGACAAATGTGCTCATTGTAAGTCGCTTTGGATAAAAGCGTCTGCTAAATGCCCTAAAATATAAATATTAATCTATGGGTCCATTTCACTACATTTCTAAACTAAAAACTAGACCAAAAAGGGTAAAGGTCGGGTAAAGGTCTCTTATAATGGACTGCCTAACATTTTAGGCAGCCTAACTGTTGGGTCATAGCCTTGAGCAAACTGCTGCTCACCACTTCACTGGGGCATGGATGTTACGAGCAGATGTGGAGTGGGTTGAAACAAATGTGTTTGGAAGCAGATTCATGTTGAACTCAAGTTCAATTCGGGATAAAAAGGAACCGTACATGGGGTCTTTGGGTTCAGGTTGTTCTGGGTTACATGTCCTAAGGGTTGGAAGTTTGTCGGGACGAGAACCCTAATGACCCTCCTGTTTTGTTCTCTTCAATAAAGAACTGTATTCTTATATAAACTTTTATTTCGATGAAGGGAATCTATTTCAACTGTGTTCTCAATCCACATGTACTTGTTCTACCTACCGCAGCAACTATCATCTAATAACCGTAACACTACTGACACCTAGTGGTCGTCAGGGGAAATACTACAAATCATCACACCTTTGATCCGTGTGTCTCCCCCGCCCCTCCCTCGTCCCCCCCCTTAAGGACGACCGGTACTGGGCGCGGCGGAGGAAGAACAACGTGGCGGCCAAGCGGTCCCGTGACGCGCGGCGGGTGAAGGAGAACCAGATCGCCATCAGAGCCAGCTTCCTGGAGAAGGAGAACGGGGCGCTGCGGCGCGAGGTGGCCGACCTCCGCAAGGAGCTGGGGAGGTGCTCCTCCGTGGTGGCCCAGTACCAGGACCGCCACGGGCCCCTGTGAAGGGACCCACAACCAGCGGGGGGCCCCCCCACACACACACACACACACACAGAGACTGAACGCACACACTGAACACTCACACTGAACACACACACACAACCACTGAATACACACACACACACACATACACACACACCCTGAAAACATCAAAAACACAAACAAACATGCTCCCTGAACACACACACAAACACACATTGAGCACACACACACAAAAACACAAAGACACACACATGCTGCCTGAACACACCACACACACACACACACACCCTGAACACACACACGCACACACTCATATGCTCCCTGACCTCACACACAACCTCCCTCAAACCACACACACCTGACGTGATGTTTAGAAGGACAACATCTGTCAATGTCTCTTTTGGTGGAACTTTTGACAATTTGACCCCCACCCTGAACCAGACACACACACGTGCACACACGCATGCCATCCTGTGATTTTCCACCCCGGACTCTGGTTGTATCCACGTGCCCCCCCTCACAACCCCTACTCTACGAGGAGCTGTTAATGAGCCGCACACCAGACCACACCCCACTACCCACAATTCCCTTCTCCTTCTGTTTGAAATGTTTAAACCACGGCGAGGCCGTTTCTGTCCGTGTCACTTTGTACCTGAGGAGGATGGAGCTGTCGTACTGTGTCCCTCCTCCTCCTCCTCCTCCTCCTCCTTCGGTTGCCGGGTTCCTACTCTTTGTATGTTTATAATCTCTTCTGGATTATATGTAATTGCAATTGTTCACTTAAGACGCATCACATTGGAGTCAACCCCGCGGTTGTATGGGTACATGTTACCATGGTTACTGCCGGGTGAAGACGGTTGGCAAGAACCGGCTCCCAATACGGTTGGTAAGGATGTTCAGCACCATGGGAAAATACAATCAATAGGTCCTGCTCTTTTTCTGCACCACAACGCATTCCCCCATCCCGACAATCTCCTCTGCCTCCTTCTCTTCATCACAAGTTATCCCTAATTTTCTCAAATGGAAGATTGTTTGTTTTGGTGGTTGTTGTTCTTTCTGGTAAATATCCCCTTGTTATAATTGTTATTATGTTAGCATTTCTTACATGTCCTCCATCTTGATTAGGAAGAGATCAACTTTGCCAAAGTTGTTCTGAGATATTTTATTCCTTTATATGTATACATATATTATATATATATATGTATAAATATAGTTGTTATGTTTTTTCTTTGTTGTAAGCATGATTCATATGTTTGTGTGACCGATAAGTGCAGGAGTCTGTGGTGTGTTAGCTGGGTAAGCCTGTGTAGCATTGTTAGCGTACGCAACAGGTGTCGGTTTGAATGTAGGCCTACAAACGATGGTGTTGTCAAAAAAAACAACAATGAACCTGTTTACTTCACCACAAAGAGTTATATTGCTTATAGAGAGATGATATGTTTATATATAAAAGCTATTATATGTGTTAATTTTGTACAGTAAATTTCCTACACTAAATATAAATATATATTTTAAAGGCACGACACATTCAGAGTACTATTATTGGAGAATAAGATTATGTTACTCAAAAGGTAATCACATAGTGGTATTTTGATATTCTATATTAGCTCGGATGTGTTAGCTATACAAAGATATTTCAGCAATTTCCAAAACCTTCGGGGAATTCTCTACTTCGGCATTATGTAACGCGTTGCTCTCATGTACGCTTAAATGACTGACCTTTGCCATTTTCAAATCGCTATCGGTATTCTTAAAACCCACCACACACATACCTCTGGTCATCACATCATCAACCTTTAGTGTTTGAAGCAAAACCGCCGTCTTGCTACCTGCGCACATGTCGTAGCCGTGCGGCCTGTGAGAGCAGGTCTTGTGTTGGCTTTTGTTTGCAGGGATAAAGTTACTATGAAGGAGGGGACCTTCTGTAGCTGGGGCCTCTCTCTGGGTTCCATTGTTCCCACGGCTGGTTGTAGCACGTCCCCTGTTCCTGAGTGATGGACAGCTAGAAGTGTCCCGCAGCACTCACCTTGTTAAAAGCTTTTGTGTCGTGTTATCTCTCTGTAGTTGAGGGTTGATGTGCGCCGTGCTCCCTCTGTTAAGCCCCCATGCCGTAGGGTTTGGTTTTCATGACTGGAACAACGTTTGTACTATTGCTCCCCCAGGCCCAGAGCACCTCACGCTTTATGTATGAGAGAAGAAACCCAACATAGGACTAAAAGCCAATATACTGATTCACGCGTCACCCCAAATTACCTCACTGTAGAGTGATGTCACTACCTCACCCGCGGTCGATGGAGAAAACCCTGATTATTCGGAGTCTATTTCAGTGCCTTGAACACATCGACTGCAGTTTGTCAGCAGAGAAATGTTTTGAGGTCCCACCAGTTTCACCTCTGCGCTGAACGGCCCCTGAAAGGCATCTGCAGGGCCCCTGGTTGAGCACGCTGCGATGGACCTCCCTACCCTTGTATTTATGGCAACAGCAACGCTTTGCCGTGTACAAAACGATGGAGCACAAAGAGGGATTCTGTTACGGGTGTCGACAAATAGATACATTACTTTGTGCTGCCCTCTGTCATTTGTAGTGTCTCAATAAACTCTTTACCAATGATTTGATCTGCTTTCTTTCTCTTCTGGTTTGTAAAGAAATTAACAATTAAATAGTGAATATTATAAATAGTGTTAAATGTGGACTAAAACAAGGGTACTGTTGGTTAATGACCTACAACCAAAATATAAAAATCAGTCATTCGGCCTGCATGAGCAGATTCTATGCTGACAATTCAAAAAAAAGGATGGAGAGAACTCCTGGAAAAAGGTGAGAAATCGAGAAAAAAACAAGAAAAGAATGATGGAGAGACTGAGATAACCCCACTGCAAATGAAACTCAAACCCCAACCAAAGGATCCCTTACATTAATCTGAAAACAACCACAACCTGTTACTCAATCCTAATAGGAAACCCTTAGGTTAAGTTTAAAGTTATAGAGTTTCTATAGTGTTTCCATTACATGTTTTGTTTATGGGGTTGATAATTGGTTATTCTATTGGGATATAGGATTAGGGTTTAGGTAGGAGGTTTTATAGTTGGCCAAAACACCATAGAATAATATGTCAGAAAAACGTCTAAATATAAACATCTAAAAAACATTTAAATATAGGCCTTATATGTAATTGTCAAAGACGTCAAAAATGAAAACAAAGATGCTAAAAGACCTCTTAAAAGAGTCGAAATATGAACCGCTAAAATATATCCAAAAACACAGACAGAATATACTGAGTAAGTTGTTGATTGGCCAGTTAATTGCCGATCAGAGGATGCGGGAGTTCGCCGATTTTGCAGACCAGTCGATTCGCTTTGCAACAAGGCAGATGATTTTGTTAATTTTAACACTAGGTCTCTACAAAACCATTTGACACGTTTGATAGCGACAATTTACAGGTTCCATTACATTGGTGGTGGGAACACATCCTTACTTAAAACTACGCCTTCTATTTCTTCTATACTGGTGAAAGCAGCAGTAGAGATTCTCAATAGTATATTAAAAGTTTCTGCACATCTTGGAGCCCCTCGCCTCCTTTACAGCACGCTGCTCACATGAAGCACAATGACATCATGAGAAAGTTGTCCCCGCATCGACCAGGCGGCCGTTGCCAGGCGACCGGCGGCTGTCGGGGGAGGGGCGGCAAGGGCAAGTAAATAAAAAGTGCAGTTCCAGTGTGTTTGCTTGACGTCCTCCCCTCGCAGGAACCAAGCCTCGTTTATTGGGTTACAGACTTTACAGAGTGGTGTGAAAATCCCGGGAACCAGAAGCATCTACCGTTCCCTTCCACGACACCACACACAAAGAAACACCTTCCCTCAGTGATGGCGAATGGAGTATTGGCATGTTTGGACAGTGTTGTGTCATTCCAGAGCCAGTGTAAGCTAAGTACACCCATTCACTGAAAGCTCATTGACAAATCAAATGGTGGAACAATACTTTGAGGCAAAGTGCATAAGTAGGCCTGAATCTTGAATCAATGCCTAGAACTGGATTATTTCCATTCTATTTAGTCGATAACTTTTTCTCCTGTTCTCAGCTAGATTCAACTTTATTCAATTGATTTTACTTTAATAAAATATGACTTAAATCAAAGGTTGTTTTGGTTTGATTTCATAAGATCCATCAAAGTCACTGATCATCATAAACAAACAGTTATTTGGGTTGCATAACCAAGCCTCAAAAGGTCTACAATGGTCAAAGTTTATCACATTTCATTGTCAAAAATTATGGAAATATACCATGTATGCTTTATGATATTTTTCTGTCAAATGTTCTGATGTAATTAGACAAGAAATGTCCAGCTGGTCTAAGGTGTAATGATGCAGTGTGATAGAGCTAAGGTAAGGCTTTAGATGGGCATGGCATGGATGTTGCTCTATGTGTCTTAAGGTCTTCCCATGGGCTTGGTGATCTCATCACACACACACACACACACACACACACACACACACACACACACACACACACACACACACACACACACACACACACACACACACACACACACACACACACACACACACACACACACACACACACACAGAGGGGCAGCGAAAGAGGAGTGGAAAAAACTTTTTTTTTCTCTTCCTGGAAACTCATAACCCTCTAGCAGATTATAGGGCATTTTCTCAGGCGCCTAATTTGCCGGTTGACTTTATCCTGCCTCCCACAGAGCCAATGTGTGTATGTTAGGGTACTATTCTGATGTTATGGTTTATTTATAAAGCCCTGAACCTGTGCAGAACAAAATATTCCACTCCATCCTTATCACAATGTGTCTAATAGATCTTTTATTCCGACTTCCTAAAAATGCAAGTGTGTATTTATGTTGTGTGTTTGAATAACAATCATTATTTATCCGTAACAGAATTATAAGGATGTAAATGCATCAATTCAATTTGTTGATATGCGGTTCATATTTTTCCTAAACATCGTAAAACATTAAAATGTTATCTTAGAGGAAAAATGACACATCCAAGCTTCAAACAGGGATTGGGTTCAAATAATAGAATACAATGTGCTGGCAGGCTCAGAAACACAGGTGGTTTCAATGACTGGTCTTGTCCAGACATCGAGGGAAGGAGATAGGAAGATAGAAATATCAATGCACCAGTGGCGGCTGGTGGAATTTATTTGAGGGGGGGCTGAACGTTTGCATTCCAAACCCCTGTAGGGTGGTCTGGGGGCATCCTCCCCCACAAGATTTTTTTTGTGATTTTCACAAACAAACAAAGCATTCTGGTGCATTCTGACAAAATAGTAAAGGCAAAAAATGAACATTTACTTACAAAGACGAATGGGGCCAGGGAACTAAGTTTTAAGTAAATTTTTTGCCTTGTAGAAATCAGCAACATTAAGAGTGCAGATACATCAACAACAACTTTGAATTACACACAAGGTAACAGTGAACAGTGAACACTGAAGCCAACTAGCACCCGCCTGCCCGTCTCCTCGACGTGCCTCTCCTCCTTCTGCTGCGCCGAGATGCATTCTCAGAGACAGAGACGGAGACTGAGTGAGAGACAGAGACAGAGAGAGAGAGACAGAGACAGAGACAGAGAGAGAGAGAGAGATAGACACACAGACAGAGAGAGAGATAGACACACAGACAGAGAGAGAGAGAGAGAGAGAGAGAGAGAGAGAGAGAGAGAGAGAGAGAGAGAGAGAGAGAGAGAGAGAGAGAGAGAGAGAGAGAGAGAGAGAGAGAGAGAGAGAGAGAGAGAGAGAGAGAGAGAGAGAGAGAGAGAGAGAGAGAGAGAGAGAGAGATAATGGGCGAGTGTGTTACGGCCAAGCCATTGTGTTGGTAAACGTCACTCATAAATATATCTACAGTCTGCATTAGTATGCATTTAGACAAATACATGAAATATGAATTCCACAAAATTCATGTAAATGTGCAAACTTTTGTGTGTGGTTGTTGAAGACACACTTAAAGGGCAACTTCACCCATTTCACATAAGCTTTGTATTTTTAGAACCCCCCGCATATTTTTGAATGGTCTAGCATCATTCCCTTATTTTCTGGAGAGACTGGAGAGATCCGTATCGATTTCCAACACTTCCTGTTTTTTATGACGCAATATGACGATTTTTGCGTACAAGAAAACAGGAAGTGTAAGAGGAGATGATTCTCGTAAGACTACAACCACTGACGCTACAGACCTATTAGAGCAGTGCCAGTGGGTGGGACTTCACCAGCAGAAACTAACATCCACAGCGTCTGAAGCTAAGATAACAGAGGCTGTTGCTAAAACTGAAGTACATTGGCGGAGGGTACTGGATCTGACATAGAAGATGGCTCCATGCAAAAGTTCACCATTTCGAAAGAAACACAAACGAGGACTACCGTATTTTCCGTACTATAAAGCACACCGGATTATAAAGCGCACCTTTAATGAATGGCCTATTTTAGAACTGTTTTCATATATAGGGCGCACCGGATTATTAGGCGCATAGAATAGAAGATACTGCAGTCAAACGTTTGACTGGGGTTGCGTTATGCATCGACAAGACCGAGCTGTGCTAAAGAGAATGTCAACAAAACAGTCAGATAAAGTCAAACTGTATTAAGCGTTCTGACAACTCCGGTCACTCCCATGGTAACGATGTTCAAACGTTAATGTGCATATTAACAATATCTGATCAATATCTCTTAACAGTAAGCTCACCTTTTTCAGTTCATTCCCCGTCTACGAATCCCTCAAATTCTTGTGTGTGCGAATTGAACAGTTGGGCGAGTAGGCTACGGCATCCAACATGCCCGGATTCCTCTCGTCATTATCCGAGTCAGTGTCGCTGCTGTTGCCTGGCAGTTCAGTGATTATTCCTGCCTTCGTGAAAGCTTGGACCACAGTGGAGACTGTTATATCAGCCCAGGCATCCACGATCCATTGGCAGATAGTGGCGTAAGTCGCCTGGCGCTGTCTCCCCGTCTTGGTGACGTGTGTTCGCCTTCTTGGCCCCGTCCACACGAAGCCGATTTTTTGGGTGAAGCCGCATAAAAAAACGCTTTTGGTGGACACGGCCTACGGCCACACCAAACGCGTGTAACGTGCCTAACTTGTCGCTTGATCATTGTGTGTCACAAAAATGGTTCAACGCGCTTGTGGCTGCGCTGGATTTAGGAGTCAGAGGTAGGAAACCCAAACGCCGCCATGTTTGGGTGCATGATAGAGTTTAGATCGGGTTAGATTAAATAATCTCGGATATAAATAACAATAATATAGTCCGCCAAGACGTTGAGGTTGCTTAGCGACCAGAGACGCTGTCCATGCAAGTGAATGGAGCGTTCCCTCTTCGTCATAACTATCAAACCAAACATCCTTCAAATTCAACGAGCGAACATTATGAAATTAAAATGCACATTTCTCGCTAAAAATGTTTACATAAACGCCTTTAATGGCGTAACTATGTTACTATTTCCACCCAGAATAAGGAAAGATGTCGGCCGTATGCTTCTGTGCAAGCGTCACTACTCTAGTGACGTCGGTTCAAGCTCCACGCTGATTTGTTCCATTAGTAGATGGAACAAGGAGGTGTCCGATAGGCGGAGATGATCAGCGGGAGTGGCCGCCAGCGAAGCTGTGCATGGTGGGAGTTGTTGTCTTCAATCCACAAGCGCCAAAAAGTCACTTTCTGCCTTTTCTCGGTCAAGACGGCACCAAATTAGAATTTTATTTTATTATTCGACTACATATAGGACCCAATTTCAATACATATTCATGTCTGCACCGGTGAAATGCTCCTTTAAGGCATGATACCAACATAGGTTTGCAGAGGACTACATACAGTATGTACACTGAATAGGTTTACAGAGGACCCATACAGTACAATATGAACAATGAAGGCCTGAAGCAACCATAGGTTTGCAGAGAACTATATACAGTATGTACACTGACTGAATAGGTTTACAGAGGACTACATACAGTACAATATGCACACTGAAGGCCTGATGCCACCATGTTTGCAGAGAACTATATACAGTATGTACACTGAATAGGTTTGCAGAGGACTATATACAATATGCACAATGAAGGCCTGGTTTGCAATTGCAGAGAACTATATACAGTACAGTTGAAAGGGGTGGGGGGAGGTTGTGAGGGTCTGCAACCAGTGTCCATCTCAAGGGAAATACATATAGGCTAGTGGAATAAATAGAAGTAGCTTACCTCTAGCATGGCTAGCTTCACACAGTTGTCCATTATGCACTCTTACTCGCTTGTGTTTTTTTTTTATCCGTTCTAACAGATGTTTCAGGTCTGTCAACCCTGTCTGTGTCCACGAACTATCACACACACTTATTTTAAAAAGTTTACAAGGAAAGCAAAAAATTGCATTGGCATACCCACAGCTAGTTAGCCAAGCCTGAACCAAACTCTGGAAAAACTTCTATTGTAGGCTCTATCCTTTTCTCTTGCTTGTTGGGTTATGTTCACTTCTGAGTTATTTTTTACTTTCTGCAAATGTTCTTCTTTCGAAGGGATTCATAAGCAAAGACTTAACTGAATTTGGGGCTAGCTGAACTCACAGGGAAACAGTGGTAGCAGTACTCAAAGTCGCCATCTTGCTGATCTCTGAGGTATGCACTGCGCTTGGGGCTATATCTTGAGCGCCCCAAAGCCATACAATTCGACGACGCGACGATGTTGAACTATTCTGCCTAGCAACGGGGGAACCATTGGCTAATAATGTATGTGGGGCTGAGCGAACTGCGCCCCACGGAAGACATCTACTTCACCAAAATGAACGTTGAACATGTAAGTGAATGAAGATTTAATTATGGGGGATTCTAAAGATATTCTAAAGTAAATGCATTATTCGAATGCAATTAAAATAGATTAATTCTCAAAATGAGAAGATTATTAAAAAAAATATATATAAATATATTTTAAAAAGAAAAGATGGCCGGTCGGCGGGAGGGCGGCGCCCAAGCGCCCTCTATAGGCGAGCTGCCACTGTAATGCACTTTATTTGTAACTGAACACTAGCCTTTTCAATCTGTTGTTAAAAAATACTAATTTTAGGATATACGTAGTCTCAAAAATCTGAATTTAGCTAAATAATCTAAAGCCTTAGGGCAGACAGGCTGAAATCTGGGCGAACAGGGTCTTTCACCTTGTTTCGACCAATCATCTTGCTCGAGGCAGGGATCTGTAGGGGTTTTTAAAGGGCAAACACAAGGGATTGGCCAGCAGCAGTTAACTGTAAAACAGTGTTTGCAAAGGATTCAAATCAACACCATGTAGAAACTGTCCAATGTAGGAATGCACTTATTAAAATCATCTTCTGAAAGCCGCATCCACAGAACTCTCTGTAATGAAACAAGAACAAATGCGTAACTCTGCCCTTTGATATTTCTGGTTTCCGGCCCAGGTTCTGTACAACTCCCCCCAGAAGTCCTGCTCATAACATGGTAGGATGGTTGGCTCTCAGATTAAGATTCACCCAAGGGCCTGAGAAGCAAGATCACAAGAAGCCAGTCAAGATATTTCAAACGTAATTTCCAGTAGGGTACTGAAGGAAATCCAAACTTTGTTATTTGCAAAGAATTCCAGGATCGCAGATTCTTTGGGTAGGGATGATTGTATGTGTGGCATTTTATACGAGCAATGACAGGGGCAGCGCCGTGTCTGACCGAAGGTGTCTGGAAGACTGCTGCTGCAAAGGGGGTCCTTAAATCGGTGTGGGTGGCAGCAGCCATCCTCCTGGCTGCCCCATGTGTTTATAGCATGGCCCCCGTGCCCAGGCCACACACACACACTCACAAAAATATACATATAAACCACAGAGATCCTATTGAGTCCATCTAATTAAAGCAGTGTGTGTGTGTGTGTGTGTGTGTGTGTGTGTGCGTGTGTGTGTGTGTGTGTGCGTGCGTGCGTGCGTGCGTGCGTGCGTGCGTGCGTGTGTGTGTGTGTGTGTGTGCGCGCGCGTGTGTGTGTGTGCGCGTGTGTATTTATGTGTGTGCCCACCAGTGTGTGAGTAGAGTCAACACATTCCTCACATTCCAACACTTCCCAATGAGCCACTACTCACAACTCACTAGCTCCTCTGTTCTGCCCCCTACTATTTCTCTGACTGACTCGAGGGGTATTTTACCCCCCCCCCCCCTATCTCTTTCCCTGTGACACATGACGACTGCAATGTGCTGCCATGGCATAATTTAATGATTTTATTGAAACCTGCTACACAGATCCTCCCATTATGCTGGTTGAGTGAGAGACAGTTTGTCCGTTTTTTTTATATATTGTGTTTTTGTTATCGTACGGCTCTCTCTTCCCTGCGTATGGTAATAAGCATTACGATATTTATTGTACGAATATATATGTATTTATGATATGTATTACTTGTAGTCAATTCAAGTAAACACAGTTCAACAGCCCAGCTTCTTAGTTGCTTTGTGGCTGCGACCTGTCTGTAGCTGCACTACAACGCTACGTAAATAAGACACAACAAATACATCTGAAAGTTCCCAGACATGGATGGTCTTCAGCATGAAGAACCACTTCAAATTCTACATCCGCACATACAGGACGTCGGCCCCGCTGATTGAACTGAACAGGTTTGATACTGAAGAGGCACCATCAACACCACCACCTGAAGACTTGCATCTGTTAGCTGTCTGGCAGCTGCTATGGCGAGCACAGAGGAAGGAGAGCCAAGGTGAGATGGGCCAGAGAGTGAAAGGACGGCCTGCTGACGTCCAGGACAGCTGGGGCCATTGAAGACACAAGTCAGTAACCGAAGCCAACTAGCACCCGCCGGCCCGTCTCCTCGACGTGCCTCTCCTCCTTCTGCTGCGCCGAGATGCATTCTCAGAGACAGAGAGAGAGACTGAGTGAGAGACAGAGAGAGAGAGAGAGAGAGAGAGAGAGAGAGAGAGAGAGAGAGAGAGAGAGAGAGAGAGAGAGAGAGAGAGAGAGAGAGAGACAGAGAGACAGAGAGAGACAGAGGGAGGGAGAGAGAGAGAGACAGAGACAGGGGGAGAGAGACAGAGGGAGGGAGAGAGAGACAGAGGGAGGGAGAGAGACAGAGAGAGAGGGAGATAGACAGAGAGGGAGAGAGAGAGAGGGAGAGAGAGAGAGACAGAGGGAGGGAGAGAGACAGAGAGGGAGAGACAGAGAGGGAGAGAAAGAGAGAGAGAGAGAGAGAGAGAGAGAGAGAGAGCGTTCTCAGCAAGCCACCGTTACTATAGGAACACTGTTTGCATTTCCCAGTCATTTAGGGGGGTTGCATTGGAGGGGGGGGGGGGGGGGCACTGGTTTCCAGCAGGAATTCAGACGTTCATTTTAAATGCATTGACCTCCCCTGGAAAAGTGATTATCTGCGCTGCCTGTCTTATTCAAAAGACATTCAGTACGTTCTCATTAAATCGGAATGAGAACACACACACACACACACACACACTACGAGGGGAAAATGTCTATCAGGAATGTTGCTGAAGTTCCAGACGGGAATATTGAGAAAATACAATTATGATAAAGTATGCAGAGTGTGTTTCTTGAAGTGCTGGTCTCTCTCTCTTTCCCCTGCGCTCCAAAGTTGTGCATCAAACTTTTTTCAATTGGGTTGGTCAATAAAAAAACACCCAATAGTCATTGTCTTTTTGATAGTGGTTCCTTTAAATCACTATAGTTGGGATATTCTCACTCTCTCTCTCTCTCTCTCCCCCTCATTCTCTCTCTCACACAGACACACACACACACACACACACACACAACGAGGGGATAGTGTCTGTCAGGAATGTAACGCAGAGGTTCCAGACAATGATTTCTGCCTATTAACTATTGCCAAGAAATGTACACCTTAAATGCTTCTTCAGGAAAGTACTCTAGTTACATGTATTTTACACTTGATGGAATCACATCAGAATGCCAACTATGTGGTTGGGAACGGTACAAGGAATAACTTGGGAAGAAGGGAAGAACTAAAAAACACATTCATCCTAACTCCAGTGGAAAAACCAAACACAACATGGGACCAAAATGGACAGACATTGGGCTGCTATTTTAGACGTTGTGGATGGCAGCATCATGCATCATTTAGGATAATCGTCGTAGAGCTCCACTCCCTCCTACCGGCCTCCCATGTATTTTATTCAAACAAGAGGAAAATTAAGAACCCTTGCAAATTATGCATGAAGAGGTGCCCTGCAATGCATGCCAATCAAAACTTGCATTGTGGTTAAAGGGAACTGGTTTCAGCCCACCCCCGCCCCCTACCACCCAATCACAGCACTTTACTGTGTCTTCTCCCCTGCCCTCACTCCCTCTCCCTCACTCTATCTCTCATACCAGACCAGTGCAGGAGAACAAAGAGTCCTTTCACATTGACCTTGACACCCCCAACCCCCCCTTCACCACAGGAACCAATGTGATGGAATCCACCCAAACTTTATATCAATCTCTCTTCCCCCTGGCAGACATTAGGGGGGCTGAGAGGGACCGTTCACAGGGAGGGCCGATGCAAATCTTACGATATTGTTTCTGTTAAGCGTAAGTTTGGTGGAATAATAACTCAGGTAAAACGGTACTAGACTTTGTGTTTTCCATTTATTTTAAGTTGCCATTTTGTCCATTTCAAATATTTTTCGCAAGCATTTAAAACAAGATGGTGGATCACTTTTAAATAACATAAACAAAACTATTCTCAATCCACGATCCTCAATGCCGAGCTCTTGGAACATAGCATTTTAGTGCTTGGTGTGGACAGCCTGACACAGAAGACAACATTCACGTTGGAAAAATAGGACTTCTGTACTTTAGTTGTTTGTTTCCTTCTTCTTCTTCTACTTCTTCTTCTTCGTTTTTCTACAATTATAAAGTCCTAAATAAAAAATAAAAAAACTCATCCATCCAGCCATAGAATTCAAACCATCTTTTTTATACAAAATAAAAATAAAAACAAACTTTCACTTTTTACATTTCATCGAGAAATAACTTCCAAAACTGTACATTGAGCTTTTTGCAAAGCACTTGGGTCGCTCCATAAAAAAAAATAAAAGAAAGAAAAAGAGAAAAGGTCATTCACATTTTTTACACACATTTACAAAAACAACGCGAGCAAGCTCTGCTACATATCCACCCTGGGCAGTGTCTCCAGGGGAGGAGGCCGCCGTGGTCACGGTCTGGCTCTGCTGAACAGAGTCCGACTAGAAACACTGCTTGGCGACACATTACGAGCTCCCCCACCTCCTCCCCCCCCTCCTCCTCCTCCTCCTCCTTCTATAGAAGCCGACACAAGACAGCAGGAGGGGGGTCCAGAAGCTGAGCCGGGGGATGCGGGATGTGAGAGAGGGGGGGAGGGGGGTCGTGGGGAGGGACATCTCCTCCCCCCTCCGCCATTCAGTCCATCTGACTTCATCGCTGGCTCCTCTTCTCCTCCCCACCACCGCAGCCGCGCTGGAATCCGCTTCACCCCCGGATGTGGGACTTTGCCCCTCAAAATGTGGCCTTGCCCTCCAAGTGGTGGACTTGCCCTCGGCCTCCCCTTGGTTCATGAACGCGGCGGCCCGCCCCACCCCGGGGGCTGGCTTCAGTCCGTGTCCACGTGACAGGGGTTGGTCCCGAGCCGCTGGGCCTCGCCGTACAGGCGCAGGAAGTCCCTGAAGCGCGGCGCGCAGCCCATCCACGCCTCCCCGAAGCGCACCGAGCCCGTGAAGAGGAACTCCCCCTCGCCGGGCTTCACCCCGCACTGCGGGGGCATGCTGACCCGGCCCGTCCAGCCGCGGGCCCGCACGCCGCCCGACACGAACACCCTCGTCTTCTGGCGATACAGACGGCCGATGGCCACGGTGACCGACGACTTGTCCTCGTCCCGTTCCACCTTCTGGATGGTTCCCCGGGCGACTGGAAAATGCGAGGGAGAGTCAAAGGTTAGGTTGCGCTGGACCGGGACAACTGCGTGTTGTTTTGCTTTCGTTAAAACTTGGAGAGCGTACAGAGTGTGTGGAGTAGAAGTGGATGGAGTAGATGTAGTAGATGTATTAGTAGTAGTAGATATAGAAGTAGATGTGGTAGTAGTAGTAGTAGTAGTAGTAGAAGTCTTCAAAGTGTTCCAACTGCAACACAGAAACCAACTTACCAAAGTCACTGGTGCAAACTGCTAGGAGCATTTCCGCATCAGTGCAGGGCTGGCAGGGAGCTGAGGAGAAAGAGAGGAGACAAGCTTATCCTCTAGTCCAAATTGCTCTTCTTATAAGCTCACACACACACACACACACACACACACACACACACACACACACACACACACACACACACACACACACACACACACACACACACACACACACACACACACACACACACACACACACACACACACACACACACACACACACGAAACCCCAGTGGCCCTGATTTGGAGTGTGACAAAAACTTCTTGGTGCCGGGGTTCAGGATTGTTCCAGTTAATACTGAACCCTCAAAACGCATACTTGTGGTCAGCCAGCCATGTAGAGCAAGTGCTCTTCACCGAACACAGAACACAAAACCTGGCTCTCAGTGATTAATCTTGAGGCCTCTCATAGCATACCCTTTCTCTCCACCCATGGGGGTAGAACAGGAGTCAATGTGTCACATGCTCTGGCCTTTAAAAAAAAGCAAAAACTGCCCGTGCTGTTGCTACAGAGATCTTCTTTGCTCAGAGAAAAATGCAGGAGTGTGTGCGTGGGTTATGCCCTGTGGTAGGGTGGCTCGGGGTGGGGGCGCCTTTGCTAAGCCATCTCAAGCAGAACCAAGAATCCCTCCACACGTCCGCGACAAACAACAACCAGATGTTTAGGATGAGTCGGGGCGGCGACACACCAATCAACAGGGTGTAGTGTTCCGACCCGAGGGTCACGACGCCAGCGGCGTCCTACGGGGGTACGTCTGCGCCGAAACCACCACTGGGAAACCAAGGGGGCAACAAAGGTGCAGCAGAAAAACAACAACCGTGACCCACCCAATACGGACTGTTGTCGTGATTGACTCCACCAGATGATAGAAGAGCAAACACACCGAGCGAGCGAGAGCGACAGCAAGAGAGAGCGAGAGAGAAACAGAGCAGAAAACCAAACATGTTATTGATCTAAACCAGCCCAAATCACAGGCCCCCCCCCCCCCCCCCCGCTTAAAGATAAAAAGACCCTACAGGGCGACTCATGGGGGGCGTAAACGAAAGTGAGTTAATGGACATTCTCCGGCTGTACCCCGACCAGACCCTTCAGGCCAGGCTTTGTTTAGTCACAGTGCGAGCAGCAGCCAATGGCCTCGCCTGATCCCTCGCCCCCTGGCCTCGACAAGGGCCCGAGCGTTTTACAACAGGAGGAAGGGACCCTAATGAGAGCCGTCAAGTAACATGATTAGTTGACTCAGGTGGCCCCCGGGGGCCCTGGGGGTGGATGCCTTTATTAGCACTGGTTTTCTTTAGCTCCAGGGCCAGGTGCGGAGGGGAGAAGTGGTGGGGGGGGGCTAGGGCTGCCCACTCAGCACTTGGGGTATGGGTGTGGCTCTAAGAGAGAGTGGACGCAAACCTCAGTGCCTTTTTGATCTGGGAGAGCAGGAATTCCTTTCAACAGTTTATATGTTATATTCTGGTCGATTGGTGCACGTCGATTACTTTTGTTAACTGTAAACAAATGTGGGGTTTGTGGGGAAGAGGGGTCGGGACTTTTGCTTTGATTGCAAAAATGAAGGCACAGCGAGTGGAAGACACTGGTGATCGCCACGGCGGAGACATGGAGCTCTGCTGTCATAGTTTTGCGGTGGAGGAATGGGGCGATATATTTAGCCGCCCCTGCCAGGGGTGAATGGCAGCACATGAGTTGAGGCATGAGCACGTCTTAGGGTCAACTCACGCTGTAATACAACACTGCGCTTCATCACCGCAGAGTTCAGAGGTCACCGAGCCCCCCCCCCCCGAAGCTCAGAGTCCTGAGAACAGCTGGAGCGTTTAAGGGGCATCTCAGATCCTGGGATCCGGTAGAAGACGTCTAGGGGCCAACCTTAGCATTAGCAGCCGTAACATCGAGAAGGGAGGGAGGGAGGGAGGGAGGGAGGGAAAACTCAAAATGGGGTGAATGTCCGCTTTTTCCTCTTCCTCCCCACAATGCAATGCAAACGAGCAGCCGAGCCGAAGCGAGGCCGAGCGGAGCCGAGGTTTCACGTGTCAGACATGAAACGGAACCACAGGAATGGAACTGGCAGCAGAGTCAGCATCTCTACGCGGGCCCGGGCACATGTTGCAGCCCTCTGATCAGAACCACTTCACAGACGCAGACCGGGGAGAAGAAGAAGAAGAAGAAGAAGAAGAAGAAGAAGAAGAAGAAGAAGAAGAAGAAGAAGAAGAAGAAGAAGAAGAAGAAGAAGAAGAAGAAGAAGAAGAAGAAGAAGAAGAAAAAGAAGAAGAGAAAGAAAAGAAAGGCAGGGATGAAGGGCGACGGCGATGATACAGTGTCCACAGGAACATCTGGAGCCAGATGCATTCCGCCCTAATGGAGCCGGATTCACTAATGGCGCTCGGAGCTTGGGAGGGGGGGGGGGGGGGAACCACCTCAAAAGCCCTGCGGAACGGGAGACAGATGAGGAGCAGGCCGGCGGGAGGAAACCCTTGTGATGATACCGAGAAAATGAAGACGAGCAGGAGGAAGGGAAATCAAGGGGGAGGTAGGAAAGAGTGAGACGGAGGGGGGGGGGGAGAAAAAAGGAAAAAGGAGGGCCGGGTGACTGATTTGGGATAGGGGTTGGGGGGGGGGGGGGAATATGCCTTTATGCATCAGAAGCTCCTCCCAACATCTGGTGGTGGATGTACTCCAACATGATTGAGAATAACTCGATCCCAACTCAGCGGGGTGAGAAGGAGGAGAAGGAGAGAAGGGAAACAGTATGGTGGCAGGAAGAGGGGAAATGGAGGAACCTAAATAAGAACAACAAGAGAAAATGTGCAGCAGGCGACGACAAATCAAGAGGGGGAAATGAGCTAGAGAGAGAGCGAGAGAGTGAGAGAGTGAGAGAGCGAGATGGATGGAACCTGTCCAGGGACCAGCAAAGGGCACGCCGACGACACAAGACAACTGTCTCTGTTAGTCATCATCATGAGCAGGGGAGGTGGCGGGGGTGGGGGGGGAGAGGGAGAAGTCTAGTCAGAACTGCAAGCCACATCATCATCATCATCATCATCATCATCATCACCAAACCGCCTCATTCCACAGAGGCAACGAACAGAGCGCAGCCGTGTATTCAAAACAACTCCTCGGTAACCCCCTTCCTGCCTTATCCCTCCCTCAAATATTATTCTCTCCCTCCCTCTCTCTCTCTCTCGTCCTGCAACCGTGTCTCTCTCTCCCCCTCTGTTGTGGCAGATAAGGGAGGCAGGATGCCGAACGGGGAAACCAAACAGACCGTACGAAGCAGGTATAACGGCATAATACCACTCAAAAGTTTTTTTAATATCCGTATTTTTCCTTTCTTTTTTTTCCCGCTTTGTTTTGGGAAAGAAAATCCCTCTGGTGGCGTTGGGTTCAGTGAGCTTGAAGCTGCGCAGGTCTGGCAGGTACACAGCGTGAACACATAGCGGGGAGTTGTTTTCTAAAGGGAGGCCCTGTGTTTGGCTATGCCCCTCTGCACTCCGAGGCCTGAGAGATATTTCACAGCTCACAGAGCCCCGGCCACTGAGGCCCGGCCGGTCGTATGACGACCTACAAAAGGATAATCCCGGGATAATCTTTCAACGAACAAAATACAAAAGTGAAATGGGCACATTTGATACGGAAAAGCAAATGAGGCGTTTTTGGCGAGGTGTGGTGGTGGTTGGTGGATGGGGGGGGGGGGGGGTAGTTTGGAGGCCTGGCAGAAAGCTTTGATATTGTCAAAGAAAATATTTTCCTTAAGCCATTTTATGGGAGTAGTGAGAGAGGAACGACTCTTGGCTCTGGTGTTCGGCAAAGTGTTGGAACAAACCTGAACTTTCCTACGAGGAGTGTCCAACTGAATCCACTATTTTCCACCAGTAGACGGCTGCGCTCAGCGCACGGGACAGCAGATTGCGTTTCAAAATAAAAAAAATAGGGAATCCATCCAAACAAAAGTCTGCCGTTTTCCCCGACACCCAGCGAAAGATTGAAAATAAAAACACCAATCACACAAAATCCCCCAAGAAAAAAAAACACCAGTCCCTCATGTGTGCTCCAAGGTTCCCCCCGCCACACCGCGAGCTAACCTTACCCGTCAGCTGGTTCTGCAGGTCCACGCCGGGGCCGTCGCTGACCAGCTCGTACTGGAAGGTGGTGATGCGCCGGCTGATGTCGGTGCGCGGGATGGCCTCGATGAACAGCGCCCCCTCCTGGATGCTGAAGCAGTGCACCTTGCCGTGGGCCTGGTCCTGCTCGCGCAGCAGCAGCCGCAGCTTGCCGGCGCGGTCCAGGTAGAGGTTGGTGCCGCTGGACTCGCCCGAGGGCTTGATGCACACCGAGAGGCGGGCGGTCGCCGTGGAGACCGTGTTGGGCCGCAGGTTGACGATGATGGCGCCCGTGGGGTACAGCCACTCCAGGAAGCCCTGGGAGCAGCGCAGGTACACCTGCTCCACGTCCCGGGTGTGGCCCTCGTGGGTGAGGCCGCTGGAGGGTGGGGAGAGGGGGGAGAGAGAGAGGGAGGAGAGAGAGGGAGGAGAGAGGGAGGAGAGAGAGGGAGGAGAGAGAGAGAGAGGGGAGAGAGGGAGGAAAGAGCGAGGGGAGAGAGGGTGGAGAGAGAGGGAGGCAAAGGGTTTAAACACCAACAGTCAAGGTCGAACCGCTACACCGACAGAGACGCGTTTCATTTTCAAGATCGTCCAAATGAAAATCTTGTTCATCAAATTGTGCATTGTGTTTGACTTCCACAGATCAAGTGTATTGTATGCAGAAGCAGCATCTAGACGACTATGCTTCAGCCTTAACTATTAACCACTGTTCCGGTCTTGTTTTTTAAGCCCACGCTTAAGTCCCCAGAAGGTGAAGACCTGACCGACC
>NC_079413.1:5674397-5842523 GCF_026213295.1 Gadus chalcogrammus
AGCTCCCAACCTCCAGCTACTAGCCAGCTCCGAACCTCCAGCCAACAGCCAGCTCCAAACCTCCAGCCAACAGCCAGCTCCAAACCTCCAGCTCCTAACCTCCAGCTACTAGCCATCTCCCTACCAGCGCCCACCAATTTCAATAAAACAAAAATACAAACAGTCAAACATAAAAGGAACAAGAAGAAAGCAAACCAGAAGAGAACTAAACACTTCATTTCCAGCCCGTCATGTCCCACAGCAGCAGATGATAAACAGTGAGCCAGTGTGAGCCGCGGGGCGCTCTGTGCTGCAGACTGCATGTCAGAAAGCACTTCCTACAGCATGAATGACTCCTCCAAGATGACAATCGATGGTAGACCGCCCTGACCACATCTTCTGCCGCCCTGTGCTGTCCCTGATCTACACATCCCAACTCTCTCTCTCTCTCTCTCTCTCTCTCTCTCTCTCTCTCTCTCTCTCTCTCTCTCTCATCCCCAATCTCTCTCTTTTCCTCTCATCCTAACTCTCTCTCTTTCTCTGTTATCCCAACTCTCTCTCTCTCTTTATTAGAAGTTGGGCGGGACACCCCCCCCCCCCCCCCCCCCTCCCCCCTCCGATCCCGCAGGGTCAAAAAAGCAGATCAGTGACGCAGATCCTTTTAAGACCGGTTTCAAAGCCTTTTTTCTCTTTTCCGCTCCTTCGTTTGTCGTTCCTTCTCCTCCTCCTCCTCCTCCTCCCAGCGCTGCAGTGTTGCGGTGTCCCCCCTTCCACCCCAACCACCCTGGAACATAAGAACGCTGATGCTGAGCGGGAAACCCACACGGAAAAGAGAGAGAGGCTCCAAGAGAGAAGGCTGCTCTCGGTACACATCGCCGCGCCACCACACCGCTGATGGAAGTCATTATGGATGTGGAAGTGTAACTCCAAACCCGCCCACCACCACCACCACCACCACCCCCCCCCCCCCCCCTCGGTCTGGCTCTCCCGAAATAGACCTGTCTTGAAGGGGGCCACGCCGGCCCCCGAACGGATGTGTGAACCCAGGCCCATTCCGGCAGGGCGGCAGCCTGTCATTAGGCCCACGCGACCCCCCAGGCAGACCTGCTGCAGGCGCGCGTGTGTGTGGGTGTGTGTGTGTGTGTGTGTGTGTGTGTGTGTGTGTGTGTGTGTGTGTGTGTGTGTGTGTGTGGTTGAGAGTGCTGGGTGTGTGTGTGTGCGTGTGCGTGTGTGTGTGTGTGTGTGTGTGTGGTTGAGAGTGCTGGGTGTGGGTGGGGTGTCACGATCAGTGCATCATGATAAAAAATAACTGCATCCTCGACCCCTTTTATTTCCAAAGATTTCAAATCTCAAATCAATTTGATGTAGCTTCGATTTTGTAAACATTTGTATATGTGTGAGTGTGTGCATATATATGCAAAAAAAAACACATGTGAAATTGGCCCGGCACACAAACCAACAGTCTTCCCAATATCTTAAAAAATGAAAGATGTCTTGTCTTTAAGAAGTATTGTTTAAAGGTGGATGTTGAGGGATATGGCTACAACCCCCTTACAACGGCAGTTTATAAGAACCATGTGTTCCTGCCTGGTAGCCCCGCAGTAAGTGTGACATTTATCATGTGAACAACTGACACGAGTCTGGCAACACACGGTCACAGTTCTAGTGAAGTGGCCGCAGGGCTGGGGGAAATTGACAAATTATAGCGTCAGAAACACATTACAGTGAAATACATTGTTTTTGATGAGCGCAGAATAATTGACCCACTTGAAAGTCACAGATTGAAGCCCTGTCATTTGGAGCTCTACCCAAAGACGCGTCAATAGCTGGAAAAGCCCTAATTACGTCTTTATGCAAAATGTCTGCCAGGGGCAAGAGATCACCGGCGATATTTACTGATGTGTTGGAATGTTTATGCTGAGGTTAGCACCACAGGAGCCCACACACTGCTCTGCAACCTTCTGTCATACGGTAAACTTTGTGGAGTGTTTATTTTAGTTTATACAAAAAAAACTACCATCAGAGATCTCCTGTTATTTTGAGTGGCTGAAAGGTGAATTTTTTTCCAAAGAAACAACAACTCAATCCCAAAAATGGATGCATTATTACATTAACGAAAAGTAGCAAAAAGTAGATCCTACTTTAGTCTTTCTCTCCGATTACAATACACACTCTTCCAATAAAAAGCAACAGCAGCTGGATCACCTGATTATTTTAACATGCATGAAGTTTGTATTGGCAAAAAAACATACCATCCCCCCCCCCCCCCTTTTCTTTAACGAGGACGTGCGACGGACTGTGCATGCCTGTGGTAACAGCATTTCAACATGACTAACCCAGGGCCTTGTGTATAGGACAGGCCCTGTTCTCTTGGAGCTCATGATTCTCCATCATCTGTAGGCTGAAGCGGCTGTCATCACGCACACATTCACCAACAAACGCATCCAAACCAGGGGGGGGGTGGGGTGTCATCAGTCATGTGAGGGCCAGCCTCTCTCTCTCTCTCTCTCTCTCTCTCTCTCTCTCTCTCTCTCTCTCTCTCTCTCTCTCTCTCTCTCTCTCTCTCTCTCTCTCTCTCTCTCTCTCTCTCTCTGCAACACATTTACATTTAGGGCATTTAGCAGACGCTTTTATATCCAAAGTGACTTACATTAAGTACATTTGTCAGAAGAAAGAGAAGCAACAATACATGGCTGTCGGTACAGTAAATACATATAGAAACATTGAAACAAGTGAGAAGCACATGCAATCGCCAGGTTAACCCATTCCCTGCAAACAACAAAGATAGGAGGCTGCACAGTGCTAAGTACTATTTTTAAGTGCCAATACACACTGTCAAGATGGCAGAATGATGCGTCCCCTCGGTCACAGGCAGCATACCGCACTCCAGTGGGGTCTCACTTGGGCTCAATCCCATTTCTACCCCTTACCCCTTCCCCTTACCCCTCCCCCTTGTTTTGAAGGGGTAAGGGGAAGGGGTAAGGGGTAGAAATGGGATTGGGCCTTACTCTCCTTCGATTCAAACCCATGCAGGGTTCTAATCTGTGAAGCCCAGCATTATGTGATGAACCGTTCAAAGGGCTGTATGGCTCCACTCTGAGAACGAATAACACACAGAGCTGTACAGTGTTTTCTCAGAATCATCAGGGAACATAATGCTCTATTATGTTTCTGGTGGAGTGATATATATATATATAGCCCGTGTTTCCTCTGAGAAAGCAGCTTTCTGATTACACTATATTTGGCAGGACTTTTGTGTTGGACTGAATAAATAGGGTTTTGAGGAAAGAGTTCACTTAAATTGTGGTCGTTGATGCAGATTGTGTTTCTCCCAAAATGCCCTCGAGAGACAAATTCATGAGAATATTAGGCCTCTACCCGGAGGGGGCGTAATTATCCAATACAGCCACAGGCTTCATAACAAAAACAACATTGTTAACATCGATCTCGGTGACGAATGGCTAACCTGATTTGAAGGGAGCGTTTGTCTTTGAATAGCTCCGCTTTATTACGGTCTCCAATCAGAACGCAGGGTTAAGCCAAAACCGTCCCACCAGCAAAGCCACCACTACTAGCAAACTGTGCTTAGGTTCACAGTTGGCCCGGACGTGCAGCAGCCTATGCCCTACATTCACGTGGCGGCTCCTTTCCATACTGATGGAGCGCTCCAAAGCCACAAGTCTGGAGCCGTCGCAGGCCTGTACCCTAAAACACTAGCCTTTCTTCAGCATCCCCTCTCAACGCCAACCCCGTGGCCATGGAAGACTCAGCTCAGCGGTTAAAGGTACAGTATCAGAGTAATAAAACAGTGGATTTAACCAACACTTCTGTCCGACCCGTACCCCCCTAGGACCCTGCTAACTGGAAGCACTCCAACTTCGCCTCCTCCTCCTTCTCCTACTCCTCCTCCAAAGTGTTTGGCTTTCTGATCCCAAGAAAACAGCCATTCATCTGCAGGGCAGGAACGGCGCTGGAGAGCTTTTTAATTAACGGCGCGCTCTGACTGGCTGCCTGCGTAATGGCTTCCAAATGGTTGGCTGCGGTGGAGGCAGAGGGTTAGTGGGGGGGGGGGGGGGGGGGAGGTGGGGACAATGAGCAAGGGGAGGAGGAGGAGGAGGAGGAGGAGGAGGAGGAGGAGGGGACAATGAAGAAGGAGAGGAGGAGGAGGAGGAGGAGGAGGAGGAGGAGGAGGAGGAGGAGGAGGGGACGACAATGAGCAAGGAGAGGAGGAGGAGGAGGAGGAGGAGGGGACGACATTGAGCAAGGGGAGGAGGAGGAGGAGGAGGAGGAGGAGGAGGGGGGATGACAATTAGCAAAGAGAGCAGGAGGAGGAGGGGACGATGAAGAAGGGGAGGAGGAGGAGGAGGAGGAGGAGGAGGAGGAGGAGGGGGGGGGGACAATGAGCAAGGAGAGGAGGAGGAGGTGGTGCAGATCGCTAGAGAGAAAAAGGTTGCAGAACGGGGGTTTGGGGGGATGGAGGTAAGGAGCTCAAACATCTCAGGTTCTGACCCTTGGCTGCCCCACAAACCCCCCCCCCCCCCCCCCCCCCCCCCCCCCCCCCCCCCCCCAATTCCCCCCACCCCACCCACACCCGCACACCCCCCCACACACGTGTGCCGGCCGCAGATTGGGAGCAGACTGAGTGGGAGCAGGCCCGGGGTGTGGCTGTGAGGGGGAGACCTGGAGCCCGTCGGGGAGTGACAGGAGTTGAGGGACAGAGCCCAGCGGAGCCATCTCTCTCAACGCCTCCACCACCTCCACCCCCCCCACCCCCCCCCCACCCCCCGGACCCTCCACCCCCCATGGGACGTCTGAGTGTCTCTATGGTCCACGAGATCTGGGAAGCGTCAGGGATGGGACTCTGGGATGGGATGCGGCAGTGATTCCTGACAGATATGATGGGGGGGGGGGGGGGGGGGGGGGGTAGACAGAGGGGATGGATCCCTCGGACTGGGGGCAGGGGGGGGGGGGGGGGGGGGGGGGTTCTGCTTGAGCTGGCTCGGCTCCTTGCGACTCCCCTCCTGCTAAAACAAAGACCACAGACCCCTCCCCCTCCCACCCAGACATCTATCTCGGTGGAGACATGACCGGGGTCGTTAACGTTCATATTCCATCTTCTCCTTCTCCTCTATCAGCCCCCCCCCCCCCCTCACATACCCCCCCCCCCCCTCCTCTCTCAGAGCAGAATGTCGGGCGGCTAAAGAAAGAAAGCACTCCTAGAATTAAATAAAAACATAATAAACTGGAAATCACACACACACACACAGACAGAGAGACATGCACACACACACACACAAACACACACACACACAAACACAGAGAGACATGCACACACACACACACACACACACACACACACACACACACACACACACACACATATATACACACACACAGAGACATGCACACACACACACACACACACACACAGAGACATGCACACACACACACATAAACACACACAAACAAACAGAGGCTTTAAAGACCACCCCAGAGAGCTGACCCACCTCTGCCCCCCCCTTGCTTCGGGCTGGCACGCGGCCAGAACAAACTGGGCCCTCCTCCGGGTCGAGAGGGGGGGGGGGGGCGAGGAGCCACGGGCCCGGGGCCGTGCCGCTCCTCAGGCCCCGAGGAGACGGCAGGCGGCCAGTCGTCAGCCGCTGGCTCCTGGAGAATAGCTTCATCCCACGGGCCGGGCCCAGGGCTCCCGGGCCCCCGGGGGGGGCCCCCGCTAGCCGGGAGCGGGAAGGCGGCGGTCAGGGGGCCAAGAGGGTCGAGTGGAAGCCGCGCGAGGGAACGAGCAGCTGGGAGGACCGTTCGGAGGGATGAGCTCATCGTTCTGGCCATCCGCCAGCCACCGGGCCCTTGACCCTGGGGTCCGAGCCCCCCCCCCAGCCCCCCCCCAGCTCCGGCCCGCCTCCCCCACCCCGTCATGAAGTCACTCTCCAGGCACGGCGCAGCACAGAGCCGGCCAGCCACTGTAGCATCACTGGGGGCGTAGGAGACTCCACACACACACACACACACACACACACACAGACACACACACACACACACACACACGCACAAACACACATGCACGCACACACACAAGCGCACACACACAAGCACACACACAGAAACATGTGCTCGCGCTCGCACGCACACATGCCTCAAACACTCTCTCACACACACGCGCGCACCCGCCACGCACACACACAAACACACTATGCACAACGTGTCGTGTGTAGATCACAGCCCAGTATAGAGATCCTTTGAGACGAGCTCAGACAACCCGCAGGCTCTAGTGATCGATTCGATGAACAAACCCTCAGACCCACGAGCACGCACACCGACACAACGGTTATGTCTTTAGAAAACTCTGAATTTAAACTCATGCTGGCTACTGAGTACACTGGAGAGACGGCCAAGGAGAGGCATGAGGGGATAAAAGGGAGAAGCTTCAAGGCTAATTTTAGTCTGGTTTCAGTCCTCCCCAGACTACTGTAAAACAAGAGAATATCTTTCAGCAGGACCTTGGGGCCCACACTGCCGTTAAATCATGTCTATCGGTCTAAGCTCCGCCCCCTTGCCCTCGAAGGACAGATACCCGAGCAACAAGATATATCCCAGAAGGCCTTGAGGCGCTCTCGGCAGGATTTGTGATGTCATTTTTAAACACAGATAGACCAGTTGGCTGTCGACTTGGATATTTGGATCTGGATTCCAGATAAGACCAGAGCATCTGTCCTTCAGTGTTCCGACGTGAAGCCGTCAACGTGTTTGATTTGAAACAAATTCAATCGCATTATGGACACACACAAAAACACAAACACAGACACAAAAAAAACACGAGAGACAAATTCATACACATGAATCACAAACACAAGACACAAACGCACGACTTACACAAACACAGATACAAATACGGGCACATACAACTCAAACACACACACACACACACACACACACACACACACACACACACACACACACACACACACACACGCACACACACAATGTAAACAAACACGGTGGAACGCTGATAAATACAGACATTCCTCCTCAACCAGACCTGCCTGTATGGGTCAGAGACACCACCACAGCAGAGGAATGTGCGGCATGCTGTGGCTGATAAGGATGGTGAAATTAGTTCAGGACAGCCATGATAAGGAGAGATAATCACCTTCAACCCTGAAGTGCTGTGTACTACTACTACTACTACTACACAGCTAATGCTCGCTAGGGAAACATAGCCGACCTAAAAAGAAGTGCTTTTAGTACAAATAATACGATGTCCACCTTCAAAACAGTATACATTGGGTGTTGATTCCAAAACCAAAGGTTTATACGGTTCCTAATTGCAAGTACATTGCTTTAAGTACATTTCTAACCGTTGGTCAGCAAAATGGCACTTTTTAACTTTTTACTTATTCAATTAGCCAAATAATTGAAAACCGGCGCATGCGCGCGTCAGTGTGCGTTTGTTTCAGTGTGCGTGTGTGTGTGTCCACCTGGTACGTACAAATCCAACTACCAATTAACCTGTGTTCCTCTAAGTAACACAGCTTAGCAAGGAACCTGCACGGGGCTGAGGGGTCCAGCTGCCTCTGTGTTCAAATGACATATAATTCCCTACAACAACGTGGTCACTTGCCTGAGTGCAGGGCACATGTTTGGCGTACTGCTGATTATGGCCTGCTGGATGCATATGACGGCTGTGGCTTCCTGGAGTACCACCACATCAGCTGTCATTTTTTATAATCATAGCATCGGTGCTATTTCTAACCAATCATGTAATTATCATATCTCAGCTATTTCCATCGGTCGTGTAATTATCATATTCGGTCATTTCTACTGCCATTTATTTTTTACAATATCTTGGTTACATTTATCTTTTTGTAAATATATATATATATATATATATATATAACAACAGGATAGTTTGACTTTCATTGAACTGCTTATTGCTCAATGGTTTGATTGCTGGTCAGATCTGGGGTCACAAACTAAAGTAGGGGCACTATGCACCATTGAGAAAGAAAAGGCGTGTCCTTGTCACGGCTATTGTCATGAATGTTACTTTTAATCCTGTTGACTTAATGTTCCTTTGAAATTGTCTCTTTCAGTTGAAAGCCACAGTATGGCTGAGCACATACAAAGGGGCAGGCATCAAATACATTACGCTTTTACATCGTGTTATGTACATAATCAACACCAACATGTTTAGGACGGTTGAGGCATTGCAAGGATTCTTCAGGTCAAGTAAGTTCACGCAACACACACACACACACACACACACACACACACACACACACACACACACACACACACACACACAAAAGCGCACACACACGCGCGCGCGCACACACACACTTCAGGCCAATCCGAAGGAGGTCAGTAATTAGCAGGTTGTCGTGTGGTCAGGCCATTCAACTTGGGATCTGTGTCAGCAGTCCTTTCTGTTTTCTTTTATCTGTTGCCTTAGCGAAACATAGCAACTCTTACGCTACAATTGAGAAGAAAAAGGGCAAAAAAACAACAACACACAATGACCGGTGGTTAACGACTCAGCCCTAAATGTTCTGTTCACTGGAACACGGGCTGGAGGTCCACTTATCGCTGCCCCGTGAACCTCCACTCCATAAATCGAGCTGAACGAGCACCTGGACTGTTACTGTCGCTAATCACACAAACGAGCAACGCCAGGTGTGGCTTGGAAACACAGGAAGTATCAGAGTATAGGAGTCCCACCTGGTAACAATCAGCTCTCTCAACAACAGACAACAGTTCCAGTGTAGGCCTAGTTCAGACCCAGTATAGGCCCAGTTCAGGCCCATTTTAAGCCTCAGCATACCTTAATCATCAAAGAAACGGTTTCCTAAAAAGGTTGTTGGGCAAAGAGGAGGCAAACCTCCAACTTTGTTCCTAGAGCCTAAAGGGGAGCTACAGCTGCAGTAGCTTTCCTGTCTGTGTCATCTGGAGAATAATCCTCAACTGAACGGGAATTTGACTGGACTTTGTATTACAAAGTAGATTAAATTGCAAACATATCTTTCAGAATGTTTAGTACTCTGTTGCTACTCAAGTTTTTTATTTCCATTTTAACTGCCTTAACAGTGCTTTTACCCTGTTATTACGAGTCTGTTTTACAATGGTTAGTTTGTAGCTTAAGAAAAAAACAAACTCTAGGTTAACTTCAGGGCAAACAGAGTAAACATGGGTTGGTGCTTTCTCTGTCGAGTCGCTGATTGCTCTGAGGAAATGAGCTTGATTATCTACGCGTCTGTAATGCTGATCGCAATCTGGGGATCAGGAGGAACAGAGAGAAGTCTTCCGAGTCGAAAGACATCTGTGAATAGCGTAGTGGATGTTTCCTAAAATATATAATAATGGCTTCTCGTTAAACTCAACCATTTCGCTGCAAAAATTCATAGTTCGAGTGACTCCACTTCATGTATCCCGAGTTTGCCAACAAATGAATAAAAAGCCATTCATGCTGCACACAGCTCAGCATTGTGGAGCTCTAACCTGCTCCTAAGTATATAGAGTGTATTTAAGTGTATTTAAGAGAGTGAACCCAGTGCCCACAACCACCAGTTGGGTTTCCATCCATTATACCAAGTCTTATTCCAACCAAACCCCATGACAGGGTATACAGCTAAATAGGCAAAAACAAACATTTTCCTGGACAATTAACTTTCTTTGAATCCCATAATAAGTACAACAGTGGAAAGTGCAAGGAGGCTATGTCCTAATATCACACCAAAGTGAGTCAATGAGGGAGTATAGCCCCCCCCCCCCCCCCCCCTCTTGGCCCTCCTAAAAGGGCACCATTGTACAAAATGGAGAGAGAGAGAGAGAGCGATCGCCATGGCTACTGGCGACCAACTGTAAGCCTTTTAGAATTATTAGCATTCCTCTCTTCCTCTGAGCACTGTAGCAGAGCTGCTCGCTTCACCATCAATCCTCCTGAGAGAGAGACAGAGTGAGAGAGAGACAGAGTGAGAGAGAGAGAGAGGGAGAGACATGGAGTGAGAGAGAGAGATGGAGAGGGGGAGAGAGAGAGAGAGATAGAATCTCAGAGAGAGAGACATGGAGGGAGGGAGAACGAGAGACATAAAAGGAGAGAGGGAGATAGACAGAGAAAGAAACTCAGAGAAAGAGAGAGAGACATGGAGGGAGAAAGAACGAGAAACATAGAGAGAGAGAGCGAGGGAGAGAGGGAGAGACACACACACACACACACACACACACACACACACACACACACACACACACACACACACACACACACACACACACACACACACACACACACAGGGGAGGCACACCATTTCTTTCAATGGCCAAACACCGGAATTCCCATCTAGCTGGGGAATTAATTAAAGTCGAATTATGGGGCGGCGGCGGCACGATATTGAGCGACCCGAGATAAAACCCGACAGCACTCTGGAAGGAGGGGGGGGGAAGGAGACAGGGAGCCTGACTGAGGGTGGGTGTGTGCCCTGGAGGACGCTGGGTTGGCTGAGCCAGAGCCATGGGTGTCACCGCTAGAGACAATATGGGCCATTGATAGCCAAAGCCTCCATCTATCTTCTGGGCTGGACCCACCCATAGTGGGGCGATGACGTGAACCACCTCATCGCGTGCTGATCAAAATAATAATCAGGGGGTTTATGAAATCGGGGACATTTTATGAGCATTTAATGAAATCATGTGTCCTGTATTGCTGATAAGAGGGACGATGTTATACATCTCCGGGAACAGCCCGGGCCTGTGGTGTACGTTGGTGTCATTGGTTAAGGGACCGACCGAGTGAAGGAAGCCATCACTGAGTTGATTGTTAATCAAGGTCATTCATGGATATGATTATCAATGCCCCCCCCCCCCCCCCCCCGGACACTAGAGCCCAAAGCACAGATTTCGATTCATATTGGCGGCGAGAGCCGATGATGAAATGGAATCATCTATCTATATCTATATCTATATTTATATATATATATACACTTTTTTTTTTTCAAGCTTATTTGACAGTACAGAGTTGAAATGGGGAGACAGAGAGAGGGGGGGGGGGAATGACCTGCAGTAAAGGTACACGGGTCGGACTCGAACCCGCGACCACTGCAAAGAAGGCCAGAGCCACTATGGTACCACTACGCCACCGTAACACCCGGAATCATATTGTTTTAATGGAGCAAAACAAACCGGACATATGTTGTGGAGCCATCATTTTGGCTCGTTTCATTTAGGACACGGGTCTATTATGGATGGGTCGATACTGAAACGATATTTTAGTGTCTGTCCCGACACGGCTCTGTGCTTAAAAATAAGGACAATTAAACATTATTCACCTTTCTCAAAACAGCAGGCCTAACCTTTTCTTAGCTCTGTTGACATTCTGCCCACTGAACTGACATACATGATTTTTTTTTTTATATATATATATATATATATATATATATATATATAAGCACCTGTAAAAAAGAGAAAATGAAAACCCATATTCATTGAGTGACCAGATGTGCCGTTCATGCCGCAAGAATGCACTGCCCTCAAAGAAATGATCAAACTCCCTTCCGTTTGAAAGCGTGGGCACATAAAAAAAAACATGTGAATCGGCTGCAGAATTCCCTGCTTCTCAATGGTAAAAGTAATACAACTCCATCATTAATCGCATTACAGCCGATGTAATGCAATAGGGTCCAGATTCCGAGGCCCCAGGGCTGCCGGGCCGGCGAATGGTTAACAAGCCCCGGCCCCGGCCAAACCCAGGCGTCCAATCAGAAAACAACTGCATCTTTGTTAGCGTGGGACAAGCGAGCGGGCAGAAACAATGCCGCTCCTATTGGGAGTCTAATGAGAAGGCCCGGTCTGACGGTGACACCACCGGCCCTGTCCGGCCCTGTCCGGCCCTGTCCGGTCCCGTTCTGCTTGCTGGCTACAGGACGAGGGAACTGTTAACTGGCCTGGGACTGCTCCAGAGAGCTGGGGGGGGGGGTTCCTCCGACTGCTCACTGCTAACTGCCCAGTTTGATGGCTGGTCCCATTTGGGTTCACCAGCATAAGGGAGGAGAATTATTCAACTTTGAGAAAAAATAGATATCTTCCTTTCATAAATAATCATCACAAAAATGCCTTGGTGTTTTCATCTATTTATTTTTGCCCAACAATCTTTACTTTTTGCACTCCAACTGTGATTAGAACGGTTAAAACGGATTTGAACGGTGAACATTTATATTGCGCTAATGGTTAAGTGGTTCTGGACTGCGGAGCATGGTGGTTAATTCGGCCCTCATCGACGGTCCTCTACGTTGTGCCTCTGCGTTGTTCCCCTACGGTTCCATGCTGAGGGGTTGCTGGTGTCAGCCGGCCTGCTAGGCGGGGCTCTGTCACAGGAAGAGAGGATTCAAAGTTAATCAGAGTAAAAAGAAAATAAAACACGCAAAGTGGAAGAACTAGCCAAAGTGATCAGAATACCTTATACCAAATACCGAACGCACACGTTTCAACCTCAAATGATTACATTTCACACCACACGGCGTCAAGCTTGATCAGTGCCCAGATCCACTTATGGCATGCTATCCCTTACAGTTACCTTAGCAACTAGCTGGGGCCGGGGTACCCCCAGCATGTCAGAGAGCTGATTCCTGAACGTCCGGACGGTGGCGAGGTCATTCTCCCTGGAACGCACATCGGGCAACGCAACGTGAGAGACGAACACGCGCATACACACAGAAAACACGCTTGGAAAAAGACGAGGGACACTGCGATCGCAGCGCTCACGTCCACCACTGACCAGTTAGTGTCGCTCAAAAGGGTCATGGCCTCGTCCAGAACCTCGGCGTCGACCACGTCGTCGTAGGTCAGCAGCATCTCGTACATCTGGCCGGCTGTTTCTTTTCTCACCTGCGGAATGGAGGTGAATGGTGGCGGCATGGAGGTATGGAGATTCAATGAGCAACAACCTTCACCTAGACTGGCCGAACACCAGTACGAACACAAAATTGTAACACGGACCAGTCAAATGTCTCAGTTTGCCATTCTCTCTATAAGCTTCTCATTTACCCAATTGCCACCATTCAGCTGAACAAGAAATGTCCGTAACACTGAATTCAATTATTTCTCCAAAACCAATAACAGTGATGAAGTGATAGTCGCGTCCCGATTGATCTGATCCAAAATGGCAGACTCACCGCAAACAAGCCATGGCCCAGCAGCACCAGCAGCTGGGACAGAACCAACTTCCGGACCGGCCCCCGGAACTGGATCAGCCCACAGAACCTGGAGCAAGGGGGCCACCGCGACCAAGTCATGTCAACACACTTCCCCCTCACACGCACACACCCAAACGTGTAGAAGACAAAACCGATTTAATCGGGTCGATTGGTTGAGTCGGGACTCACACAGCGATGCAGGAGGGAAGCTTCTGCATACTCATGGACCTCTTGATCTCCTCTTTGCAGAGCGCCAACAGGTCCACGCAGAAGGGATGGCTGCAGAGATGAAGAAAGAGAATTCCAAGATCGTTTCCTCGAGTCCGAACTTCCTGGATACAACCGCAGCATGATGCGAGGCTGAACTACGACAGCATGTCAAACCACCCCTCTGCAACGCTTACTCTTCTTGAGTGGCGAAGACTTCAAAGCAGTTGTTGGAGAGTATCATATCGAGCATCTTCAGCAGAGGAATGGACACCCTGCGGAGAGAGACAGACACGTCAACACAGGGGCACCGGGGGAGTCGGCTCCAGACTCAAGCTCCTCCCACTGCTCTACAACTCTGCTAGACAGCGTTTTGACGACGCAGAACGATCACCAACATCTGTGTGTGTGAGAGTGAATGAGTGAGTGAGTGTGCGCGTCTGTGTGTCTCTGTGTCTGTGTGTGTGTGTCTCTGTATGTGTGTGTGTGTCTCTGTATGTGTGTGTGTGTCTGTATGCGCGCGTGAATACGTGTGTGTGCATTTGTGTGTGTGCACGTGCGTGCGTGCTTGCGTGCATGCATGGCTCTGTGTTTGCGTGTGCGCGTGCGTACCGGTCATGGCGAAGGTTGTCTTTGAAGACCTTCAGCAGGGCGTCTCCGAAGTGGCCCAGGGCGGTGCTGTCCTGCTGGATGCCCTTCAGGTGCTCGAACAGGGACTGGGACGAGAAGCGGACCTGGAGGAGGTCAACAGAGGGCCCAGGTCAGTGAGCGTCACCGCTACGTCACGTGACCTCACCCTAACGCTGTGTGACTGCCACACCGGGTCAGTGCTCGGTGGCGTGGAGGTCAAGACGAGGCTAACCTTTGTCTGTGTCCATCCATGTTGTTTTTCTATGAACACATCCTGGGAAAACACAGCACCACATACAACGGGAATGCCCATACGATGTAGTAAATGATACGGTAGCAATGCGGTCTAACTAGTGCTAATATACAGACAAAAGGAGGGCCTAACAACGAATTGTTCTGGGCCACCATATTTCAAAGACATGCAACTCTCGCTGAACTATAATAAATAACAGTAATTTCTTTTTCTTTACTATGGCACAAACCAGTGAACCCTGGAAACTCGAGTTACATTATATGATGATGAGGATGATATATTTTGCCAGACGATTAGCCAGAAACCTAATGAAATCAACCTGTCACTTCGCTGGAGAAAGACAAACAACCGACTAATGGCCGTTCTTTGTGGGCTTTACTTTTTTCCGCTCTTCCCCGCTTCAGACCTTTGATTAAAGATGGCGATAGCAACTGCAGTTCAAATCAGGACAAAGGAAGTCAACCCAAATGCTTTCTCCCCATGGCTTGTGTGTGTGTGTGTGTGTGTGTGTGTGTGTGTGTGTGTGTGTGTGTGTGTGTGTGTGTGTGTGTGTGTGTGTGTGTGTGTGTGAGTGAGCTTGTGTATATTATATGGATACGTGTGAGAACAGTCAATTCCAAAGAGATGGATGCTGTGTTGGCTTGGTTTCCCCCCCAACACGGCCCTGTCCAAACATATCAGAGCTCACAGCCTCCGAGGGTCTAGGAGGAAAATAACTGGGGGGGGGGGGGGGGAGGGAGGGGATGGAGGTGAGGCAGAGAAGGGGGAGAAGGGGGAGGGAGGGGGGGGGAGACGGTGTTGGAGAGCAGCGATGGCTAAACGGAGCCAACAAAGTGCCAGAGAACCGCACGGAGGGAATAGGCTTACGGCTATTGTTGGCAGGTGTCCACTCGCGTTGCCGTCCTCTGTGCTCTGTGAGCGCTCGGGCCAAAAGAAGAAAAAAGGCCCGGGCCATATTTTTCTTCATTAGAACCGTAAACAGAGTACAAATGTAAGAAACGACCAAAGCCCCACCAATCCTCTGTTGATGGCCTGGAGGCAGCTCTCTTAAGACGGGCTCCTTCAGTCCCAAGGCCCACCGCGGGAGAAGGGCAGCGGGCCTAACCCTACCGCTGGAGTGAGGGGGAGCGTGGAGGGGGCGTGGACCAGGGCAGGTCATCACTGTGCTCAGACGCTCCTACCCTGTAGTGCAGGACAGTGCAGTGGTTAAGGTGCTTGAGCCCTAGCCAAAGGCTTGTGTCCGTAGTCCACCTGTCGGCTTTTGTTGAGCATTGACTAAATAAAAGTATGTCCCGTTATTCTTCAGTGCAAATGCACACTTTCTGATGGGTTTGACGGGTGACAAGCGTGTACTTATGCTCAGTCGCTTGGGATACAAGCGTCTGCTAAATACCCTAAATGTTAATCTAATAATGATCCTTCAGATCACTCCGACGTGGAGGTAACTTATCCATTGCTTTGGGCTTTGCCAGCGTGTTGCGTGCAGGGAGTTAAAAAAACAACAGGGCCTGTTGAGCCTGAGGACGCCGTCTTTATACAGCCTGCTCTTCGGCAGACCGTGGACACAAAGCCGTTTAGGAATATTGGTTTCAGCCGTCGAAGCGTTCCAGCGTTACTCCGACGGCACGGAGCTGAAGGAATGTGGTGGAAAATGCTTCATGCATTCTTCCTTAATGATGCGGTCCTCATAAAATAAAGACGTTTTTAATAGACGTTTGCTGTTGCCCCGCAATATGACCCTTCTCTCGTCTCTGTCATCGCCCAGATGTGGAGAGCCTTACCAAACCGATGTAACAAGACTCAACGCTGACTCATTGACGCGGACAAGGTGGTCATGCAGATGTATGATATTGATTGAGGCGTGTTTGTCAAAAATATATCACTGATGAACATTTAAGCCGCATGTGGTGCCAGTTTGCAGATATGTGGTCAAAACCCGAGCCAGGTACTTGTACAAACTGTACAACTCTACTCTGCGGCGTAGTAGCCTCTAAAGCAGTCATCTCAGATCCAGAAGTTGGACAAAGCTACAGTATAGACCTCCAATGCGATCACTACAATGAGTGTAGCAGCTGTAGGAGAGTTTAAATTGTTGTCCCCTGCCTTGGCATCGTTGCTTATGCAAACGGGTCCCGATACCTCTTCTAAAGCCAGAGTGTCATCTGGTTTCACGTCCGAGTTTTCGCCTCGTAGTAGTTTGTTTGCTTTCTGTTTTGAAAGATCCCAGCCAGACAGATATATTTGTCCCTCCAAGTCGATGGTCAGCCATATCACGTTCTCTGTGGCTCCGCCAGTCAGCTGAACCGCAGCTGAACCACGGCTGACCTTCAGCTCCCCGCCCCAAGGAACATGATTTGTCGAAACTCATTTGAGTTCAAATAAATAAAAACGTGCATATTTGAGCAGGTTGATCAGGTTTCTTATGTTCTGATTTGTGAGACTGCTACTCCAGGGAACATTTGCATTGTGCAACACTTTGTAGTAATAGATCTCGTCAAAGTACACGAGTAGTTATTTGACTGAAATCCATCGGAGTTTAACAACATGTTACTAATCACAGCGAGACCATCGACTCATACAACGATTGAACGTTGTTTCGGGACAACTACACCTAGGCCTCCGTGAGCGCTGCGTTCCGTCTGAATTGGAAGCTACAGCGCGCCTTGCTGGCCAGACACGGAATGAAAGGGCCCCGGGAATGATGTGCGATCAGCCGAGATGACGCAGACTGTCCCAGCAGCAGCAGCAGCAGCAGCAGCAGCCCTGAGGAGCAGCATAAACAAGCAGGTCCTGCAGGGATCAGGAAGCCTGGCGCCTGCCCCGGCACGTTCCCTCTCACTCAGCCTCCGAGCGGGGGAGGAACCGGTGTGGCAGACACAGGGAGAGCGAGGCCAGGTCATCAGACATTTAGAAAAAAAAAAGTTTGGGAGAGACAGAAAGAAAGGGGGAAAAAAAAGTGGGATGAAATGACAATCTTGGTTTTGGTGAAACCGTTGGTGAAACTAAGGGAGCTGGTGGGGGATGGGGCATTTTCCCAAGTGTGCGTGTGTGTGTGGGGGTGTTTTGGTGTGTGTGTGTGTATATGTCTGTGTGCGTGTATATGTCTGTTTCAATTTGTGTGTTTCGCTGTTTGTGGGTCTGTGTGTGTTTGTTTTGGTGTGTGTGTGTTGGTGTGTGTTTTGCTGTGTTTTGGTGTGTATGCATGAGTGTTTAAGTGTGGGTGTTTAAGTTTGTGTACTTTTTGTGTGTTTTAGTGTGTGTACTTGTGTGTGTGTGCGTGCGCGTGCATGGGGAGTCTGGTCGACAGTCATTTTCGAGAGCCTGGTGATAGATGCATGTTATTCCTCCGTTTGCCTCGTTTGTGCTGCAGCACTGGACTGTGAGACACGGATTGTTTGGGGCACCTGTGAGTGCGGGAACCCATTGACGCTGACGGGTCCAGACACGCCCCAATCCTGGTACGACCAGGGCCTTTGAGCAACGCGCAGTGCATTCTGTCCCACATACAGATTGGCACCTGCCAGCCAAACCAGATAACATTTATGTCTCCAGTTCCGAGGAGCTGGGCGTAAGAAGAGCCTCTTCTTGTTTTGATCTCCTTGGGCCAATTTTGTTGTTGGGTTTCAGACCCACTTTCTAGACTTTCTTGTTTTTCAGTTGTTTGGGAAAAGGCCTTCTCCCATAATTTGACAGTCATACAGTAACGCAACACAAGGCTGGGAGGGAAAGCTGTTGCAATGGCACAACCTAGAGGAGGGGAAAGGTGCAGAACTAACAGGGAATATATGTTCTTTAAATGATTGGCAATTGAGAATCACAAACCCTTGATACTTTTTTCTACTACTTTTCTACACTATCTAAAACAATTACTATTTGTTACAATTTATTGCTACTAATTGATTGAATTACTTTACTTAATTACAGCCAATCACTTACTACTAATTTGCTACAGCTGAATTTGATAATTCAATATCATTAGTCTTTAAATTTAGGTAAATTCATAAATCCGGCATTTATTAATTTATAAAATAACAAAAAGAGAAAATCATCAAGTAATCTAATAAAGGTGGACCACCACAACATTATAGTGGACCGGACTACACTTCGATAGTGCACCAGATTAGATCACTAAAGTGAACCGGACTAGAGCATTATAGTGGACCGGACTAGACCATTATAGTGGACCGGACTAGACCATTATAGTGGACCGGACTAGTTCACTATAGTGGACCGGACTAGATCACTATAGCGGACCGGACTAGACCATTATAGTGGACCGGACTAGTTCACTATAGTGGACCGGACTAGATCACTATAGTGGACCGGACTACACCATTATAGTGGACCGGACTAGTTCACTTTAGTGGACCGGACTAGTTCACTATAATGGACCGGACTAGATCACTATAGTGGACCGGACTAGACCATTATAGTGGACCGGACTAGAAAACTAAAGTAGACCGGATTAGACCATTATAGTGGACCGGACTAGACCATTATAGTGGACCGGACTAGACCATTATAGTGGACCGGACTAGACCTTTATAGTGGACCGGACTAGACTACTAAAGTAGACCGGAGTAGATCACTCTAGTGGACCGGACTAGATCATTATAGCGGACCGGACTAGACCATTATAGTGGACCGGACTACACCATTATAGTGGACCGGACTAGACCATTATAGTGGACCGGAGTAGATCACTAAAGTGGACTGGACTAGACGATTATAGTGGACCAGACTAGACTACTAATGCGGACCGGACTAGATCAATATAGTGGACCGGACTAGACCATTATAGTGGACCAGGCTAGACTACTAAAGTGGACCGGACTAGACCATTATACTGGACCGAAATAGACCACTAGTTGACCAGACACGAACACTATTGCGGACCAGACTAGACAACTGTAGTGGACCAGGACAACACCAGACCAGTAAAGTGACCCAGACTACATCAATAAAGTGGACCGGGACCCGACTAGACCACTAAACTGATCCGGACTAGATCAATATAGAGGACCGGGACCCGACTAGACCACTAAACTGATCCGGACTAGATCAACATAGTGGACCGGGACCCGACTAGACCACTAAACTGATCCGGACTAGATCAACATAGTGGACCGGGACCCGACTAGACCACTAAACTGATCCGGACTAGATCAACATAGTGGACCGGGACCCGACCAGACCACTAAACTGATCCGGACTAGATCAACATAGTGGACCGGGACCCGACTAGACCACTAAACCGATCCGGACTAGATCAATGTAGGTGACCAGGACCAGCCTTGACCCCCCCCCCCCCCCCACCCACTGGGCCTACCGTGGAGCTGGTGAGGCCGCCCACGGACACGGTGAGGCCCAGCAGCGTGTGGTAGCGGTAGTGCTCCAGGCCCAGCAGCTGGGTGATGTAGGGGAAGGCGTGCGAGGAAGCGTTCCAGTTCAGAGTGGTCCCCGTCTCACTGGAACACACAGGGAACATACGTGTCATCGAGGGCATATAAAGACTGGGACCAGAAAATAATTACATTCCCTCCAGTGAAACCCGTTCATATTTTAGGTACCATGGGCTCTGCCGGAAGGGGTGGACTTACGAGCTCTGTTAAGGCTGGGTGTTCAAACATAAAACTAGAAGCTCCGTCTCTTCATATACTTTGGGAAATGGAAATAATTGCAGGTTCTAGTATATGTTAGTAGTGTAGGTAATATTAGTTCACAAATGTTACATGTAGGAGGGTAAAGCACAGGTCTAGCTCATAGCAGTGTTGCAGTTCAGAAACTAATCAAACTCATCAACTCACTCTGACATCCTCTAAGCTGGGGCTAAGGCACGCTTACAGAGGGACAATGGTAGGATGACATATAGTATCATATTCCCTACTACTTAGTGTTGCCAAATAAGACAGGGAATAAGCGCAGCACTAAAAACCTAGGGATGAACGCATGGATGATTCTCCAGGATTTGATTGGGTGGTTCAAAAAGTGACAGAACCAGCTTGCCAGCTTTGCGTAAGCCAGTCGCATGCTTCATATGAAGGGGAGTGGCAACGCTGGCATCGTATTATTATGTCAAATTGCACGCCTGCCAGTATGGACAAGTTGTCGTCAGACACTAAACCCCTTAGGGGTAGAGGTCATAGGTTTATTAGATTTAAATCAAACTATACAATAAACTGATTTTTGGGGGGCGGATTTGGTTGAATTGGTGACTGTGGAAATGAGCTAAGAAAAGCCTACATTTACATTCACAAAAGAGTCATTTTGCAGAGTCTTTAATCCAAACAAGTCACAGACCTCGGGGCTCGAACCAAGAACCCTTTGGCTGGGAGTCAAACATTCACACGCCTGCCCCAGGGGACATCTGCACTGGGTTTTCAAAACATACCCGAGATTCATGTGACAACCTGCGTCTAACCCGCGGTGACACAGATGAAAGACAACGGCAAGCATCGACTGTGACAAGCCGCTGGCCCGACCGACTCACAGGGGGAAGATGCTCAGCAGCTCCTCCCTGTGGTGGATGTGCGGTACTGCAGGGTCGGAGCAGTGGAGGAGGCGCAGGAAGACCATGCCCGCGTGAGCCCTGTAGCGGTCGATCTTCTCCGCCGCCTGCTGGACGATGCAGCACATCATGCGCTCCACCCTACGCGCGCGCGCACGCGCACACACACACACACACACACACACACACACACACACACACACACACACACACACACACACACACACACACACACACACACACACACACACACACACACACACACACACACACACACAATCATCATCCTGAAGTCATGTACGAGCATGTTTCGAATGGGTGGTTCAAAAGGCAGAACAAGTGTTTAAGACGTTACGTAGTTAGTGGTTGAAAGTCAAGCCTGCCAGCACTAAACAGTAAGATGATTTTGGCTGCACAGAAGCTGGGACTTGCTTAGTTTAGGGGTTAACTGGGAGGTTGGCTTACAAAACATTATCTTTGTTTTATATATATATGCGTGTCTTTGATGTAGTCTTTAGAAAACTAAATACGGTTAGAATTTATGAACCTGAAGGACTTTCACTACTAGTTACCTAATCAAGACACTGGTCAACACTCTGATTGGTCAAACGTGGCACAACCCATTCCCCCTTAGCCTCATCGTAATGCTGCTGGGAAATGTAGTTTGTGTCCAAAGTGTACTCACAGGTCCGGTGCGAGGAGCTCTGGGGCAGTGCTGACCACTAGGAGGGTCACCTCCATCAGGCTGGTCATGGCTGCCTCCCTCACCCTGGACACGCACACGCACACACACACACACACAACAAATCAACAGACAATTTATCAAGGCCAAACCCCACTGAAATAGTCCCGCATGTATGCTAACATCTTCATAGATCTGGGTCGGACCGTGCGCGGCTCTCTGGCCGTTCGATGACCTGCGCACACTCAAAGAGGTGCAGTCTTCCAAGAGCTTAGCAATGCATCGCCCTTCTCTGCAGAGGAACGCGTCGAGTGATCACCGATTGGTCGAGCGGGGAAGAGGGCTTATTGTTTACAATAACAGCCAGACACGAGAATAAATGAATGCACCCGGCGAAATCCAATCACTCTTTTCATTTGGTTGCGATACACCTTTTGTGCATTTTTGAACGATTATTTTTATGGAGAAAAATCCATCTCCCTTTCAGGACTGGTTCACCAGTTTATTAACATATGCTAATTAACAGTTGCATATGGGGTAGGAGACGATATACTTCTCCCTCGTGTGCACATCGACTCCGAAGCATAGACGCAGGCAGCTCTGGACGGGTCTGGGTCACGTCTCAGAGTCCCGATGAGGACTACCTCCGCCAACCCACGCATCATACAGAACCGAGAGTTCAGCCTCGGGGTGCTCCATTATGGCAAAAATCATAATCACGGTTATTTTGGTCAATATTGAAATCACGATTATTCAAACGATTCTTTTTGAGTGTGCAAACATGATGCATTAAGTCATCATTCTCTCCAAAAGAAACCTCTGTGAAACTGATAACTTAAGAAGTCTCCTCTCGATGAACTGCACAGCCCCCGTTGAGCCTCCGTTGTTACACTTCAAAATGGTTCCGCCTTTGCATATTCATTCTCAACGCCCGGTAATAACGCGCTTCGTCTGAACGCACGGAAGAGGAGCGCAGAGAGAGAGAGCGGGTGCAGCTGCGGAGCGTGTCACTAAACGTGCCCCGGCGCTGGTATGGCGTCCCCTCCCCGACCGCTCCTCCCTGGGCCCGCCGCCGGGAGTGCTCGGTACCCGTTGACAGCGCCAGATGGCCCGCCGGGCGCCTTATGTTTATGTGAAACGCTAAACAACACTCCTTCTGGTTCAGAGTGTGGTGAGCCACGCCCGGCCAGTTATTGCAACAGTTGAGTAATCTGCTGAAAAACTCAAACAGGTGGGAACAGGTGGAAACAGGTGCACGACGGCGAGGCGCACAGGTGTAGAGGAATTCCTCAGGGAGGGGGAGGGGGGGATAGAGGAGACAGGTGGAGGGGGGAGGGGGGGAAACCTCTGCATCAGGAAGGTTTCACAAAAGCCAAGAACGAAAATCAACGAGAACGAAAATCGATCTTGTCGCTGGTGCAAGACGTTAACCGATTTGGAACATTGGCAAACTACAAAGAGGAGAAAATGTAACACAGGTGTTCACAACATGGCTTCTGCAGTGGCAAGGCTGGCGACAAATGACCCGCCAGGTGACATTCCTCGCGTGCAGGTAAAGGGTGCCTGGAGGCCACCCATGGGACAGGGGCGAAGACGTCTGTGTCCCCAGGCGGAGGGAGGGAGCGATACACACCCAGATGCACATTCCCTGGCCCTGAGGCCACAGCGCTGGGCGACAGAATGTGCATTCGCCCCTGGATGGATTGTGTGTCTTTGTGTCTGTGTGACGGTCTATCTTACCAGGACCCCACGTCGCCCCTGCTGTCGGTGGTGTAGTCCCCCATGCTGTGGAGCAGGGGCCGGTAGACCTGCCCTATGTTCCCAGAGCAGATGACCGAGTCCGGGGTACCCTGGGCAGAGACGCCCACCGTCACACACAGTCTGAGCGAGAGAGAGAGTGAGAGAGAGAGGGAGACAACACGAGAGAGAGTGAGAGAGAGAGGGAGACAACACGAGAGAGAGTGAGAGAGAGATGGAGACAACACGAGAGAGAGTGAGAGAGAGAGGGAGACAACACGAGAGAGAGTGAGCGAGAGAGGGAGACAACACGAGAGAGAGTGAGAGAGAGAGGGAGACAACACGAGAGAGTGAGCGAAAGAGGGAGACAACGAGAGAGAGAGAAAGAAAGAAAGAAAGAAAGAAATGGGGAATAGATTCAATAATAGGAAAGAAAGACAGAAAGAAAGAACGTCAATCCAATAGTTAGCTTTTCTCACAAACAAGTTGAAATGAATACGGGGGCTAGCAACAGGTGAACATGTCTTTCAGGTCCGGCAGGTAGGTGCAGCTGGCTGTTGATTCTAGTCCTTCAACCCACGCCCGAGCAAAGACCCATAATCCCTCCACACACCCCACCTGAGTGGGCAACGAGACGGCACGGGAACCAGGAGCCAGTGGGGTGGGGGGGGGGGTCAGCAAGATACAGGCTAGGAAGCAACAAGCCCCTGGCCTTAGTGATCCCAGAGACACGATGGCGCACGTCGTTTCAACCGCAGTATGGACGGTTTTCACCGAGACGTCATCGAACGGTCCACCCAGGTGTCGGTCTGCTCGTATGTAGCGGGGCACAGGTAGTAGACTTCACTAGTGACGATGAGTCTACTACCCTCGCCCTGGCCCATCGTAAAGGACCAGCCCTGAAACTCTGTGGAACGAGCGACACCCGTGTTGTACCTACGACGACGCCTCAATGAAAAGGGTCCATTGTTCTGAGCGAACAACGTCCCCTGAACAAGATGGCGGTGTATACAATATGGGGTGCATGGCTCGGTGCTTTCTAGTGCACGAGGTTAGCGTGAAGACGCCGGGTCCAAGGTGAGAGGTGGGACTCACTGAGCGATGGCTCTGACTGCATCCCTCCTCCCCTCGGTGAAGCTCACTTCCTTCTGGCCCGCCACACAGGCTCCCCCCAGGCTCTCCAGGATCTAACACACACACACACACACACACACACACACACACACACACACACACACACACACACACACACACACACACACACACACACACACACACACACACACACACACACACACACACACACACACCATGTTAAACTGTCGCATACACACACGCATCCTATTGACTCAGAGTGTAAACAAGAAGCTGTTAGCACACCTGCTGCAGTCTGGTGCGGGCCATGCACTTGGGCAGGCAGCCCAGGGCCAGTGCAGAGCTGCTGCGAGTCAGAACCTCTGGACTCTTCAGACCTGCCACGTACTGGGACACCAGGAGGTCTGAGGGGGTCACACACACACACACACACACACACACACACACACACACACACACACACACACACACACACACACACACACACACACACACACACACACACACACACACACACACACACACACACACACACACACACACACTTATCTTAGTCTGTGTCCTGTTGTCGGTGTGTTTGTTAGTACCTGGCTGCATCCTAATCTCCCATAGCGGGAGAATTACATTTGAATTGAGCTAACTCACGCTGGGATAAACACACACTCGCCTACGGACTTGAACACCAGCGGGTTATGGGGTTATGTGTCCTGCGTTGTGTGACCCCAGAGGGGGTGACGGGGGGGGGCTGGAGCTCACCCTGGATGCGGGGGTCCGCCTGGCCCGGTCTGACCTGGTAGTACTCCTCGCACAGCGCAGCCAGCGCACCGATGGCAGAGTCCTGCGCCGGGGAACAACGAAAGCCATTGTTGACGGATACATGAAGAACACACACGCTAGCAGCACTGTCTGTTTGTTCACCCCGACGACGGGGGACAGGGGACGGGGGAAGGGGGACGGGGGACGAGAGGAACCAGTTTATTTTATTTGCGCATCAAAAACAAGCGCGGGGGAGAACAATGGAACGTCTGTGGGACGCGGGAGTTCTGCGGTTACCCTGACGACATCTCTGGTACGGGACGACATGAGGTGAAGGCTCTTCAGGGTGTCGTCGATGAGCCACTGCCAGCCCTCTGGGGGAAACGAGCATCATCACAACGCTTTGAACACTAGGAACACAGCGAGACACCAGGCCGCATGCACCATGTGGTCCAGAACTAGTAGAAGGAGGACGTACCGATGACGGGGTCGTCTTTCAGAGGCATCTTGGAGAGGGACATCTTCTCTATCAGTGAGCACACTGAGAAGGAGAGGGGGCCATGTTGAGATAGTTAATAGTAGTTTTAGTGTTCAAAGGAATACGGTCCACCGTGACATTTCATTATGGCGAATCGAAACAACAGATCGCAAAGTCGCAAACGTTTTTTTGGATACGTCTAATGATTTGTTTATGCTCCACTTACTTGCAGGTCTCATGAGCTCACCGCTGAAGCTCCTATATGAAAATGAAACAGACCGTCGTTAATGATAAATAGAGAACAGAACGAGTAGCATCTGATGTTATTCTACACACGAGTATGACGACATTTGCTCTCAGATTACCTGTACTGCTTTTTGTCCAGAAGCTGGGAAAGGGAAAGAAACACATACACTTTACGTTTCATATGGATTGATTCGCCACACAGACTTTGGTCCGTCAGATCTCATAGATACACTACAAGATTACGAGATACTTTCAGCAGTCCAAGCACAGAGGTAAGCCGGAGATGCAGAGGATCATTCTTTGCAATCAATACATTCTTTATGTTTACAGCTGCCTTAAGGTAGAGTTATGGTTGGACGTCGACCCAACACAAGGGGGTTTACGAACCAATTACGACCTTGCGGACCCACCTTGCGTCCACCGCAAGTCCCTGACGTGCGGCCTTGAAATTTGTAAACTTTGTAAACTTGTAAACTTGTAAACTTTGTAAACTTGTAAACTTTGTAAACTAGGGATTGGTCCGCTAACGTTAACCCGACATAAACCCGACGCAGAACCAAATAGGTTCATGATTGCGTCGAAGTGGCTGCGTGGTCATTGCGTTGCGTCGGCGTCCAAGTCTAACCATAACTTTAGTCTGAGTATAGTGTTACTTTAGTGTAGTATAGTGGGGTAGATCGGCTTGTGATGCAGGATACTGACCGTCTTGTGGATGCCCTTAAAGCCCTCCACACATCCTGCTGGGATGACATCCGTCACAGGCCTGCAGGGAGACACACACGAAGGAATGACGCAGAAGGAGGAGGAGAGCGGAGTGGCGGCAGGGACCCAAGGACGGATTAACATGACCAGGGGCCCTGGACACAAACCAGCCATGGATCCCTACCAACACGCTAATACACGCACTAGCACAACGAATTTGGTCGCATATTATAACTCTTGCAATCCACAATCACACAGGAGAGAGAGAGCGAGGGCGAGAGAGAGAATCTAACCCCGCGGCTGTGGGCATGCATAGTTACAGCCGCTCATCTTAACGGCAGAACATGGAATCTGTCAGGTTCATATCATGACTTTAAAAGCACCTAATGACTTCCTTTAACGAATTAACGAGTTAAAAAATGTTGAGATGGACGGTATTTGTTGCACCAGGGCAGTATCTTTAGTGTCTTTTTCCTTCTTTCGTTTACGCTATGCCGACCAGCTTAGCGCACGTTTCTCCATTTCTCCATATATATATATATATATATATATATATATATATATTAGTGCTGTCAAGCGATTAAAATATTTAATCGCGATTAATCACATCCATGTCATAGTTAACTCACGATTCATCGAAAAAAAAAATCTATGCTAATATCCCTTGATTTCTTAGTCACATTGATTTCTCATTTTAATGCTCTTATCAACATGGAGAAGTGCATCGGCTTGCCTTGTGCAAATGTTTTTTTATCGATTACAACATTGGCATAAATACTGATCAAAACAGGACGATACAAAAAAAAAAGCCTATAGTGCAATTAAACAATGTACATGCTGCCTTGAACATAGAAGTCAGGCTACTGCTTCTTTTTTTTACATTCCGAACGTCCACAGCCTATCTGGAGGCCTTCCTCACCCCCTGGCTGATCCTTCACAACCACATAACCCCAACCCTAATAACCTAGTCTCATTGGACTGTACATTTCAATACAAGTGTCTGCAGACTGAATTACTCATAGCTTGTCACAGTCTCAGACCGTTTCAAGTTTTGCCCGTAAAAAGTGAAGGGCATTTCTAGGGAGCGGTACTAGGTCTGAACTCTGCGCAGCGGCATGAAGACTCAGAGTTCTGTGTTAGCACGATGCTAACACGCACGCACGCACGCAAGCGCGCACACGCACACGCACACACACACACACACACACACACACACTTAAAGCGAGCTGGGAGGCTACCTGTCGACGTCGGCGCCCAGCTTGTACAAGGCGTGGGTGATCTCTGCAAACGCCAAGATGGCGCCGTGGCGTCCGTGGAGGTCGCTGCTCGTCGTGCTTTGCAGGAGCTGAGGCAAAACTGAAACAGGACGGTGAGATTCAACAGGCAATCACGGACATCTCACATTTCCATTGCATGCATACAAGGGGTTTGGTGTACGGCTAAAATGAGGTGGTTGAATGCGGTGGTCAGGCCGCTGGGAGTCACCTGATGCCATGTATTCGGGGGCTTGAGGCGTCAGGTTGTGGAGGGCTTTGGTGGCCAAATCGCGGATTTCACTGGAAGACAACGTAATGAGCCACAACCATCACCGTACGTCCGGGGGCAAACATCCACCCAAACAACATGAGCAACACGGGTTCTATTTTGTTTTGAGTAGCGACTGAGAGGCGAAGTTCATGATGAGAGGATGAAGGAAGACCTTACTCGTTCCAGTGGTTGATCTTCATGGCGATCAGGTGGTCTATCATGGCTTGGGTGTACTCTGGGAAACTGGCGATGTAGACGCTAGGGGAAAAGAAAAAGAAGCGACGTCACGGAGATCTGTATCTTATACGGTCAATTCACTACCAGAGCTGCACAATGACACACCCTACCACTGACAATCACACCTGGTTCATACCAGACTACGAAACTCCATGGGCCCTTTTTTTGGAACCAGCCCAACTCAAGACATTGGTGTATAATAAGCGCTTCCTTTGTTATTTCTATTTGACTACCATGATCGACTTCAGGCTATGTCACCAGTTGTAGCCCAAGGCTAGTAAAGTCTTTGCAGTCGTACTTGTGGCGCTGTCGCGTTGAAACGTTAAGGACAAGTTCTGAAAGGTCCTCAGAAGGAGGAGGGGGGAGGAGGGGTTCGGGGCGTGGTCTTCTTTTGATATGTACGCGGGCGACAAGCGGCCAGCGGTGTCATTTTGAAGATATTTGCATACCAGAAGGACTGTATAGCATCAAATTCAATGCATCCTTTCTGCTGAAGTACCTCCTTAACAACTCGGGTGTTTGGAATTATGAATGCATGTTTATTATAAGGGCATGCCACGACACAAAGGACATGGTACCCAGGTCTTACCTAATTGTGAGATAGCAGTTGCTGATGTTCCCGACCGCAAAGTAATCCGCGGTGGTTACAATGTCGATCCCGTGCGGGAACGTGCCCTGTGGAAGGTGCAGTGTTTAACCAGCCAGGGACAATGGGAACCATTTCAGTGTGTCAGACCATCAGGGCTAGCGTTACTATTAGCACCTCGTAGCTAGCATTACTCATTGATGTGCAGAGGCTCAAAGGATGATTGGGGAACGTTTGCCAAGCTTAGAAGCTTAGACATTTACGGCCTGAAAGCCCTGCCGGCAGACTGGGTGCACTAGTATCGTCTGACTGGTCTTCTTGGAGGCTATTGTCTAGCTTCCAAGGGCTATGGCCAAGATTGCAAGTTGGAGCAAGAAGTCGAATTTCGAGAGGCAGAAATATAGTCATCGGCGGTTTCATTGGTGTTTTTGGAGGAATTGAAAGGAAACCGGCTTCACAAACCTGTCTGCCGACATTCTCCTGGAACGCCGCCTGGAACGAAAAAAAATAAATTAATTAAGTTTTACGAGTAAAAATAAAGAGTTGTTGACGTTTGATGGGAGTTTTGATCTTATCCTGAGCTGCACACTTACCGACGCGGCCCTGCGACAGTTGACGCTGCGATCAAACACCGTGGTGATCAGCAGCGCGCTGCGGAGGGGGGGAGCAAGAGAGGGAGGGAGGGAGATGTTCACAACCGACCGCACGATATAACAAGATGGTTCAATTCAAGAACAAGTCACAGTCATTACAGGGCTTTATTCAGCAGGTGCACTGAAGGCATACTGCTTTACCGTTATGGGTGATTACTGATTGGGTGGGATACATCGAGACAGACATGTACAAGCAGGACGAGTTGTCCGCGACGGCTTTATAAATTGGATTTTTAGGTTCTCAAAATGGGTTTTTGACTGAAATTAGCAGTGAAATACAGTCATGTAAGAACATGAACGTGACGCATATCCCCTATGGTATTTTTGCCAAAGGCTTTACGCATATTTTTCTCGTTTTGCAAATGCGTATGCACACCCAAGACACCCATTTACATTTGTATACTTTTACCTTCACATCATTAATGACACGATGGTAGTTAGGCCTCTTGCTCAAGCTGCCTTCAGGTAGTCAACCTACGTTAAAAACCATCATTGATGCTCAACATTTGCAAACCAACCCCCCCTTACCCCTTCAAAATTCGAGTACAGTTGCTTATAATAAAGCAACGCTTCACATGTTCACAGGCCTTTTGCATTGCTATTCATCTATGTACACACACTATATGTAGGCCTGTGTCAACACAGTCACACATCGTTTACACGCCACAGGCATGTTTGCCACATGCTAAGATGTGGACCTAAAGCTGGCCACTTTTATTCCCAACAACTCGTGGCCTGGAGGTGCGGAAAAACAAAAGCAACCCTGATTGTTCTCTGGAGAGAGAGGGCTTGAGAACGGCATGACTCCGTGTCAGACCTATATCGTCACGCAACCCCCCGGACACATACTGTGCGTGTGTGCGTGCGCGCGCGCGCGCGTGCGTGCGTGCGTGCGTGCGTGCGTGCGTGTGTGTGTATACTTAGTTGCTACACCAAGTGCGTGCCCACACACACACACACACACACAAACGGGGAGAGAAAACGAGTTTCTGTTTTCACCTGGAACACAATTTTCACTTGAGAGAAATGGCTTATTTGCAAAAGTGCTTTTGGGAGAGAGAAATAGAGACAGAGGAGATAAAGACAGACACACACACAGAGGGAGAGACAGAGAGACAAATGAAGACAAACACACACAGACATAGACAGAGAGAGAAGGAGAGAGAGGGTGACACAGAGAGTGACACAGAGAGGGAGAGAGCTACTCAGAGAGACAGATATAGAGAGAGAGAGACACAGAGAGAGATGCCATGTCATCAGAGACACGATGCACGCAACAAAAAAAAGGGGAGCAGGACCTGGCTTGCCTGAGTCGCGCTGCCAAGCGGCGACCGAAACCGCCGTCGACAGGCGAAACCTGGCGGGGCCGGGAGCCTGGGAATGGCAGGGTGCTGCCGCCCCGCTACAGCGAGGACGCTCATAATGGCAGTCTCCAGGCTCCCAACCGACACACAGGCTGAGCTGGTCGGCACAGTCCCTGGCCGCAGGTCCAAACACGCCGCCGCCGCGCACGGAGCAGCAGGAGGCAAACCGTCGGCCGTGACAAAGTGGTGCGCGACGTGTGCACCAGTTGCGCAACACCGCTGTGTGTGTGTGTGTGTCTCTCTCTCTCTGTGAGTGTTTGTGTCCGTGCGTGTCTGTGTGTGCGTGTGTGTGTCTCTGTGTGTGTGTGTGTGTGTGTTTTTGTGTGTGTGTGTGTGTGTGACTCTGTGTGTTTGTCTCTCTGTCTGTGTGTGTGTGTGTGGCTCTGAATGTGTGCGTGTGTGTGTCTGTGTCTGTCCGTGTGTCTGTGTGTTGGAGGAATGTTGAATAATGCTGAAGCACCCGTGTGTGTGTGTGTGTGTGTGAGTGTGTGTCTGTGTCTCTCTCTGTGAGTGTTTGTGTGTCTCTGTGTATGTGTGTCTCTGTCTCTGTGTGTGTGTGTGTGTCTCTGTGTGTCACTTTCTCTCTGTGAGTGTGTGTTTTTGTGTGTGTGTGTGTGTCTGTGTCTGTCTGTGTCTCTCTGTCTGTCTGTGTGTGTGTGTGTGTGTGTGTGTGTGTGTGTGTGTGTGTGTGTGTGTGTGTGTGTGTGTGTGTGTGTGTGTGTGTGTGTGTGTGTGTGTGTGTGTGTGTGTGTGTGTGTGTGTGTGTGTGTGTGGGTCTCTGAATGTGTGTGTGTGTGTGTGTGTGTGTGTGTGTGTGTGTGTGTGTGTGTGTGTGTGTGTGTGTGTGTGTGTGTGTGTGTGTGTGTGTGTGTCTGTCTGTGTCTCTCTGTCTGTCTGTTTGTCTCTGTGTGTGTGTGTGTGTGTGTGTGTGTGTGTGTGTGTCTGTCTGTGTCTGTCTGTCTGTCTGTTTGTCTCTGTGTGTGTGTGTGTGTGTGTGTGTGTGTGTGTGTGTGTGTGTGTGTGTGTGTGTGTGTGTGTCTCTGAATGTGTGTGTGTGTGTGTGTGTGTGTGTGTGTGTGTGTGTGTGTGTGTGTGTGTGTGTGTGTGTGTGTGTATCTGTGTGTTGGAGGACTGTTGAATAATGCTGAAGCACAACTTCACTTCACACAAGATCCACTGCTTTAGCTCTCAGTCAGACAGACTGCGGCGTGAGGTGGTTTCACATCATATTTGTATCAAACATTGACCTATAATGAACTGATACTGACCCAACCCTGATGTTTATCATTTGCATGCCTGTTGCACGGTTGACCATAATGTGTTCCTAAACGGGTCGCAGATTTACATTTGAGGCACATTTGAAGAGTAATGATGATCTATTTAAAATAATAACTAACACATACGAGTTGAGCATTCATTCCAAACAACATCCGATTGTATTTTCATCGCCTGTGGTTGTTATTTTTGAGTAAACCTATGTACTCATATTTATGCATGGCCTGTTTTGCAAGTTGAATTTTTGATGCACAGCAGACATTATCACTGTACCAAAAAATAATAACAATAATCAGAAAATTATAATAACTGAAAACACATAATAAAAAAATAAGTAAACACTATATAAATCTGAAAAATAAAATGAAGTGTGAGGATAAACAGGGTCATCAAGTGCTTTGATTTTCATTCTTTCAAAAACACATTCTTAGCATTCACAATGATAATGGTGTGCGGTATTGTAAGCGTATCTGCCAAATACTATTCGGTTAGATAACCGAAAAGTGTAAACGCCAGACACGTCTTGAAAGTATCGTCAACTATACGAGTCGGGGGTTGTTGCATTCAACTTCAAGTAACACCATCATGAATCACTGCTGATGTCAGGTCATGTCACTGATGGGAGATAACAGGAAGGTGACAGAAGAATCATCCCTACGCACTCAAATTCTTTGGAATGATCCAAAGAGTGCCCGTGTGTGCATGCGTCACACCAACTCATGTGTGTTTGGTAAATGGACTGCATTCATATAGCGCTTTTTTGTAACCAGTGGCCACCGAAAGTACTTAGAAACATTTTACTTTCACACATTCATTCACACATTCACACACCAACAGCGGTGTCAGCCATACAAGGCGACAGACAGCTCGTTAGGAGCACTTAGGGTTAGGTGCCTTGCTCAGGGACACCTCGACACTCAGCTAGGAGGAGCCGGGGATTCGAACTAGCAACCTTGCGATTACCAGCCAACCCGCTCTACCTCCTGAGCTACTGCCGCCCCCGATTGCTGCTGTGGTTCATACGGGGATGCGATGGAGGTAGGACGGAGAGTCACCTGGCGATCTGAGAGACGAAGGGAGTCAGCTCGGGAGGCTCGTAGGCCCGGGCGAAGGCCCAGCACACGTAGCAGGCGGCGTCACGCACGTTGGACCCCACGCTGCAGGCGCCCCTCTTCTCGTCATAGGTCAGGGCCTTCAGGATCAGGGGCACCACTGGGGAGACCAAACAGCGGCGGTTAGGGAGCGCGGGCCGATGATTCGTTCTTCATAAGCTAGTGGACTAGAATGGGATTTTTCTCAAGGTGGATGGAGTTTTAGCTGGGGAATGGATGGAAGGGTCAACAAAAAAAAACTCGCAAAAAACATTGGATTTAAAATGTATTCTAGTATGTGGATTAATTGATATTCAAGATGATGTTCAAAAATGGCAAATGAATGAAGCGCAATTATTAAATAATCAAAGAACATCTCAAATACAGGGCTTATGGCTTCCACACATTAGTGTTATATTCGTATAAAGAAAATCAGTGAAAAACTGAAAGAAAAACATTTATTGCTAATAAATGCTAAGATTATCACTAATGTGTTTTCAGATTATCACTACTACGTACATTTACCGCATAGTGAAAAAACTAAGAAGGTCAAATACACAACTTGCAAAAGAAGAAGGAAAACATGCTTCGACATGTTTTGTTGACCTCACTTGATAGATAATGTGATCATCATTATCTCGGAACATTTCAGCATTAAAAAAAAACTTTTTCATGATACATAATTTCTCTACGATTATTATTATCCACATTTCAGATGCAGGAAAGACAACGTGAACATAAACATTATCTAGGATGTGCTAAAGAGCAGAACAGGTGCCGCTGAACTCGATTTGTAACTCCTCAACAAACTGTTAGTGTGAGTGCGAGCAGGGGCAAGCCAGTCCCACCCCTTTGATTCCTATGAAGGGCATGATCATCATGATAAGCAAGGGGGAGGCTATGGGAGAGAGTGAGAGAGAGAGAGAGAGAGACAGAGACTTTTGCCCAACATGTAAATTGTGGCTTGGGGCTTGACTAATATCAGGTGCATCAATGATGCCTGAGGGCCCTGCTGTTTGGACTTAGGGCCCGCCTCTTTCTGAGGCAACACCTTAGACCGAGGAACTCGGCACACAATTAACCATCACCCAGCGGAGCGGAGACACAAACACCTACAAACACACACACACACCAACAGGCGTAATCACCCCGGACTCCGTCAGATATACCACATAACATTGTTTATGGAGACTATCCCTGGCTGCTGATCTTGGAGAACTTCTCTGGAGGGTAACGCATCGGGAGAATTCTCACCGCACCAGCCCGGCAGGTAAGACCATTTACTTTCGCCTTAACGGAATCAATGTTTCACCTGGGAGACAGAATACTCACTCGCTTACACCCGTTTTAACGCCCACACACAACCAGTCAAAGACTTGGCCAGGGTATTTATGTTCCAAGTCTAACCCGTGCACCTGCTACCTTGGGAATATTATCTGTTGCTTGTCATGTTCGAGAGCCAGACACAGAAGACACTGTATTTTTGTTTTTCGAACAGCTTTCAATCTGTAGTTTAATTGTTATATTTGAAGGATGATATTTTTGTTTCGTTTTAAAGTAGGTCTGAATTAAAAACACATTCTATACGAGGAGAATCTTTAAAACACACAGGCATTCTACCGCGTGTCCTTTTCTCAGGAAGGGAGTGGTTTGGGACAGAAACCAGAGCGACAACTTCTTGCGACAGCGTCTGACAAGCAGGTTCCTCAGTGCAGCAGCTGAAACGCCTAACTCACAGCCATAGGCAACGCTTCAATTCAAAAGCTAATGCAGATGTGTCACGAGTAACAGCTCATGCAAATGCGCTACAATCTAGGGGCGCTCCCGATGGTCCAGGGGTTCTTACACAAACACCGACCGGAGCATCCTAGGGTCTTTCCCTATGCGGGAAAAAAAAAAGTATGTTGGGAAAGTATTTCCCAACTTTGGGAATTTTTTAGCCCCGGCTCGGATACGTTGAGCTCATCGGATGATGGAGGCTAGTCGAACACATCCCGCAGCTGTAGTCATGGGAAACAGGTGTCGGCTGCTTCCCACGCCGACAGCAGCAAGTGCAGCAGGACGTCAGCAGAGCAGCAGCGAGTCCGTACATGACCTCGAGCTCTCCCTGCGTCAGCCCCTGCTCCGCCAGCCTGCCCGGTAGGCCATGCCTGACGTTGAGGCCGAGGCAACGGGGTGACAAATACATGGGCGGTGATACACCCAGACGGACGTGTCATGACACCTGCTGCAACGGCAACGATCAAACCCGGCTACAAATCGGGGCCACCCGTATACCGATGCCCATGACCACATGGGTTGTTTGCATACCGTCTTAACAGTGCTTTCCTATCTGACTGTTTTCCTACGATTGATGCCCAAAAAAACCACATAGCAGTTGTGGAATAGATTAGCCCCGAGGGTGCAGGAATTGTGCAGTTAGGGATTTTGTCATCGTGGCAATTAACCATGCACACTGAACAAATAAGCAGCAATGGTTGGCCTCTCGCCACTAAACCAGTCGGACAACTCTACTGTGATATTCCTACAGAGGAGTCGAAGCATATAGAATGTGCCATGCATCTCTCTTTTTTGATATCAACATCAGTCTATGTTTGCTGTAGTAGACGCGCTCTTTGTGAAAAGATAAAAGACAATGTCGCCATAAACCCACAAATGCTTCAACCCCATCCACCCCTTGTCATTTCAGTGAACCCGACGAACATGGAAGTCGCCTTGGAGCGCAAGCCCAAGAGGCCCCACTACATTCCCCGGCCGCCAGGAAAGCCCTTCAAATACCAGTGTTTCCAGTGTCCCTTCACCTGCAACGAGAAGTCCCATCTCTTCAACCACATGAAGTACAACCTGTGCAAAAACTCCATCTCCCTGTTGTCCCAAAAGGGAGGCCAGGCGCCGCGGCAGGCCAAGCCCTTGATCAAAGACACGCCTCCCGCCCCCGCGTCTCCCAAGGACAGCCCTCCCGCCCAGCCTAAGGCGGGACCCGGTGGTCCTGAACAACAGGAATCCAAGGCGGACGAACTCGGCAATGGGGATGACAACGAGGAGGTAGACGTCGGCTGCAACAGCCCGATCCGGAAGGACGGCCCCGAGATCCCGACGGCGGAGAAGGAGAAAGACGAGAACAAAGAGGCCAACGCGCCGACACGCCCATCCGCCTTCTCGCCCGTCACGCCTAAACGAGAGAGTCCAGAGGCGCTCGCCTCGCCTGTGCAGCGGCAGCCGTCTGAGGAGCAGGCGGTGCCGCCTCACAGCAACCGCGCCTTTCCGTGGAGTCCTATCTCAGCGCCCATCCCCTTCAAGTCGTTCCCCTCGCCCATTGTTCCTCAGTATCCGTCGTACCTTCTCTCCGAGCACCCTCTGCTCTACTCCTCGTACTACCTTCCCGAGGGCCACGGGGCCGGGCCCCCCTCCTTCCGCTCTGACTTCCTGGAGCAGAGGCCCCTGGTTCCGCAGGCCGTCCCCCAGACGCCCCCCTCGCTGTTCCCCCAGTACCCGTTCTGCCCGTCGCTGCACCTGGGCCACTCTCTCCACTACAACCTGTACAGATCCCCCGAGCTCTCTGTGCCCCTACCTAGATCCAGATTCCTAGATCTGTATAACCCGGCCTTTGTGCCTAAGGGCTATGAGCTATACATGCACCAGCGTGACCCTCAGGGCAAGCCCGCCGAGGAGGACGCCGGCAGCCAGGAGCGGGGGGAGGACAAGGCCCCCAGGCTGAGTCCCGCGACCGGCTGTTCAGCCTCAGGGTCGCCCGACAGGCCGATCCCCTGCCACAACCTCCAGAGGGACGCCGAAGCTCCCCATTACACCGTCCTGGGGGAGCAACAACCCGACGCCGACCGACCACGGCAGACAGCGACGCCAGTGCAAACGCTGCGGGGCGATGCGAGCAAAGAGCACACCGAACAAGGCCTTCTCCAGTCGAGGCCTCTGCATGCAGACCAGAGGTAAATCCAGCCCATTTATTTCCATTAAGAACGACTGAACTGAACTGGGCTCAGCGATGTCAAAGCACTTTTTACAACACTTTGCCCTCTTCTATGTTTTCCCCTCTTTTAGATCAAATGAGAGCACCAGGTATTCATCCCAGTCCCTATCCGGGGAATACCACGGATCGCCGTCGGAGCGGGATTACGAAAAGGCTGGGCGGGAGCACAGCATGGCGCCTCTCAACCTCTCCACGAGGGCCCAAGAGAAGGACAGCGTGCCGTGCGACGAGCGCCCCGGCAGAGCCCTCGACGAGGATCTGCCCCTGAACCTGAGCCTCCGACCCTCGCTCTGCGGCCACGACCGGCCCGCCGCCCCCCGGCTGAGTCCCGACACAAACTCGGACGACGACGACGAGGAGGAGGAGGAGGAGGAGGAGCCAGGCGACCGTCAGAGGCAGACGGCGGCGCTGGCCCTCTGTCAGCTGGCCGGCGTCGGCGCCTCGTGCGGAATCGCCGCCATGATCAACGGCTCCTCACGCGGCGGCACCACCACCACCACCTCCGCCGCCATGATCAACGGCTCCGCGGGGAACTCGTCGACAGACGCTCCACTGAAGGGCTCTCCCTGTGCGACGGCGGCGGCGGGGAAGCCCAAGGCCGTGTGCAAGCAGGCCACAAAGGACAGGGGGTTGAAGAGGAAGCACTGCGCGCCGGCTGGGCAGAAGCCGCCGCCCGGACACCACAAATCGGCCAAAAAAGCGGCGAGGAGGAGGCCCCGTTGCAGCTAACGGCCGGTCTGCTCGCATCCCGTTAACTCTTGTCGACGTTCAACGTGGTGACAGTGACTATCGCCATGGCGACATGTTTATAAATCGATCAACCTTTTGACCACCCGAACAAATACTTCTTATGCACTGTGACCGGTTGGATGGGCTGTGACACGGACGGCTAGCCAGGTGGTCTATCGGCCACCGGCCAGGTGGTCTATCGGCCACCGTCCAGGTGGACCCCAGCACAAATGTCCCCAAATGCACTGAGTTCATGTTGAAGGTAGCAATATATGGGCAAAGTATATCTCATTAACAGAGGGGCCACACAAGCGTGGTGATGATACGAGTTGTATATATAAATCACTTTTAAGGATGTTATTGTTCTGCATGTTTGTCTGAAACGTTTATGGGGGTTTTGCATAGAGAAAAAATAAAACAGATTTTGAGTAAAAGATATGTGTTTTCTGTGTCGTTTTACCATTTGCTAGTCTGGAGGGCAACAATAAGCCCCTCCTGCCCAGCTCTGCCAACGCGAGGCAACCTCCATGCCATGCGTTGTCAGTCTCCTGAAAGCTGTAAAGCACACACACGCACACAGACACAGAGAGAAAAACCAACACAGACACACACAAGAACAGGCACACACAGACACACAGAGAAACCCACACAGACACAGACAAGAACAGGCACACACACACACACACGCACAACGGTCACACATACAGAAAAAACATAGACAGACAGACACAGACACACACACACACACACAATTATGACGCAAGTCAGTAAGTGACGACGGTATTGTTTGTGGTGAAGTGCTGAATAACATGAAGGAGGTGATTAACGCTGTGCACTCGAATATTTCAAACTAACAAGGCATGATGGGCTGTGGTGGAGAGCTGCTGGCGTTCTCACCTGAAGCAGGCGAGCACTGATTCTACCACCTCATCCGCCAGCTCCTTGGGCAGCCTGCCCGTCACCCTCCCGATGCTGAGGGTTAGAACAAACATGCCACACACATGAAGGACGTGGGACACGAGCAGGCGTCGCTTGAAGCCCGGCGCGTTAGGGAGAGGACTTCGGTGAAGGGTCATATTTCCCCTTCACATCACAACGTGAAGGGGAAAATACTTTGGCTTACCCTTTGGCGGCTGACCAGCGCACGATGGTTTCGGTGTCTTTCAATCCCACGAGTAGTTGCTCTGTTGAAAACAAAGTAGTTATAATGAAAAACATGGGCGGTTGGAACCGGACACGATTCATGCAATGATTAAAAATATGCAAAAAAAACAACGACGACGAGGCCAGACAGACCGATGACTGTCTCCACTTCCTCCGGGATATCGTAGTCCTCTTCCTGATCCCGCATCTCCACGTCGGGTGTCCCGGGGGTCTCGGAGCCTGGGGTGGACTGGGCCATGGAGAGGTTGGCTGCTAGGGAACGGCTTCCTCGTTGGTACCTTCAGAACACATGCTGTGAGCCTGGGAGTCTCCCGGGTTTAAGCAAGCCGCTGGATCGGTTGATAACCCCCATACGGATGATGTCTGATGTAATTTGATTAAAAACGTTGTTGTATTTTTGTGTCTTTTTGGGGACTTAAACACCTTGATGGCAAAAGGCGGATGGCAATAGAAAGATGTGCAGTTTGTAGTTGCGATGCTAAACTAAAATCATTATGAGGCTATTCACAAATTGGGATCCATTGTTTTTCTAAAATGTATCTAGTGTTGATATACCCTTCACAATAGAGATGCTGCTGTCATTCATATTGCAGTACTGATCATGTGATAGCAGTGACAGTGTTGTGCAAGTTCACACTTCACAAGAGCTAGATATAAGTTGAGTTCATGTGATAGTGACGGTAATGTGGGTTTACATATTGCATTAATCAATAGAAATGGGATTAATCCTCTCCCGCTAGAGGCAAGCCTTGCAGCTGACCTCCATTTTGCCAGCCGGGGCTTGAGGAAGGTGAGGCCCAGCCTCTGGATCAGTTTGACCCCCAGCTTCCGCAGCATCTCGTGGTTGCTCTCCAACAAGTGCTTCTGATCCAGACATTGCAGCACAGTAGGAGCTGGGAACCAACGCACACAGGAAGTGAGTACCTTCAAACCTGCCCACATCTTCTCTCTAGGTATAGTAAATATGTATCGTCTGACATTTAAAAAATATAAATATAAGGTTTCTATACAACAGGGCCAAATTGAAATATCAAAAAATGTAGCGGCAAGATAATTAAAATACCATTAAAGAGTAATTGCTTTTGATTGTAAAGAATACACGTTTTTTTTATGAAACTAAATGTTAATCTATAATGACTCCAATCACAATTACGAATAATTGTAATGCATTTTGGGTTGTTGGGGGCTAGTAATGCCGACTATTTTTGTTCCCTCGCCTGAGGTTGCGATGCATTCAAGGCCATGGAAACATAGCTTGTAAAAGAAGCAGTGAGTGCGGGGAGAGGCACTGTGTGTGCACAGGGCACCGAGCGGCCGCTCACCGTGCTGGAGGAAGTCATCTCGTTTCCCATGTTTGAAAAGCTGTGCCTAGGGACATGGATGATACCAACGAGTCCAATCAGTGACATTGCATGGGACAAACCATTGTGGCGGTGTGCCACTTAATCAAAAAGTTCAATAACCCCAGTAGCCGTAGGCTATTATTAGAAAAACAGCCACAAATATACACACGCACACGCGCCATCACATTGAATAATATAAGAATATGGCCACGTTTTTCGAGGCGTCGTGAAAACATAACAGTGCCTGGAGGTGCGTTGAAGCGCCCATTCCCCTCCGGGAATGTCCCCAAAAAAAGAACACAACTTGTGTTCCAGTAAGAATGTGGAGTAGAGCTTGGGCAGAAGGTTCGAAAACCGGTGGGCAGAGAGCGGCAAAAATCATGGGATTTTATTCATTTTCTATAAACTACTGACTCATTTCAGTACATGACAAAATGCCATATATTTTTATGTGGAAGAACATAGAAGACATAATGTATAAAACACTAAGAAGATTCAGGAATGTGAGAGAGTATGCAAGCATAAGCCCTGCAGGCCTGCTGTCTGAACACACAGAGCCAGTTTTGCCTGCCCCGGGCACAAAGATGGCTCCCAGTTTCAGCTCACAGACGTGATGCACTAGGAGACATGTAACACAAGTGTTGTTGTTTTTAGCTGGAATTAGGACTGCTAGTCATTTGTAGGAAGGGGTTGCGTGACGTAGATTATCTGGCTGTGAGTTGGAGTGAGATCGCGTCGTTAAAGGTGATCACGGGGCTGATTTAAATACCAAGAGAAAGGTTTGTATGACGAAACACCTAAGGCGATTATGTTTTATGGAATGGCCGATTGATTCGTATTGAATAAGCTTATTGGAACACAGAAAAACTTGAACTTGAAAAAAATACAACATATCGACAATTACCCTCTGCAGGAGATCTGCATGCCTTAACTGTAAAACATTATGCAAGCACACACTAATGCAACCAATGTCTTTACCAGAGACTGCAGAGTGCCGTCCATCACCACTAAGTCTATCATGAGTTTCTCATCGGCCTGCATGATGGTGGTGAGACTCCAGTCCAGAAAGTCTGCCAGGTGCTTCTTCTTCACATCGGGGCGTGTCATAAACCTGCACAGACACGAAAAAATCTGTGAGGGTTGCGGCAAGTGTCATGATTATTCACGACGTGAAATTACAAAATAGAGTATCAAGTGTCTCATTTTACTTTTGTGATAAGATGTGATTTGGACATTCTATTTGATGAACTTTAGTCATACCCAGGGGGGAACCTGGATTAGATACCTATGACCATTTGCCTGAAGAAGACCCAACAAGGTTGAAATGTTGCTTGATGGGAGCTTAAGCAGTGCTGCAGACATTACATTTCTTTCACTTGGATTCCTATACAGCCTTACGGAGACATGTACAATGCACCACATTTCAAGAGCTTCTTAATCATAGCTCAGTGTGCTCAGTGTGTAACATACCATGGCAATAGAGTAAAAAAAACAAAAAAACATTTGATGTTAGTGTTAAAACAGTAAGAACCTTAGAAAAATAACAGTGCTACCATGACCTACAAGAGTAGGATCTACATGTTGGGACGTTTTAACAGTGGCTTGGGTGGGGGACTCTGAGCCAAAGGGTACTACTGGGTTCGATCCCTCCCATGTCATCCTAAGCATACGTGTAGATGTCCCAGAGCAAGATGCCCAAACCCTACAGCTGTACCCAAAGGCACTGTATCAGCACTGACTGTCACTTTGGATTAAAGCATATGACTAAATAGTTACAGTAATGGATGACGAGTGGGATAACATCCTGATTCATCCAAACATAAGACGCTAGCCAGATGTATCAGCCAGCCTGTCAAAGGCTGGAGAGTGGAGAGTGGACGTCATTGTTTTTGAAATTATAAGTCTGCCGGGGGCAACAAGTGTGCAAACACACACATACACACAAAGCTGCAGATGAAGATTCACTGACTGGATTCGGAAGAAGAACAACCTCAAGTCTTTTCTCATACTTTTTTTAATTGGTAAATAATTATATAATGATAGGATAAAATAATGAAAATGAACTAATAAATAAGAAGTTGATTCAAATAAGTAATTATACACCATGACGTCATCCCACTGTGCCATCTACTGGTTAGAAAAATTAAGTACAAGTTGGACCTCCATTAAGCCCTTATAAGCTAGTAATAAAAATGCCTTAACTCTATAGAATAAATGATTGTGTAGTCATCTATGGTTAAACACAAAACTCCTGAATATGCTAAACCTTGCTTTTACTTTGGTTAATATAATACCAGACTTAACATCTATAGCATTGCAGTGTGCAACTGCGCACTTACTTTGAAACCAATACAGCGGCAGCATATCGGCAAGAATCAGTGACCGTCAGGTATGTCTGCAAAAAAACAATAATGGTATATGTAAGGGATAATGCCCGACGAGGTGTCCATTATCAGGAATTAATGGACGACACGGAGGCATGAACCGTCCGACATTTTTTGAGACAGGCTGATGCGATACGCCAGCTAGCGCATTAATTGAGAACGGTGAACAGACAATTTGACTGGAACTACTTCGCAGGTGTCCGTATATCAGGAGTTAATGCACACCCTGCAGCCAATCAGAATCGAGCATTCCCCAGACCGTGGTATAAGTTATTATGACAAGCGTGTAGGTAATTAAAATACTGCAAGCCTACAATGTGCAGTCTGGGTATCCACCACAGAATTCCAGACCAAGAATCAGAGTCAGTGAAGGAACCCTAGAACAACGTGTAATAGTATACAAACCCACCGTATTATATGATCAAATCATACCTTCACAATAGCCAGGATGCGGTCCATGGTGGGCTCTCTGGCCTGTCCACTGACTGAGTCCAGGTGGCCATCAAGCCGCGAAAGGTCAAAGGGTATGAGGCAGGTCATCGACAGCCACAACAGCAGCATGTAGCGGGTTTCCCAAATCTGTGAAAAGTAAGGGGTAAGGACTCACAGCAATCCTATCAAGCAATTCCACAGGCTATAGTATTACATATTTTGATTCTCAATGCATTGAATAGAAGATAAATAATACATAAAAGGATTCCAAGAAACCATAGAGGAATCATGCAGTTTTGGTATGAATAATATTCAAGAATGGAATTACTATAGAATCAGACACCGAGTTGAACGTTGAGGTATCAACGTAAGAAAGCAATAAAATAAACCATGAATCATCTGTCCAATAAAGGGAGTTGGCAGATCATAACAAAGTCACACATTCATTTTTAAGTGGAGTTACGGCTTTAATAACTGTTAATTTTGCCATAGTCAAGTAGAATTGATCCAAACTCACCTCAGGGTCTTTGGGATTCTGCCTGGTCAACAGGTCCAGAACTGGATGGACATCAACAACCTCATGAGGAAAGAGCTGCATGAAGATTTTGTACCCTCTCACCTAGACACACAAAGAATTGGCATTGACTTGTATAGCAGGCAATGCACAAAAGGAATACATGCTCGATATTGAATGGATTCGATTTGTCTGACCTTAGAGATGATGTAGAGAAACTTGAAGCCCAAATGAAGCAGTGAAGGGGGAGACTCTTCATTTCTTGCTATGTCTAATAGCATGTTCATCATCCATTCTATAAAGAAAAAACAGTACAATCAGACTAAAAGAGAGAATAGTTCAATAACATTTAGACAATGTATCAATGCAAGGTCTATTCTCACCAAGATGTGGATCCAGAAGATGAGGCTGCTCCTGGTATCTGTCCATTATGACTGTAAAAGATCATTTGAATGTTGTTATGGGATGTCCCGTTTCCACCGATTATATAGCACATGGATGGGTGCACATATCACTACGATAATCTCACCTAAGAATTTCTCCGTCGCCACCTCTTTGGTCGCAGCATTTTCACTGATCTCAGGGAGGCTGGCAATCAAAGCGCGGATCTCATCACTCTCACTAAATCCACCCAAGACACTACATTTGACCACCAGGTCGGGTTCGCCCCCATCATCGCCGCTGGTTTCGTTCTTCCCCACCGTCAATGTCATTTTTGCTTGATTTCTGCCTATAAACGTGTCGCTGTATCTGCACAAATTGGACCTGTCAACATCAGTGTTATTAGCACTGTGGCTAGCACTAGGACAGATTCTACTCTTGCACTATTAAGTTAAGTTGGCCAACATGTGAGTGGGTACGGATGTGCTCGTTTAAACGAAATTCCGAATGCTGTGGAAAAACTATCGCGATAGTCGTTTTAGTTTATCCTGAAATCTGTTTTCCTGAATAACTGATGTACTGTACCATTTGGTTTCTAGGATGAGATGGGTAGGTAGGTATCCACCCAGTACGGTAGGCGATAAGGTTCAAGAAAATAGCTTCGTAAAACGTCTTCTTGTTCTTCTTCTTCTTCTTGGGGTTTTACGGCGGGTGGCATCCACATCTTGGTGCATTACCGCCCTCTTCTGATCCATTTAATGAATCAATAAAACAAAAATATCCAAACACTCACTCATTCACACTTTCTTTCTACTCTATATCCTATCATATATCCCTGTTTCTCTCAAAAAGTCAAACAATACTTTTATACAATTCCTCTTCATTAATCTTTAAATATTTTCCAAAGTATACTCCTGCATACCCAATTCTCTCAATAGATTTTTCATACTTTCCCTCTCCATCCCATAACCACTACAGTTCATTAAAACATGTTCCACTGTCTCCTCTACCTGGCACCCCTCACATAATCCAGTGGGGTGTTTTCCTATCAATTTCATTGTTTTATTTAGTGCACTGTGCCCCAACCTTAACCTTATCAAAATGTGTTAATCCTTCCTCTGACCACTATACCTTATTTTAACATTAACACTTTTTTGAATATTATATAAATATCTCCCTTTCTCCTCATTGTCCCATTTGTCTTGCCACATTTTGTTAACTTTTTCCCATATCAGACTTTTAACTTCTGCCTTACTTAAACTGATATTAATTTCTATTTTTTCCTTCTCCAATGCCTTCTTCGCCATCTTATCGGCTTTCTCATTTCCCTTCACCCCTACATGAGCTGGAACCCATAAAATTGTTATTTGCCTCCCCTGCTGAACGATTCTCGTAATTGGCTGTAGAACTTTCATATAACAAACCTTGGCGACTACTTGAGTAAAACGGCCTCATACTTGCCAAAACTGATGCTGAATCTGTACAGATCACAATTTGATCTGTGTGGCCCTGCAGGAAGTGGAAAATCCAGTTTCATCAATTCTGTTGACAGTATTTGTCAAAACAGGATAACCTCACCTGCAGATGCCAATAACGCTCAAGGAACTGACCCAGAACTGGCTAATTCCCACGGACATTCTTACACCCAATTGCTAGTGGTGGTGACGTATATCATACGCGTCGAGAGCAGCGGGAGTTGTAGTCCACAAAGCGCCCCACACAAAAACTAACCGTATCAAACTCCTACCCCCTAAATTATAGTTTTCTTTGCATGAAAAATTATCATTTAAATCCATAAACATCATATGTTGTAATCCGGGGCATATAAAGACTGGGATCAGAAAATAATGACTTTCTCTCCATTGACTCCCATTCATTTATTTCGGTCTCATAGGTCCCATGAGCAATGGCGACTTACGAGCTCTATGGGGAGCAAGCGTACCTTGCTCTATGGGCGTCTTAAGTTGCGTCAGATGGTTTCCCGTAAATGGGAAAAATTGAAAGTGAAAAGGCATCTATGTAAGACAGACAAGTATCACTTAAGTTTCATTCTTCATGTGCTGTTGATTCAACGCCACACTCTTTTCCACTTTGGACGATCAACGATATCAATATGGGCGCAGGTTAGTGAACAATAAACATTAAAACCAAAAGTTTGGGTTATAGTTATGTTGAACATTATCTTCGAAAAATGCTAATTCTGTTTTTTTTTTCTTTGTTGATTTTTAGTGATTTCGTTCTTTTATCCTCCTGCTCCTGCTCCTGCTCCCAAACCAGGTTATCTATCAAAATTCTAACACAGTGAATATATAGGCCTACCTTAATGACGATAGCAAGGAAGCAACCATTAATATTTGAACGTTTTCACACCATGTTTCCAAATGTTCCCATAGATCTCATACCAGCTTGGAGAACGTTGGATTGGGGGTAAGTAGGCCTATATCCTCATTTGGCATAATGATTATATTTCCCCACTCTCTCTATGGCCCAATCCCAATGTCCGGACACACGGACTTTGTTGCGTGTCCTCGCAAAATTATTAAGGCTTTAGGGCTGTCCCAATGTCGAATTCCAAAGGACGCGAGGGTTTGAGTCCACACCAGGGGCGATTCTAGGTTCTGACTTTTGGGGGGGCTCAACCCCAGGAAACCACAGGGGTATATGAAGTATATAAAGTCCTGTCCAAGATTGTTTTTATTCCACAACCTTTATTTTATTAGTTACTATGCTGTTGTATGTCCAAGCCAAAAGCTGGCAGTGTCAGCTAAATAATGCAGTTCTTAATCACTAAAGTGATGAAAGAAAAAATACTATTTGGATGAAGGAATAATCAATGGATGTGAACTGTAATAACAAATTTGAGGTATATTAAATTTCCTTTGTGTAAGTTTCACTCAAAAATGACCATATTTCCCCCCCTTTTTTTATTTACACAGTTACTGAAACACATTGGTACAACGAGATTAATAATATGAACTACATACCACTATTTCGGGAGCAATAAACTACGTTGTCTCACTTTCAGGGACCCATACATTTTTATAAAACTTCTGATGCAAAAAAATCTTGTTCTGATGCAAAAAAAAGGGTGCTAATTTTCAGTTAAAACAAAACCGCTGTCATTATTTTATCAGCTGTGGGCGTTTTCATTGCTATAACAACGTGAGCTAATCAACAAGTACAACATGTTCTAGACCAGTGGCTCTCAATTATTTTCTGTCATTCATACCCTAGGAGACAGATACTTTTTCGCCCTCTCCCTGAATTGAAATAGCCTACTATTGAGAACCTGCAAATATTTATTTATTTAGATTAATAAAATTAATTATTAAAACTATCTCCAAGTTCAGTTTATTAACTCAATTTGTAACATTTAAACAAGACTGCTAAGTCTGTGTGAATCTCAAAACAGAGAAACAAGAGCATATGATTCACTGGGGTTTGAATTTAATTAAAAATATTTTTAAACAGTAAACATTGGTCACTTGTCAGCTTCATCAGCTTATTCCCTTTCAAAAAAATAAATGTATTATGTTCATCTTTTAAGCATGAATAAAGACACCAAGTCCCTCTGTCATGACTCTGTAAGATCAAAATTCTTGTAAAACTTGGTATTATGTTTACTTAAATTTAAATAAGTAACTTATTAAATAACTAAATAAGACACAGTCCCGTCTATGGTCATGAGTCTCATAGTATTAGAACATGTTGTACTTGTTGATTAGCTCACGTTGTTATGGCAATGAATACGCCCTCAGCTGATAAAATAATGCCAGCGTTTTTTTTCAATTGAAAATTAGCACCCATGTCAACTTTTTCTGCTCCTTGCACCTTATCATGCTCATCATGCTACGCAGCATTACAAGCCCCTGCCGACTAAAACATGAAGCAATTCAAGAAGAGGGATAGATATAATCGCCTTGTGGTCAACTGTCATTTAATAGTCATCTGACCGATTGAGTGAAGGTTTTACAGTGTTTCCCCTAGGAGGAGTTGCAGCAGCGGAGGTGAAATGTTATGTTTTTTTTTTTTGTGTGCTCGCAAAGCGCACCCTGCCGGGAGGTTTCTATCTCGTCTGCTGGCAGCATACATACAGTACATTTGTTCACATTAATGGGCAGGGGAAATAAGGAGAGATTGAACATATTACAAGTATAATCTTTGAAACCATTACTTACATTTATTTAACAAAAAAGATTTATATCAACAACCACCCTATACATTAAAATCCCATAACCCAAATACTACAACAATCGAAAAGGTCTGTGCCTCAAACCAATGCATCTTCCCACTACCTCCCCTCTCCCCATCACAAAGGTTGTAGTAGGAGCATAAATAGGCCATGCCTCTATTGAACAAGTTTTGGGGCTCTAGAGTCAATAATGGCGACGCTACTGAAAATGTTGCTAAAAAAAATGTATATTGACATTTTTGCAAAAAAGAAATTTCTTAAAAATAAGTAGAGATTTTCAAAACATAAGTTTGCAGTAAGACCATCAAGAGCCCATGCATATGGAAAACGTTTTAGGGATCTAGAGTCAATAATGGCAACCAGGGGCGAGTCTAGGTTCTGACTTTTGGGGGAGCTCAACCCCAGGCAGCCACAGGGATATATGAAGTATATAAAGTCCTGTGCAAGATTTTTTTTTTTCCACAACCTTTATTTTCTTAGTTACTATGCTGTTGTATGTCTAAGCCGATAGCTGGCAGTGTCAGCTAAATAATGCAGTTCTGAACCACTAAAGTGATGAAATGAAAAAAGACTGTTTGGATGAAGGAATAATCAATGGTTGTGAACTCGAATAATAGATTTGAGGTATATTAAATTTCTTTTGTGTAAGTTTCACTCAAAAATGACCATATTTTCCCGAATATGTTACTGAAACACATTTGTACAACATGATGTCACCCCACTTTCATGGACCCATACAATTTATAAATTGTATCAACATACATTATTATAAAACTTCTGATGCAAAAAAATCAACAAGTACAACCTGTAATAGTCGAATACTATGAGAAACAGACCACTATTTCGGGGGCACTAAACTATGTTGTCTCACCTTCAGGGACCCATACATTTTTATAAAACTTCTGATGCCAAAAAATCTTGTTGTTCTGAAGCAAAAAAAAAGGGTTCTAATTTTCAGTTTAAAAATAAACTGCTGGCATTATTCTATCAGCTGAGGGCGTTTTCATTGCCATAACAACGTGAGCTAATCAACAAGTACAACATGTTCTAGACTAGTGGTTCTCAATTATTTTTCGTTCATTCCCCCCCTAGGAGACAGACATTTTATCACGCCCTCCCTGAATTTAAATAGCCTACTATTGAGAACCTGCTAATATTTATTTATTTATATTAATACAATTAACGGAGATAACATCTGCAACAACTTAAAACTATTTCCAACTTCAGTTTATTAACTCAATTTGTAACATTTAAACAAGACTGCTAAGACTGTGTGAATCTCAAAACAGAGAAACCAGAGCAAATGATTCACTGGGGTTTCAATTTAATTATAATATTTTTAAAAAGTAAATATTGGTCACTTGTCAGCTTCCTCAGCTTATTCCCTTTCAAGAAAAATAATATATGTTCATCTTTCAAGCATGAATAAAGACACCAAGTCCCTCTGTCATGACTTTGTAAGATCAAAATTCTTGTTAAACTTCTGACCCTTGGTATTATGTTTATTTAAAATAAAATAAGTAACTTATTAAAATAAATAAATAAATGCATAAGACACTAAGTCCCCTCTGCCGCTCACGCCCCCCCTGACACTTTTAATCAGCTGAGGGCGTTTCCCTGAGTCTCATAGTATTAGAACATGTTGTACTTGTTGATTAGCTCACGTTGTTATGGCAATGAATATGCCCTCAGCTGATAAACTAATGCCAGCATTTTTTTTCAACAGAAAATTAGCACCCATATCAATATATATTTTATATTTTTCTGCTCCTTGCACCTAATCGTGCTTATCATGCTACGCAGCATTACAATGCTCTGCCGACTAAAACATGAAGCAATTCAAGAAGAGGCATATATAGAATCGTCTTGTGGTCAAATGTCATTTAATAGACATCTGACAGATTATGTCAAGGTTTTAAAATTATTAGTATTATTATTACCAGGTCATGTTATAACACAGCTGGAAATCGTGGATTTTCTGATAAAGACTAGCTAGCCTCATTGACAGACAAAACAGCAGAAACTATGTTAGGTGCGCTCGTGCTGCATTTTTGGTTTTGTCAAACAGGAGACGCCCACCCACCAATCAGAGGTTAGAGATTCCTGAAGGAAGGTTGCGCTCGATTTCACTAGCCCATTTGAGCCTGTTCATTAGTGTACAGCATCCATCCTCTCAATGCTTGTGTAAAAAAAAATTGTAGAATATTAGATTTGAGGACGAAACGATAGGGCAAGTTTTGGGTGGGCTTGAGCCCACCCAAAAAAGGTCTGGCTTCGCCACTGATGGCAACGCTATTGAAATTGTTCCTAAATAAAAAATCTTAAAAAATAACATATCTTTTTCAAAATTAAAGGTTGTAGTAGGACCATGAAGAGGCCATGCCTCTATGGAACAAGTTTTGGGGCTCTAGAGTCAATAATGGCGACGCTATTGAAATTTTACCATTGTGGTCGTTTTCAGTTTTGCACTTTGCAGACGGCCCCTAAGCTCGCGGCTGAAAGCCGACTGCCAATGCAATTCACCGTTCGCTAAAGAAGGCTCGTTTGGATGAAAACAATGTTGTAGCTGGTTCTCTGGGTTACTACACTCAATTGTGTCGCAACGATGTTTCACTGATGATCTATTGAACCGCAAACTCAGAATCTGCGGAAGCTCCTCCGTTAATATGAAGCTCTCCTCTCCTCTTGTTAAAAAAAAGAAATACAGCAGCGGCGGTCATATTTCAGCAGCGGCGGTATGCCGCTGCTAGGTGCATATAGGGGAAACACGGTTTTAAAATGATTATTATTATTAGCTGGTCATGCTATCATCCATGGATTATTCCTTCATCCAAACAGTCTTTTTTCCTTTCATCACTTTAGTTGTTCAGAACTGCATTTCTTAGCTGACACTGAAAGGCTATTGGCTTAGACATACAACAGCATAGTAATTAAGATAGATATAAAGGTCATGGAATAAAACTAATTTGGACAGGACTTTATTTACTTCATAAACCCCTGTGGCTTCCTGGGGTTCAGCCCCCCAAAAATTCAGAACCTAGAATCGCTCCTGGTGCAGAATTAAAGCCACTACGAGCCAGTCCCACAATGAGCTTTCCACAAACGTGCCGTTCCACGGGTGTGGCCCTGAGCAGCTTGCGCCCACGGTACCATGCGCTCCTGTTTGCAGTGGTCGTGGATGTATCGCAATGGCGAGGCGCACACAGCTTTTAACCGTGTTCTGTAAATATTCTAGAACACTGGCGGGAGCCCTGGAGCTCTAAAAAATATCAAATAATAAATAAATATCTATATCATATAACATATATATATTATCACGGCCAAAATCTGCCAAAAAATCTGCCAATCGGCCAACCTCCAGACGATATTATGAATCTCAAACGACTGCGTCGGGTTCTCAGACATCTCTGGTTCTTCCACTTCCACCACTGCCCACTGCCTCGACAGCGGGCAGCGGGCCGCACCACTCCCCCTCAGCGCTGTTGCTTCGCGGCGGTGGTGTTTCACGGCAGTGGTGCCTCGCGGCGGTGACCAAATAAATAAACCAGTAAATGTAAAATAACAACAAAAAAACATAATAAAAAAATATTGCATGTAAACATTTCCTGCACCTCTCATAGGCGTCCAAATGAAGTCCAAAAAATGTAGGCTACCCAGTTCAAAGGTCAAATGTTGAACGTCAATATGACATCCAAGTTGGGTCATGGTTTGAAATCCAAATAGTGGACCTAGTTTGGATGTAAAATTGACATTGTCAGACCAAATATAGACATGATCTGCATGTCTATCCGACGTCCAATGTTTAGTGGGATGTAAAGGATGCCCCAACTAAGTAATTGTCCTCCAACTCCCCTCACATACCTTGTAGAATAGTACTGTAGGACTTGCTCAAAGAGTAATAGATAAGGCCAACAGCCAAGCACAAAACAAGGAAAGAGAGAGAGCGATGGTCGAGGGGAAAGGTTTTACACCCATTCCCGGTCCAAGGCAATTACCAGCAAGCTCTAAATGAAAATTGAACATTGAATTTAATTAATTAAGATTATGTTTATATATGCAAGGTTTAGATGTTGTTTATAATTTTACATTTTCCTTTCTTTAAAACAGCAAGAAAAAGGATGAGCTGCAGTGGCTGGAGTCATTCCGCCCTCAAAGTGACAATGTCAAGCATCTTAGAGTCCTTCTGTGTGGCCCTGCTGGAAGTGGAAAATCCAGTTTCATCAATTCTGTTGACAGTATTTGTCAAAACAGGATAACCGGTCCTGCAGATGCCAATAACGCACTAGAAGCTGACCCAGAACTGGCTAAAATCGCTGGACAGTCTTTCACACGCAAAGTAAGATCATTGAGGAAGAAGTCCTCACTCACCTTTCATTAACATCTTGATGTAACTACTGATCCTTCTTTGCTATTGCAAATAGTTAAAGCTAGTTGTTGGATGTTTAGAAACACGTGTCTTTGGTCTAGAAATACTGCTATGACTTGAATTTATATTTGTGTATATATATGAAATGCACAAATGCATATTTTACATTGGAAATTCCTTTGGCCTTTAATAGTACAAAACACATCGAATCCAAAAAGGGACGCCAGGACAATATTACCCGTTTGTCTTCAACGACGTCATGGGCTTGGAACCGACCAATGGAATCTTACTGGGGGACCTTACACTGGCCATGAAGGGACGTGTGAAAGATAATTACAAGGTATGCTTGTTTATAGTGTTAACTTTTATTACAACACGGCCACTGAAGGTTCTAGCGCTGAGAGGTGCTCATATAACTGCACAATATATAGACTCCCTCCCTGTTCTAAACTAATGCACAACATTTCATTCAACTTGCCAATGTTCCATTTGTTGACAATGGACAATACATTTGGCTTGGAAACATGATTCAACCAAAGAATAAGATGAGAGCAAGACCCAACTGTTACAACTTTAATATAGGTTGTCCAAACAAATGAAAATAGTTCTTTCAAGGATAGAGTCCATATGAGCGTGCTCATATCATATCATGCTCGATTCATATCTAAAATGTCATTATCTTCACTGCCAGCCCACGCCACATCCCTTTTGAGCCTACAGTGACAGTGTGTACTGGTTCTGCAGAGAAAATGAAAAACATAATGATAATATAATATAATAATAATACATTTAATTTAGAGGCGCCTTTCAAGGCACCCAAGGTCACCTTACAGAGCATAAAGTCATCATAAATCGTTTAAAAACAAGACATTGTGGAAACAGAGAATAATAAATAAATAAATAAAACAAAAACAAGACAAAACAAACAAACAGTGATCAGTTAAACGTTGTGTGCGAGTTTGAACAGGTGAGAAAATGAAAAACATGAGTTGTTAACTGATAAACTGTCCAATATAATTGGATATGGATCACCAAACCAAACTACAGGCTTTTGTTTTAACATGGATGTAAAGAAATGTAGTTACTATGGTCAGTGGTCACCTGGTTATTATCCGCTTTTATAGGTGCATTATAAATCGATGTATCATTACTTACAACATTCCCAAACTTTTGTGGTCATATATGTTCAAAAAAATATTTTCATATTGCACTTCATAGTGCACATACAATATCAGTTCAACCTGTAATCTCTTTTTTTTAATTTCTCTCTCTCAGTTCGATCCTAAGACACCTTTGGATGACTCAAACGATTGCTACATCAACAACCCAACTTCAAATGACAAAGCACACATCTTGGTCTTTGTTCTTGCTGTCGACTTCAATCAAGTGGCAGACGAACAGATGTTTAAGAAAATTACTGAGATCAGACTTGCAGCCAGAGACCTTGGTGACATAAAATGTTATTTGGTTGCCTAGCAAAGTTAAATTACTGTTTTCAAGTTTGATTGGTTCCTATAGGAAAGAACTGAGTCATATTTTCTATTGGTAGAATCATTAAGGATTAAATAATAATTTATTTAAAGACAAACGTAAAAGGTGACTCGTGTGTCTGTTCTCTCTGTATTTAGATATTCCACAAATAGCCATTCTAACGAAAATCGATGAGAAATCTTGCGATCTCGTGAAAAAAGACCTTAAAAATGTCTACAGCAGCACGAACATCAAGAATGCGGTAAGTTCTGTATCAATAATTATTTGTACAACCGCATTTGACACTGTTCCGATTCATTCTAAGGTGAGAACCTTAAAACCTTTATCCAGATGTATAAATGTCTTTATGAATGGAACCTAACAACCAAATACAATGGCACAACTTTAATTTGAGGTCATTTCTGGATCTAAGTCTACAATGCTTTTCATGTAATTTTCCATATGTATCTAAAATCTCTTACAAGAAATAAAAGCTTCTAGCTTTCAACATGTGTGCATTGTGGGGGATGGGTGACTGGTCCCAAAAAGTTTAAATTGTTTATTTTCTCAAGGAAAGGAACAGAACTAAGGATTCTTTGTTTTTGCAAATACATTTTGAACGGAACAAAAAACTGAAACATTTTAACAATAGTGACCCAAAAGATAAGACCTCATCTCAAGTACTGAATTGCTTTTCGCAGATGGAGGGGCTCAGTAATACTGTGGGATTCCCACTGAGATGCATCTTTCCCCTGAAGAACTACCATGGAGAAATCGAATTGAATGATGAAATGGATATGCTGATTCTAACCGCACTGAGACAGATCCTTTCTTTTGCAAATGACCGTGTAAATGCTACTGATGTTGCAGCTGCTGACCAAACAGCCAACACTGTCAATATAACCTAATAAGTTGAAAGGGACAATTTTAAAAAAGATGCTGCTTTGGCTCGCTTTTTCTCCCACTGATGTGATCTGATTGATTTGAATTCAAAATGTCTAAAGCGTTAAAAAATCTCCTGGACCAATTGCCTTAATACAAATAAGTATGTGACACAAATACATTGAATTGTAATGCAAAGTTAACCGACACAGTAGGCCTACATCTTTGAATTTTGTAAAGATTTAACAGTCCAAGTAAATATCATATGTTAATTCATTATAATACTGTTATACTACAGTATAAGTACCTGAGAGGCATTAACCCTCTTATACGTTGCAATCGACATCCACCACTGGCCAGGCAGAGCTCCCCACATCCACTAACACCACGCCACGCCCATTCGTCGTAACTTCATAGAGAATGTATTTGACAATGGCAAAGGAATACCTACTCGGTTCAGAGCAGAGTTTACAAACTGTTAAATTATGAATTACATACATGAAGGCAGACGCAAGTAAAATATGCAGCAAACAATTGCTGACGTGGGGGAAAAAAACAGGGCAGCTTATTGTCTTCTCAGTTAAAAGTGTGACGGACTCAAAAGAACATTCTGAAGACTTGTCACGTCGCCGAGAGACTGTTGACCTTGAGGCGACACTCCCACAAGAGAAAGCAAGGAAGGTCCTTAAGGTACGAACACACCAAACGCGTACCCCGCGTATAGACACGTATAAAATCGGCAATTTTTCCATAGGGAACCATTGGTTTACTCGCGTATGAGCTGCGTACATGCGCTAAAGCATCATTTTACCCGCGTTAGCGGCGTATGAGCTGCGTATATATACGCGCGTACGCGAGGAGTTCAAAAAATTGAACTTTCAACGCTCATACGCGTGATGCTTAGCCGCGATAGCCAATCAGCGTGGAGCTTGACCCGACGTCACTGGCAGAGTAGTGACGCTTGCACAGAAGCATACGGCCGACATCTTTCTTTATTCTGGGTGGAAATAGTAACATAGTTACGCCATTAAATGCGTTTATGGAAACACTTTAGCGAGAAATAAGCATTTTACTTTCATAATGTTCGCTCTGTGAATGTGAAGGATGTTTGGTTTGATAGTTATGACGAAGAGTGAACGCTCCGTTCACTTGCATGGACAGAGTCTCTGGTTGCTAAGCAACCTCAACGTCTTGGCGGACTATTTCTCTGCTGATCAACACTACGAATGCTGGAAACACACCAGACACACCATGTGAAGTTATTTAACCCGATTATTGTTATTTATATCCGAGATTATTTAATCTAACCCGATCCAAGCTCTATCATGCACCCAAACACGGCAGCGTTTGGGTTTCCTTCCTCGGACTCCTAAATCCAGCGCAGCCACAGGCGCGTAGCTGCGTACGTAGGACAATTTTTGACACAAAATGCTCAAGCAACATTTTAGCTGCGTTACGCGCGTTAATCTTACGCGGGTACGCGTTTGGTGTGTTCGTACCTTTAGATAGTGAAAGTGAAACCGCACACAGATTTATAAGAAACATAACGTCACCCTCTTAAAGTAATGGCCTAAGTCACCTTTTTGCCAAAATGATTTTCTTGCCTTTTCTTGCCTTTCTTGCCAGCTCTTTGTGATGCTAGCCACCTCTGGTAAAATCCCCAACATCCTCAGTTGAACAGATCATGTGATCCTACCCGTTTAGTGTAATGGCCTATGTCAAGAGTGTGAATTAGGCCAATTTATTTTGCCTAAGTCACTAGACAAGAGTGACTTAGGCAATTTTATGAGCGTTTCAAGATGGCGGCCACTTCCAAAAAAAAGAAAGTCTACCAAGCTAGTGAAGTTATTGCCATGATGCAGGACTCGTTCCATACTGGTAAGTGATAAGGTTTACTATAATAAAGGCTAGGCTATGAATGTTGCATGGTTATTAAGTCTTTTTAGTTAGCATTTGAGTCAGCATTTTAGTAAACAGTAGGCCTAAGTTTAAAAAAAAAAAAAAAAAAACGAGTTTACTTTAATGCTAAGTTGATGCTTATAAAGCATTAATTAAACATTGAATAATGCTTATCAAGCATTAAATAACCATTAATTAATGCACCCTTATTGTAAAGTGTTACCTAAAATATAATACAAAACCACACACCATCTCTTCTTTGGTAGGAGATGAACTTGATTCTTCTGACACTGATCAGGCCCCATCCAATGAATATGAAAATGAGACCGTCGTTGAGATGGTGGAAAATGCCAGGCCAAGACTCCTTTTCAGACTCCTTTTCCCTTTTCACTCCCATTGATGATGCTGAAGATGTCGAGCAGACACGTCCACATCTTGAAGAAGACTCATCTGCTGATGATGATATTGGCGATCCAGACTATAAACCATCCTGTAATGAGTCCTCTGCCCCTGAAAATGAAAACAGCCTAAACAATACTGTCCAAAGGAAACGAAATAAACGCCTCAGTCCAGGAACATGGAAGCAAAATGAATCCAAGGAGAAACGTCTCAAAGGAATGCCATACAACCTCAAAGGTGGCAAAGAATGAAGTGCAAAGGCTATGGGTCCTCCCTGTAACTCGAAGTTCTGTCAAAAAATCCCAACTCGAGGCTGCCAATCCATTACAGAAGAGCAGCGGCAGTGGATATTTCAGAAAGTTTGGTCAATGAACACCTGGAAAGAACGTCAGTTATACATCACTGCTTTGGTCACAAAGGTTGACATAAAGCAAAGGAAAGTTGCTGAGGGATCCCGACGCAGTATATCATTTTCCTACCAACTGAAACTTCAGGATGGAAGCAGTTGTAAGGTGTGCAAGTCACTCTTTTGCTCTACAATTGGTGTCCCTGAAAGAACCATTACACACTGGCTGAACGAAGACACCGACCACGACGATCAAGCAGCAGCCCCGCCATCTAAATACGGACCTAAGAGTGGTAAGCATGCAAAGCTGGAAACTTGTGTCACAGATTTCCTTAAGGACTGGTTGAAGGACCTGCCCACTGTTGATTCACACTACCGCAGAAGCACAGCAACCTACAAAAACAAGAGGTTCCTTCACCCAGGCACAACCATCTCCCAACTACATAGGGAATATGAACAGGCGGCTGCAACTGTTGAAGTGAGGGCAGTTGGGATACGACATTTCACAGATGTGTTCCATGAAGAAAACTATTCCGTATTCATCCCGCGAAAAGATCAGTGTGATGTTTGTGTTTCATTCAAGCATGGGAATATCAGTAAGGTTGAGTATGATGCACATGTTGCCAAGAAAGATGAAGCGAGGCAAGAGAAATCCCGCGACAAGGATTCTGCAAACAATGAGAAGTCCGTTTGGACAATGGACTTGCAAGCCGTGCTGCTGTCTCCAAGAACCCAAGCCAGCAGCATGTATTACAAAACGAAACTGCAGATCCATAACTTTACCCTCTTTAACTTGGAATCAAAGGAAGGCTACTGCTATACTTGGGACGAATCAGAGGGTGGCCTGAAAAGCGAGGTTTTCGCACATCTACAATATCGCCATTTTGAAGGTGTGATCAAAGACCATCCAGAAATCAAGGAGATAATAGTGTGGAGTGATGGCTGTGATTATCAGAACAGAAATGCAACTGTGGCAAATGCATACTCTGAGCTTGCCAGGAAACACGGGGTACTAATAACACAGAAGTACCTTGTTGCAGGGCACACACAAATGGAGTGTGACAGCATGCATAGTACCATTGAACGCAAAATGGTTGTGGATATCTTCACCCACAGAGACTATGTAATCATACTCCAGACTGCAAGAATCAGACCATCACCCTACCATGTGAAGGTGCTCAAGCATGATGAATTCCTGAGTATGAATGATTCTTACTTCTTGAGCATCAGACCAGGCAAGAAAGCTGGAGATCCGACTGTGCATGATTTGCGGGCTCTTCAGTTTAGCAGCGATGGCAAGGTCCATTTCAAGCTATCCTTTTCAGAGAACACTGCATGGGAAGCACTGCCACAGAGGATACAGGTGCGAAAAGAGCCGATGGCATGGATAAGAGTATTTCCATGTGCTCTGCCAATCAAGGAGAGAAAATTCCAGGACCTTCAGTCAATGAAACATGTCATGCCGATCGAGTGTCATCCCTTCTTCGACAACTTGCCTCATCAATAGGCATCAGTCAAAATAAGTGAGAATAACCCAGCTCAGATAAGCTGGAGGGAGAAGTGAGGAGATGCACATGCCTCCTCAGCGTTTTGTTAAGTTATTAACGTTAAGTTATATTATTATTATATTATTATTATTATATTATTATATTTAGTTGTTAAGTTGTGCTTTATTGTGCACAGAGTTGAAAAATCATTTGATATTATCACAGAGGAAAGTTTTCCTGCCATTTGTTTGGTTTAGCTAAGAGTTATTACAGTTGTGACGTTTGAGTTTGCTTTACTGAATTAAAGTGCCATTCACAGCCAAACTTCCCTCTGTCTCCTCTGAGTCTATGTGTGCTCCACTAGCATATTCAAATGTTTGTGGCATAGGCCTACCCTTCCTCATGGTCTGTTACAGTAGTGGGAAAAAAAAGAAATGCACTGTTTTGCCTCACTTATTCCAGAATTAATTCGGCCCAAGTCAGGTTCAAAATTTAGTAAATCACAAAGGCATGTTCATAAATTGGCCTAAGTCATCTTATCCTCTTATGTTACACAATTGACTGACATCATTATTTGTATATCAATAGTAATCTATTGTCATAACCTTTGTGTTTGAAATGATTCATAAATATCATATACTCTATATATGGTTCAGTTTTTTCTGTTTTCTGAACAACTTGAAAATATGACTTAGGCCATTACTTTAAGAGGGTGACGATAAGTAACTATCACTCTTCATGAGCGATTTTCCACGTTGGACGAAACACGATATCAATATGGGAGGAGGTTAGTGAACAATACATAAAAACAAAAAGTTTTAGTTAGGCCTATATAGGAATGCGCGATATAAACGATATAAACGATAAAAAATGGCCTACGATAGAGATTTTAGTTATATTGCTCTATCGCGATAATGTATGTTTGACGCGATCTATCCATGATTCGCGAAATATAAAGAGCCACGAGCTGCAACCGTCTGCAACGCATCGTCCGCGACCCGCGAATTTTAAAAAGAGCAACGAGCTGCAACCAGCTGCATCGCATCATCCGCGACACGCGAAATTTAAAGAGCCACGGGCTGCAACCGGCTGCAACGCATCGTCCGCGACCCGCGGAATTTAAAGAGCCACGAGCTGCAACCGGCTGCAACGCATCGTCCGCGACCCGCGGAATTTAAAGAGCCATGAGCTCCAACCGGCTTCAACGCATCATCGTCATCTAAGTAAATATGGCTGAAAGAGAAACGGAGGAGCTGGTGATTGCTCTCATTTCATGTTCATTTCAAAATTACATGCGTTCATTTTCCACTTATTGTTTTATGTTTTAATAGCAAGTATCTGTGAACACACTTGGAAGATTTTTCTTTATTTAAAATAGCCATTCCTAATACTGGACGTATTTCCCTAATTCACAGTATCGGTTTCTTTATTAACAAGACACCACCAATTTTTATTTCATTAAGAGAAGTATACGTCATTACACAGAAGATTTTTTTCTTTTTTAAAGTCTCTGCAGCTACAACATTATGTTGTATGATTAGTTTTGCACAATAAATGTTCTCAAAACGACATACATTTAGCAGTTTAGCTTTCCTTAGAGTCTATGTAACCTGTTCTGAAATGGTTCTATTATGATTTATATATTGTGATATATATCGTTATCGCAATAGGTTGCATGTATATCGCAATATGGATTTTAGGCCATATCGCCCATCCCTAATTTACAGTACACTGAATAGGTTTACAGAGGACTCATACAGTACAATATGAACAATGAAGGCCTGAAGCAACCATAGGTTTGCAGAGAACTATATACAGTGTGTACACTGAATAGGTTTACAGAGGACTACATACAGTACAATATGCACACTGAAGGCCTGATGCCACCATGTTTGCAGAGAACTATATACAGTATGTACACTGAATAGGTTTGCAGAGGACTATACAATATGCACAATGAAGGCCTGGTCCCACCATAGGTTTGCAATTGCAGAGAACTATATACAGTACACTTGAAAGGGGTGGGGGGAGGTTGTGAGGGTCTGCAACCAGTGTCCATCTCAAGGGAAATACATATAGGCTAGTGGAATAAATAGAAGTTGCTTACCTCTAGCATGGCTAGCTTCACAAAGTTGTTCATTATGCACTCTTGCTCGCTTGTGTTTTTTTTATCCGATCTGACATGTTTCAGGTCTGTCAACCCTGTCTGTGTCCACGAACTATCACACGCACTTATTTTAAAAGTATACAAGGAAAGCAAAAAATTGCATTGGCATACCCAGCTAGTTAGCCAAGCCTGAACCAAACTCTTGAAAAACTTCTATGGTAGGCTCTATCCTTTTCTCTTGCTTGTTTGGTTATGTTCACTTCTGAGTTATTTTACTTGCAATTTTTCTGCAAATGTTCTTCTTTCGAAGGGATTCATAAGCAAAGACTTAACTGAATTTGGGGCTAGCTGAACTCACAGGGAAACAGTGGTAGCAGTACTCAAAATCGCCAACTTGCTGATCTCTGAGGTAATGGCAAATGCGCGGTTACGCGCAGTGGGCGGTGCACTGCGCTTGGGGCTATATATTGAGCGCCCCAAAGCCATACAATTCGACGACGCTGATAGGCGAAATTATGTACTACTCTGCCTAGCAACGGCGGAACCATTGGCTAATAATTCAGGCATGTGGGGCTGAGCGAACTGCGCCCCACGGAAGGCATCTACTTCACCAAAACGTTGAACATGTAAATGATGAAAATTTAATTATGGGGGATTCTAAAGATATTCTAAAGTAAATGCATTATTCGAATGCAATTAAAATAGATTAATTCTAAAAATGAGAAGATTATTAAAAAAAATATATATAAATATATTTAAAAAAGAAAAGATGGCTGGTCAGCGGGAGGGCGGCGCCCCAGCGCCCTCTATAGGCGAGCCGCCACTGCTCCATTCAGACTTTTGTCTCTGTTCAAAATCCCTTCACTTGATTAAAGCCATGTAACATTTCCTTATGTCTTAAAGTATGTGGCTTTACTAAACAAATTCAACCTCACTTTCCACTACAGAACTGTACCGCATTTTCTGCAGGAATTACATTTAATAGTTTTAAAGTATGAGCTTTTATTGACCCAATTATCGAAATAGCCATTGAACAGCATTTAGTACAGATATGTCCAGGTTATTTAGAGCTTTGAGCTGGTTGAAATCTTTCACATTTGTACTTTGTTTCTTTGTTACACACAAGCTATTCCCCTAGTGCCACGGAGGAGGCCTTCACTTCACAAGGTCCTTCATGATTCGGAGCGAAGAGCCCTTGTAGCCACCGCCAAAGTGGTTCCAGTGATTGAGGTTGTGAAAAAGTTGGTAGAGCTGGTTTCTCTGCGTAAAGCCAGGAGCCTCTGGAACGTTCTCATGGTATGCGGCGTAGAACGAGCTGCTGAAACCTCCAAACATCGCCATGACGCCCAGCTCGTACTCAGAGTGGCCGTAGAAGGAGGCGGGGTCGAATATGACTGGTCCCTCTGTGGTCTGGGCCACGTTGCCTCCCCATAGGTCTCCATGGAGGAGGGCGGGCACAACCTCCACTTCAGTGAACAGCTGCGGGATCTTCAACTTTATCGTCAGTGCAGGAAGTAAACAGAAAAGCTTAACGTCAGAGGAACAGCTCAATAATTAATTAAAAAAATACGTTAAGAAAAATTATGAACGTATACTTGTAGATGGGACCATAGTTCCCTTGCTTCTCTGTCACCACAAGACTTTTCCACCATGTTTAGTTGATGCTGTAGTCTGTGTCTGGAGTAGAACGTCACCCAGTCATCCTGCCACTCGTTTTCCTGCAAAATAATCACCTGATAAGTGTAGTCTCCCTGCAGATGATATATAAGATATAACATTTATGGGACACAGCTAAACGATGATGATTCACGTTGTCACTATGAGTTACATGATGACATAATTATGTGAAAATGGCCCATTATGTCTGCACTCTGAGAAAAATTGGTTTATTTTGGATTCCGAGCAACCGCATCGTGCATCACTTGCAGGCGGACCTATGCTCTGCCATCAAAGGTGACCTCGGCCGAATCTGGGAGCCAGGAAACAGCCCAATTTGTCTTTGTGAACAGGGTCCTCTTTACCATAATTTACCTGTGGAAGGTAACCACAGCAAGTAGCGACATGGAACCCATATTTTTCGACGAGAGGCATTTCAGAAAGCCCTGCTCCTTTTCCTGGGAACAACCAGAGAGACTAATTAATAATCTATATAGGACAGCTAGATAACAAAAGTCTAAAAAAGAACATTCTAAATGCAGCAGCAGAGCAAGCCTGCTGTTCAACCAGCCAAAGCAGTGACACTTAAATAATTTCCCTCCGCCAGCTCACTAAAGCCGTGGCACCAGTTAGAGTCCTTGATGTTGACCTTCAGGGTAGTCACAGCAGCACCTATTAGCCCTTGGCTCAAAGTTTACCTTTGCAGTCCACTCATGCAGTCGTTATGTTGTCCAAAACTACAATTTAACCTGAGCCCACACTCATGTGTATGTTGTTTTTAGGATCTGCTGAAGGCTTCTAAATAAAATCCTAAAAATAAAATTCATTAGTAATTACCTACGGTTTGTTGTTCTCTCATTTGCTTATCCAGACTTCTCTTGTTGTGAAGGTGCAGATTTGCCAATTTCTCTCCAAGCTGTGTGGAGTACCTTTTGGACAGACAGCAGTGTGTACATTGAGACCAAAATCCAATTAATAAAAGAATGTTACATTGATTCTTCAATGTATGATGCAATACGTTCACAACATGCCTCTCACTTTGTCAAACCTTTCATGTCCAGGTGTTCCATGACAAACGCAGATCCCCCTGTGTCCAGCTCAATGACTTTCACAGGCTTCGGGACTTTAATGGTTTCTGTTTGTAAAATAGCATCCAGACTTGCCATTTCCCCATCAAACATCCGTTTCGCCTTGATAAAAAAAAAAAAGACAGTTAGCATAAGTTAATTAGATAGCAGAAGTACAATAGAATTCGACTTTTACCTTTATTGTGATAGCATTTGTGCATGTGATGCATACAAAAACAAAATTAAGAACCTGACTCTTGTGATTTATCTTCACAAAAACTCTGCCATTATCAGTATCATAACTCTGGCCTTCGCTGATACAGCCCCCTCCAGAGTATCCAGTATACTTCAGCATTGAGGTTCCAAGCTCCTTCTTCAACATGGCCTCCATGGCAAGTCGAATATAAATACTGATCGGCTGGATAGATATTCCACGTTTCTGTCCTATCACTGATGAAAACCTAAAAAGTTCCTCTCGAATAGAATATCTATGAGGATATTTCAACTTATCCTCAGTAAATATGATGGGCCTACATTCGTCACAGTTATTTTTATTCCGGTTTAGCTTTGGTCAACAGAAGTAACCAATTAGAAGTAGCATTTGAGTGATTGACGTAAATCGTACCCTATCACAGCCTGAGCGTAAAATCACGTGGATATGGATATTACCACGGCAACAAACGAGGCTGTTTATCGTGTGCGCCATCGGGTAACTATTTTTCCTTTTTGAAAGCTGGGAAACCCAGCACAGCCTTTGGGCATTCAGAGTTAGTGTTTTTTCCGAGATCAAAAACGTTATCCTTCTTTTATGACTTGTGGTGACGATCGGTCGGTCGGACGCTGGCGGATAAGCGGGGCGCTTAAGACGCCCCGCTTATCCTTGAAAGTGAAAGTGTCAGATGGTTTCCCGTAAATGGGAAAAAGTGAAAGTGAAAAGGCATGTATGTAAGACAGATAAGTATCACTTAAGTATCATTCTTCATGTGCTGCTGATTCAACGCCACACTCTTTTCCACTTTGGACGATAAACGATATCAATATGGGCGGAGGTTAGTGAACAATAAACATTAAAACAAAAAGTTTGGGTTATAGTTATGTTGAACATTATCTTCGAAAAATACTAATTCTGTTTTTTTTTCTTTGTTGATTTTTAGTGATTTCGTGCTTCAATGCAGGTTATCTACATTCTAACACAGTGAATATAGCCTATAGGCCCTTAATAATGGAAGCAACTTTTAATATTTGAACGTTTTCACACCATGTTTCCAAATGTTTCCATAGATCGCATACCAACTTGGAGAACGTTGGATTGGGGGTAAGTAGGCCCAAGGGCGTAACCATGGTTTAGACATTGGGGGGGTCCAATTTTTTATTATTATTTGTTAAGTGCATTGCCTACAATTCTATATTTATATATGAAAATGTGGACATTTAGAACATAGTTTCGAGGACTACATTGACCATTTGAATTCACAACTAAAGGAATAGTGTAATAATGTAATGTCTGCCCCGCCCCCCCCCACACACACACACACACACATACATACACACAGGCCCGTCGCTATGGGCGGGCCGTAGGGGGCCGGGCCCGCCCCCCACAATGCTTGTGCCCCCCCACTTGAGGCACAGATCTCAAAAAAAGAAAAAAATATGTGTATATTATCTAATTATTTATATTATTAACGCTCCGTTCACTTGCATGGGCCCTTCACAACTTCCGGCGGTGAATTATATTTGATAATTCACCGTTGCGTGTTTTGTCTGTCAAAAAGGCTTGCTAGTCTTAATCAGAAAATCCACGATTACCAGCTGTGTTATAACATGACCAGCTAATAATAATAATAATCATTTTAAAATCTTGACATAATCTGTCAGATGACTATTAGATAACAGTTGACCACAAGGCGATTCTAACTATGCCGCCTCTTGAATTTCTTCATTTTTTAGTCGGCAGGGGCTTGTAATTCTGCGTAACATGATAAGCATGATAAGGTGCAAGGAGCAGAAAAAGTTTACATGGGTGCCAATTTTCAGTTGAAAAAAGACCCTGGCATTATTTTATCAGCTGAGGGCGTATTCATTGCCATAACAACTGAGCTAATCAACAAGTACCACATGTTCTAATACTATGAGGCTCATGAAAACACCCTTTATTTATTTTAATAAGTCACTTATTTTAATTCAAATAAACATAATACCAAGGGTCATAAGTTTTACAAGAATTTTGATCGTACAAAGTCATGACAGAGGGACTTGGTGTCTTTATTCATGCTTGAAAGATGAACATATATTTTTTTTTTTGAAAGGGAATAAGCTGATGAAGCTGACAAGCTGACAAAAAATTATTTTAATTAAATGCAAACCCCAGTGAATCATATGCTCTTGTTTCTCTGTTTTGAGATTCACACAGACTTAGCAGTCTTGTTTAAATGTTACAAATTGAGTTAATAAACTGAACTTGGAAATTGTTTTAAGTTGTTGCAGAGGTTATCTCAGCTAATTTTATTAATCTAAATAAATAAATATTAGCAGGTTCTCAATAGTAGGCTATTTCAATTCAGGGAAGGCGCAAAAAATTATCAGTCTCCTAGGGTGGGAATGACAGAAAATAATTGAGAGCCACTGGTCTAGAACATGTTGTACTTGTTGATTAGCTCACGTTGTTATGGCAATGAAAACCCCCACAGCTGATAAAATAATGCCAGCGGTTTTGTTTCAGCGGTTTTGCCTGCCTGTCTCTCTCCCTGTCTCTCTGTGATGCCTGCATTGTGACCACACGTCATTTTATCAGAAAAAACAGCAACTCATATTTTAATTAGGCTACTCGTTTTATTTGCTCACACATTTAGCTCGGTATCAAGCTACTAATTGTCTGGAGAAAAACGTGTACGCTAAAACAAAAATTAGCACCCTTTTTTTTTTGCATCAGAACAAGATTTTTTTGCATCAGAAGTTTTATAAAAATGTATGGGTCCCTGAAAGTGAGACAACGTAGTTTATTGCTCCCGAAATAGTGGTATGTTTCTCATATTATTAATCTTGTACATGTTGTACCAATTTGTTTCAGTAAATGTGTAAATAAAACAGGACTTTATATGCTTCATATACACCTGTGGCTTCCTGGGGTTGAGCCCCCCAAAAAGTCAGAACCTAGAATCGCCCCTGCTTACTTTAATTTCTAGTTCATCATCATGGATATTCGTAAGTGGTTGAAAAGCCCACCAACAGTCTAATAATCAGTCAAATAATTTCCTGGACCCATCAAAGGTAATCCCTCTCCTGCTATTAGCTGGAACTGAAAATTAATGACCCCCGGATTCCCCCCGAAGACGGAAAATGGACAATAGCAAACATCCTTAGCACATTCAACTGTGCACTCCAGGCTATGCCGACTGTTCTCACAGCCTACACCCTTGCCCTAACTTTAGGAGCTTCCACAGCAATGTGTGAAAACTAATTTTCCACGTTGAAAAACGTCTCCTCAGAGCATCGGCGCGGTATGCTGCACAGACGCAAGGCCCAGCTGATTCAGCTTGCTTTTGAAAAGGACCTAACTCACAAGTTTACGTCTGAGTGGAAGGATATATACGTACTGTAGGCTAATAATAATTGTGCCCCCCTATGCATTTGATATGCCCCCCTTAAGACTCAGGTCTGGCGACGGGTCTGCATACACACACACTTTGTTTTGGTTAGTTGCTTACTGACCTTAAACACACCTACCAATTACAATTATGCTCTTCCAGTAGTACTGTAGCAAAAAGGATAGCTTCCAATGGAAAAATACCACATACCCAAATTATGTTTTTTTAATGTTATTTTAATTAGGACAACTACTGATGTACTTTTGTGATGTACAGACTTTAACAAGAAAAGCAGCCTGCCTCTCTGCCTCCCTGTCTGTCTGTGCTGCCTGCATTGTGACCACATGTCATTATGTTATCAGAAGAACAGTGGCTGACCTTCGTGATCATTTTGGTCTATATATTCTGCTTGTATTAGAAGTAGGCTACTTTTATGTATTGCTGACATGTAGGCCCAGGTTATAAACACACACACACACACACATACATACACACAGGCCCGTCGCTATGGGCGGGCCGTAGGGGGCCGGGCCCGCCCCCCACAATGCTTGTGCCCCCCCACTTGAGGCACAGATCTCAAAAAAAGAAAAAAATATGTATATATTATCTAATTATTTATATTATTAACGCTCCGTTCACTTGCATGGGCCCTTCACAACTTCCGGCGGTGAATTATATTTGATAATTCACCGTTGCGTGTTTTGTCTGTCAAAAAGGCTTGCTAGTCTTAATCAGAAAATCCACGATTACCAGCTGTGTTATAACATGACCAGCTAATAATAATAATAATCATTTTAAAATCTTGACATAATCTGTCAGATGACTATTAGATAACAGTTGACCACAAGGCGATTCTAACTATGCCGCCTCTTGAATTTCTTCATTTTTTAGTCGGCAGGGGCTTGTAATTCTGCGTAACATGATAAGCATGATAAGGTGCAAGGAGCAGAAAAAGTTTACATGGGTGCCAATTTTCAGTTGAAAAAAGACCCTGGCATTATTTTATCAGCTGAGGGCGTATTCATTGCCATAACAACTGAGCTAATCAACAAGTACCACATGTTCTAATACTATGAGGCTCATGAAAACACCCTTTATTTATTTTAATAAGTCACTTATTTTAATTCAAATAAACATAATACCAAGGGTCATAAGTTTTACAAGAATTTTGATCGTACAAAGTCATGACAGAGGGACTTGGTGTCTTTATTCATGCTTGAAAGATGAACATATATTTTTTTTTTTGAAAGGGAATAAGCTGATGAAGCTGACAAGCTGACAAAAAATTATTTTAATTAAATGCAAACCCCAGTGAATCATATGCTCTTGTTTCTCTGTTTTGAGATTCACACAGACTTAGCAGTCTTGTTTAAATGTTACAAATTGAGTTAATAAACTGAACTTGGAAATTGTTTTAAGTTGTTGCAGAGGTTATCTCAGCTAATTTTATTAATCTAAATAAATAAATATTAGCAGGTTCTCAATAGTAGGCTATTTCAATTCAGGGAAGGCGCAAAAAATTATCAGTCTCCTAGGGTGGGAATGACAGAAAATAATTGAGAGCCACTGGTCTAGAACATGTTGTACTTGTTGATTAGCTCACGTTGTTATGGCAATGAAAACCCCCACAGCTGATAAAATAATGCCAGCGGTTTTGTTTCAGCGGTTTTGCCTGCCTGTCTCTCTCCCTGTCTCTCTGTGATGCCTGCATTGTGACCACACGTCATTTTATCAGAAAAAACAGCAACTCATATTTTAATTAGGCTACTCGTTTTATTTGCTCACACATTTAGCTCGGTATCAAGCTACTAATTGTCTGGAGAAAAACGTGTACGCTAAAACAAAAATTAGCACCCTTTTTTTTTTGCATCAGAACAAGATTTTTTTGCATCAGAAGTTTTATAAAAATGTATGGGTCCCTGAAAGTGAGACAACGTAGTTTATTGCTCCCGAAATAGTGGTATGTTTCTCATATTATTAATCTTGTACATGTTGTACCAATTTGTTTCAGTAAATGTGTAAATAAAACAGGACTTTATATGCTTCATATACACCTGTGGCTTCCTGGGGTTGAGCCCCCCAAAAAGTCAGAACCTAGAATCGCCCCTGCTTACTTTAATTTCTAGTTCATCATCATGGATATTCGTAAGTGGTTGAAAAGCCCACCAACAGTCTAATAATCAGTCAAATAATTTCCTGGACCCATCAAAGGTAATCCCTCTCCTGCTATTAGCTGGAACTGAAAATTAATGACCCCCGGATTCCCCCCGAAGACGGAAAATGGACAATAGCAAACATCCTTAGCACATTCAACTGTGCACTCCAGGCTATGCCGACTGTTCTCACAGCCTACACCCTTGCCCTAACTTTAGGAGCTTCCACAGCAATGTGTGAAAACTAATTTTCCACGTTGAAAAACGTCTCCTCAGAGCATCGGCGCGGTATGCTGCACAGACGCAAGGCCCAGCTGATTCAGCTTGCTTTTGAAAAGGACCTAACTCACAAGTTTACGTCTGAGTGGAAGGATATATACGTACTGTAGGCTAATAATAATTGTGCCCCCCTATGCATTTGATATGCCCCCCTTAAGACTCAGGTCTGGCGACGGGTCTGCATACACACACACTTTGTTTTGGTTAGTTGCTTACTGACCTTAAACACACCTACCAATTACAATTATGCTCTTCCAGTAGTACTGTAGCAAAAAGGATAGCTTCCAATGGAAAAATACCACATACCCAAATTATGTTTTTTTAATGTTATTTTAATTAGGACAACTACTGATGTACTTTTGTGATGTACAGACTTTAACAAAAAAAGCAGCCTGCCTCTCTGCCTCCCTGTCTGTCTGTGCTGCCTGCATTGTGACCACATGTCATTATGTTATCAGAAGAACAGTGGCTGACCTTCGTGATCATTTTGGTCTATATATTCTGCTTGTATTAGAAGTAGGCTACTTTTATGTATTGCTGACATGTAGGCCCAGGTTATAAACAATGTTGTAAGGCTGTCTAGTCTCGCATTCAAAATTCTCACCTTATCACCTGCATGTCCAGAGCATGTCCCTGTCTGGCCACTGCTTTCAGCCTGCCTGTCTCTCTCCCTGTCTCTCTGTGATGCCTGCATTGTGACCACACGTCATTTTATCAGAAAAAACAGCAACTCATATTTTAATTAGGCTACTCGTTTTATTTGCTCACACATTTAGCTCGGTATCAAGCTACTAATTGTCTGGAGAAAAACGTGTACGCTCGGCTGCTGAACCAGTTTTATCCGCTTTTTAAGTAACCTTAAATTGTCCGTTACATCCTCTCCAACACGTTAAATAACGTTACAGGCACTGCTTTCAGCATGCCTGTCTCTCTCCTTCTCTCTCTGTGTTACTTACTGTCTTAAAAAACCATGACAACGCAGAAAGTCGCGAGGTGGTTTCAAACTAAATCGCACAAGTGTACAATTAGGAGTGGGGATTCACACACTTAAATAAATTGAAAATAAATAAGACATAACAAGAGACCGATCCATTGACAGGGTTCATAAAAAGAGAACATATATTTTACATTTTATCCTTCTGTATATTGGGGGGGACAGGTTAGTATTTTCGCAACATTGGGGGGGACACGACCCCCCCAAAGAATGCGTGGTTACGCCCTTGAGTAGGCCTATATATCCTCATTAAGTATAATGATTAGTATAGCCTTTATATTTCACCTATGGCCCAATCCCAATGTCCGGACTCACGGACTTTGTTGCGCGTCCTCGGGAAATTATTAAGGCTTTAGGGCTGTCCCAATGTCGAATTCTAAAGGACGTGAGGGTTTGAGTCCACACTTACCGAGCCCTTTCCGTGAATCTGCATCAGTGCAGACTTCCCCTCAGGGAATTACCCACAGTTCAAAAAAAGTAAACAATATCAGTAAAGAATAAACTCTTAGCTAATATTAAAAGTAGAGATAAGAATAGAAGTAAAACAGGATTCAAGTAAAAGAAATGTAGAGAAACTCTATAGAGGATAAATATAGATAAATATATGGCTGTATATGGCATTGTGTTGTCATACTATGGATAAATCAATAAATGACAAATGACATTCGCAGAAATTAGCAGTTAAATAAATTAAATTGGCAGTTAAATTAAGCGGTGGATTAGGTTATTGCAAAAAAAGAAGAATAGCGTTCAGGTATGTATGTGGGTAGATTAGATTATTGTTATTGCACAGTGCACCACTCCTTCCCTTCCGTCCTCTTTACTCTATTTCCTCTATTTCCTCCTCCTCCGCCCGGGTGGGAGTAGTAGAGTGTGATGGCATGAGGGACAAAGGTGTTCTTTAGTCTGTTGGTCCAAACCATGGGAAGGAGCAGCCTTCCAATGAACAGGCTCCTCTGGTTGCTGACGACGGTGTGCAGGGGGGTGGCTGGCATTGTCAATAATGTCCAGCAGTTTGTCCAGTGTCCTCCTCCCTTCACCAGTGAGTCCAACTTCATACCATCCACAGAGCTGGCCCGCCTGATCAGTTTATCCAGTCTGGAGGTGTCCTTCTTGTATATGCTGCCTCCCCAGCACACCACAGTGTAGAAGAGGACACTGGCAACCACAGACTGGTAAAACATCCACAGCAGTTTGCTGCAGATGTGGAAGGACTCCAATCTCCTAATCTTCTAATGAGATTCCCATACAGGTAGCTGGTGTGTGTTGTCCAGTCCAGTTTATTATCCAGCCAAACTAAAATTAAAAATAACAAACTAAAAATACCACCAAAGAAGAACCGCCAAACTCATTTCCAGTAGGTGCGCGAAGGCTGTTTTGACAGTGCACTGTAGAAATGAGACCACTGCGCCTATAAGTAAGTGTACTGTAGGGATAATGAAGTGCACTCAATGTAAGTGCACTTAGGTAAGGGCGCGATTTCAGACACAGCATAAGGCCCCGTCCACACTAATCCGGGTAAATGTAAAAACGCACATCCGCAATGAAAACGATCTCCGTCCACACTATCGTTTTTGTAACAGGATCTATAATCTACTGTGCAGGTTTAATAGACGGAGATACTTTACTTGTTTACGTTACAGGTGTTCACCCCTAAACCTTCCCAAACCTCCTTACAGGTTCCTACGCATATCACTACATCTCCCCCTTTTAGTGAAGTACCAGTATTTCTTTCGTTTTCTTTGAGTATTAATAATTAACAATAAACATACTCTTAATTAACAATAAACATACTCTCCCGTATAACATTTATCTTCGACACTATAAACCTGAGACAAACCCACTTATGTGACGTGTTATATCCTTTAACCAAAACCAAGAACACAGAACATATAATTATTATTATTATCATTTTGTCTAGGGGTCAGGGTGGACTACCTGATACCCGGGAGCCGTGCAGGGATTATTCTGCCCTGTGTAACCACGCTCCCTAACTGTATAAGACTGGTGATTACAAGTCCATCCTAGTTGGGTTTCTTATGACCCGCGCTGATCTTGTCATGGTAGGAGTCTCTGGAATGACCCTGATGTGTAGTCTGTTTTTCTTCGTAGACTTCCAGAGGGTAGGTCAACGTTGTAAGATCTTGGTGTTGGAGCTGGGCCACTGACAGTTCCAGACTGGCTTTTGTTTTTCACCCAGACTCTTTGTCCTGGTCTGAGGTCTTGTCTTTCTTTTGTACAATGTTTTTTATTGAACCAGAAGGTTTGTTTCTCCTTCATGTCTTGATCCTTCTTTTTGAAGGTCTGGAGGTCAGGCCACTTAGGCTGTAGTTTCTCCTGGCTAACGGGCAAAGGTGTTCTGATATGCCGACCCATCAACAGCTGTGCTGGGGATGATCCATGTGACAATGGGGTAGCCCTGTAAACCATGAGGGGCTTGTGTGGATCCTCTCCCTTCCCCAGGAGAGATTTCACCGTCCGCACGGCTCTTTCAGCTTCCCCGTTGCTCTGCTGATATCGGGGGCTGCTGGTCACATGGCTGAAGTCATATTCTTTGGCGAAGTCCGTGAACTCAGTTGCTGAGAATTGGGGGCCGTTGTCTGTGACGACAGTCTCCGGGACTCCATGGCGTGCGAATATGGCCTTCAACTTCTCCTTTACATGGCCTGTGGTGGTGGAGGTAAGGTTGGCTACTTACCTGCTAGTAGTGGCCAGGTTGGCTACCTGGCTACTACTAGCAGGTAATGGGGTCATCAGCAGTGGTTCTGGTGCATTGTGAACTTATTTTGCACAGATTACAAAGTTTTCCACTTTCTGCTTTATGTGTTTGGTCAGACCTGGCCACCGTACAGACTGCTGTGCTCTGGCGATGCATTTTGTCATGCCCTGGTGACCTTCATGAATTTTGTCGAGCATCTCCTCTTGCATAGTAACTGGGATGACGAGTCTTTCGCCCTTCATTAGCAGTCCGTCTGCTACTGGCAGATCCTGGCGATACTGCCAGCACTGTTGAAGTTCTGCTGGGAGAGCCTTTCTGTTTGGCCATCCTGTCTGCACCATGTTTTTGAGTCTTTTGCAGACATCATCTGTGTCCTGTGTGGCTCTGATCTGAACCAGTCTCCCCTCTGATGCAGGTAAGTGTTCCACTATGTTGTTGATGTGTAACCTGACATCTGTCTCCAGCTGCTTTTCCTCCTCTGTAGGCGCGGTTTGGATTGGAGCCCTGGAAAGTGCGTCTGCTATGACAAGATTTTTCCCCGGCACGTGTTCAATTCTGTATGTGAAGCGGAGTAGTCGCAGTCTGAATCTCAGAACGCGTGGGGGATATTCATCAAGGGAGATGATCTGCTCAGTAGGGAGATGAGGGGTTTGTGGTCTGTCTGTATGAGAAAGTCCATCCCCACTAGATAAGACTAAAAGCGCTCACACGCCCATGTCAACGCCAGCGCCCCTTTTTCAATCTGGGCGTATCTACGCTCAGCCTCTGTCATACTGCGTGAGATGAAGGCAACTGGACGCCAGTCCCCTGATGGTTGCTTCTGAGACAGAACCCCTCCGAGCCCAAATGAGGAAGCATCTGCTGCAACTTTTGTTTCTCTGTTCGGGCAGTACTGTGCCAGGACAGCGGGTGAGCTCAGTTCTCGACGCAGCTCCTAGAATGCCCGCTGCTGCACGCTCCCCCAGGCCCAGTCATTGTCTGCTTTCAGCAGGTCTCTTATTGGCTGTGTGAGCTCAGCGATACGTGGTGAAAACCTCCCCACATAGTTAACCATGCCCAAAAATCTCCTGACATCAGCAACCTCTTTAGGTGTGGGCATTTCTGTGATTGCCTTGATTTTACCTGGGTCTGCTTCGATACTCTGTGCGCTGATGACGTGACCCAGGAAAGTGACCCGATCCACAGCAAACTTGCACTTGTCGTTGTTGAGTGTCAACCCCTCCTTTTGGAGTCGCCTCAACACTTGGTGCAGCCTGTGTTCGTGTTGTTCACGAGACGTCCCAAAGACAAGAATGTCATCTGCATGACAGTCGGTCCCTTCCAGTCCTGCCAGCATCTGTGTCAGCCGCTTTTGGAAGTGCTCCGGTGCCGATGAGATTCCAAATGGCAATCTGTGGAAACAGTACCTTCCAAAAGGTGTGATGAATGTGGTCTGGGTGCAGGGGCACCTGCCAGAATCCTGCAGTAGCATCGAGTTTTGTGAACACTGTTGCACCTGAAAGCTTCGCCAAGGTTTCATCAACAGCAGGCAGGATGAGTCTCTCACAGCAGATGTACTCATTTAGGTGGGTTAGATCAACACAGATTCTGATTTTTTCGTTGGGCTTTGATGCCACCACCATCCCTGCGCACCAATCTGTGGGCTCGTCGATGGGTGCAATTACTTCCATTTTCTCCATTCTTTGGAGTTCCTCTTTAACTTTGTCCACCAATGGTAGTGGTACCCGACGTGGCAGTGACAAAGCATAAGGCCTGGCGTCCTCTTTCAGCTTAATTTTGTACTCCCCTTGCAGGCGTCCCAAGCCTGTAAAAACGTTGGGGTACTGGCTCTTGAAGTCTGCTGACAGTTCCTGAATGCAGTCAACTGGTCGCAGTAACTGCAGTGCTTTGATTGCTGGAAGGCCAAGCAGAGGTGTGGCCAACCTGTCTATTACATAAACAGGTTGAGTTGTGGTCCGGTCTTTGAATGTTATTGTGCCATTAAATTGACCTCTCACTTTAAGCTGGTTGTTGCTAAGTCCACATAGCGGCATCGCCGCTCTTGTTAGTATGCCATGCTGTTTTTCTGAGTAGACTGTAGGTGAAATGGCTGTCACCTCCGAACCAGTGTCCAGCTTAAAGGTGGTTTGTTGCCCATTTAACATCAGCGTCTTTTTCCATGATTGCTGCTCACCTGCCGACACTGCTCCCAGGAAAACAACTTCCACATCTGGCTCATGAATTGCATCCACTCTGCCTGATCTGCATACAACTGCATAATGGCCTTTCTTATGGCATTTTCTGCACTGCTTCCCGTGCCGCACAGTTATTGAGGGAATGTGCAGGTGTTCTTCCACACCGGCCACAGCTCTTCTCTCCTTTTTGAAACTCCTTTTGAGTCTTGCTGTATGTGCTTTTTCCTGTCTGACTTTGTCTGTGAAACTTTGATTTGAATTCACCATGTCAACGTTTGCTTCTCTCTGGTCATTGTTAGTTGTGTCATGTACAGTTGGTTGCTGTTTTTTTATTTCTTCATGTTGTCTGATTTTTAGGACAGTTTTTGCCAGTGTTATTTCACTGTCCATCTGCAGCTTCTCTGACAGTCCACTGTGTCTCAAGCCTACCACTAATCTGTCCCGACTCATTTCTTCCTGTAGTGTGCCATATTGACAGTGTTCCGCTAGTTTATATACTGCAGAGATGAAAGATTCAGCCATTTCCCCCGGCTCTTGGCATCGTTTGTTAAACCAAGCTTTGAATTTTCGTATATTACATTGGGTTTGCAAATCAAGTATTTTTCAAAAGCATTTCTTGCCACGATGTATTTCTTCTGGTCCAGGGCTCTAAAGTGCGACCAATTTGGTCGCACATGCGACCTAATTTCTCAATGGTGCGACTAAAAAAAATCTGAGGTCGCACCGGTGCAACCAGCCGTTCAAAAAAAAAAAAACCTCCGCGACTCTGAAAGGCCCATATCATGGTCCAATCCAATCAGAGATAATGAAGAGCGGGACCCCCCTCTGATTGGCCGTGGTCCAGATATTCCTGTTTATTCTACTTCATTTAAGAATACTCGTCAGAATTTTACGATTTTCACAGGGTACAATATTGCATCTGTCAGTTGTCAAATTTGCTGAACAAAATGTTAAACTTCAATAATTGTTCATAGTCAACTTATATCGTGCATTTATTTAAGCTCTCAACAGCATAACCATACAGCTTCGCCACATCGGCGGAAAAACACGGCACACGCAAAGTAGGCTACATCCATGGAATCAGCCGTTCAAAACCAGTCTGCATGAATCGTATGACAATTGGATGGCAGGGGATGCGGACAAGGTATACACCGCAGGGGAGAACATGAGAGCCCCAGCTCGCCGCATAGTAGCCTGGGTGCTTTAAGCATGGAATAAGCTGGATACGGAGCGGGTGAAAAACTATGTGTGTGTGTGTGTGTGTGTGTGTGTGTGTGTGTGTGTGTGTGTGTGTGTTTGTGTGTCACTCTGTTCGAGCCTGCATTTGAGTTCAATGTTGTCATTAGCTGTTACGTCTTTCTGACCAATCGCAGTTCAAGGCCGACCTGGGCTGTACCACTTCGGGAGGGGGCGCTCAGTTACTCCCCTCTAGACAAAACCGATTTGTTTGCGACGTTGACCCGGCGCCGCCCGAAACGTTAAACGGGCCACGGGGAATTCTCCCAACTCTCCCGATTACCACTCTGCGTGTGCGTGCGTGCGTGCCTGTGTGTGTGTGCAGGCTTATTCAATTGCCTGGTAAACATATAGGCCTACGGTAATATTCATACTGGTTTAAATAATGCATTTGATAGTAGGCTATTTCCCATCGTTGCTGAGCAAGAGTTTTGTTCGAAAGTTCAGTGATAGAAAACAAATAATAGCCCGGGCTATTGCCAAAGATCAAGAAGGCCAAACTACATGAGTTGGCCATCAGAGGGGCATGTGACTGCAATTGAGGATAGTCCATAAGACCTGGAGCCATGAGATGTTCAGTTTGAAGTTTCAGTTTAAAACACTTGCACTTTTAATTTAGATTTTCTTTTTATTTCATTTATCTTCAGATGTTTAAAGTTTAAATTGCAGCTCAGTAAAGCACTTACAGCACCAAAATGTTTCAGTGAAATTACCTTTCTTCTGCAAATATTCAAATAAAGAACATTATGTTGACCAGATTCTTAGTTCATCATTTACAAGTCAATATTGCCTATATGGACAGCTATTTATAAAACGTGAACCTGTGAAACTGCAGTGTTGAATGCGATATGGTCGAAAAAAAGTAAGGCGCACCAGTGCAACCAGTGAAAAATGTTAGTTTAGAGCCCTGTGGTCTGATCCACTTAAACCCAGTGTGCACAAAATGTGATCTGCTTTCTCACCCAGTGAATTAACTTGATATTCTTTGTCCTTTTCATTCAGTCCTGCCGCGTTCCGGAACCGTTCAAAACGACGAATACAGTTGGGCCAATTACTGAAGTCCGAGAAGTCAAAGTTATCCGGTGGGCTTATTGAGAACAGGGACTCCATTTTTCCGTTTGCAGGCTCGCACGACGCTGTCGCTCACCGTCTTGCTGGCTCTCTCTGCTAGTTTCTAACTGCTAGCTTAGCCTAACTTATCCCCGACGGCATTTACACTGCACAGAAGTCCGTTTTTATTTTCCAAACCATCTTTCAGGAACTCCGAGGGCGCTTGTGATGGGATTCAGCACTTCTGACACCATGTAACAGGATCTATGATATACTGTGCATGTTTAATAGACGGAGAGACTCGTGTTGCCAGTGTAGCCTTTGGTACTTTATTACATGCTTGTTTACGTTACAGGCGTTCACCCCTAAACCTTCCCCAACCTCCTTACAGGTTCCTACGCATATCACTACAGTTTTCATATCTTTTTCGGAATGTTTTGCATCCACGTTCCACACTGAAATTATTTTCATAAACAGTTGTTGTCATTGTTACGTATCTCCGCCACGCCTCTCTGTTTAGATTGCAGGCGCGCGATCAGCTGATATTTACAGTTGATCAGCTGGTTAATCATTTATTTTCGACCCGGTCTTGTCCAGAAACGCCGCTCCAGGTGTGAACTGCCGTCTTTCGGATTTTTTAACCATCACTGCAGAACATCAAGTACAGTGCTCGCCTCCGGCGTTGGAGCAACGAATATGTTTGAGCCAATATGTCGAGATGTATCTGGAGATAAATTAGTACATTGTACAGAGAGATCATCATTTGCATTTCACCTGCCATTTCTTTGATGAGCGTCTCGGTCTTGAGCGCAAGCTTGTGGCAGCATCATGGCAGTGTCATGGCAACCGAACTTCATCGTTTCTGAAAGCCTCCTTCTTCCCTGTCCACACTACAACGTGAACCCAGCATTTTCACATGTTTTGCTACCAAATAAACTTTAAAGTCTATTATGTCTATTATCCATTGAATCACTCATCTGCCATTATTTACTTGAATTAAATTAATTGGAAATACTTTCTCGGAAAAATTTAAGTATGCGATTAATTTAGATTAATTAATCACAGAGCCTGTAATTAATTTTAAAAAAAAATGTAATCGCTTGACAGCCCTAATATTAATATATTAAATCACTAAATAGGCTACAATCAACACAGTCTCACTCTGAGAACGTCAAATTGCGACTGTTGGCAAGGGAATTTTAGCGTCTGTCACTGACGGGAAAAGTACCCTCCCAAGTAGTCTGCAGACGGAGAGGGGGTTCAATTCACTACAATGTAATGCCATCCCCGGCGATGTTTGACGTTCAGAGCGGGTGCTCCAGCAGTCCATTCAGTCCTGTATTAACCCGACTACGACTCTAATAGACGCTGTGATCATCTTTCCTATTGGATAGTTATGGATTTTTTTCTGTGAACATGGTGGACATACTTATAGATATTTTAGTTTAGTTACGCCATTTAAAGTGTTTGCGTAAATAAATGAAGCGAGAAATGTGCATTTTACTTGCATAATCTTCTCTCGGTGAATGTGTAGGATGTTAGATTTGATAGTTATGACGAAGAATATTTCAGTTCTCAACAGAAATATAAGTGTCTACATCAACGGACACACTCATATCAACCAGTTCATATATATATTTATTTTGTTGCTTCGAGGTCTGGTGGTCTCTGTGTATAATTAAAAAATAAGTAAATAAATAAATATATATATATATATATATATATATATATATATATATATATATATATATATATATATATATATACAGTATTGTTATTAAGACTGGACAATATGTAATATTCATGTATTAAAACGCTAAATCGGCTACAATCAACACAGTTTCACTCCGAGAACATCAAATCCTGACTGTTGGCAAGGGGACCTTAGCTTCTGTCACTGAAGGGAAAAGTACCCTTCGGCGTAATTATAATAATAATTGATTGAATTTATATAGCGCTTTTCTAGACACTCAAAGATGCTTTACAGTCAAGGGGGGGACCTCACTCACCACCACCCGGCGTAGTTGACCCGGCGTTCCGGTCAGCATCGAAAATAAGCCCCTTCAGGGCAAAGCAAGACACCTCCGCTTCATATGAATTTTATCCATAGAATATCCGAGAGGATGGTCAATGGTCAGATACAGATCTTGTTATGTTTAGTTATGGTCTACTTATAATATTATAACTAAATAATTGTATATTTATATGCATAATGTATATTTTAATATTTAATTTATTAAATACTATAACGGCTTTAAACATGTGACATGCATACGTTTTTTTGTCCTTTTCTTTTCAATGGGCCTGCGTCCATGTCAGGTGACTCTCATAGTTGCTATAGAGTGACGAAGTCACGCCCCTTCCGTTAGAGCCCATGGAACCTATGAGATAGAAAAATATTAATGGGTTTCAATGGAGAGAAAATAATTATCTTCTGGTCCCAGTCTTTTTATGCCCCGGATTACACATGGTGTTTGTGGATTTAAATGATAATTTTTCATGTCAAGAGTTTGACCGTTTATTGTACAATTGTTCAGTTAAAGGTTGTAGAGAAAACACAATGAGAAAGACTACACGTCTCGTATGTGACGTCACGCTCCCTGCGACTGGCGTGGACAAGACCGACAATCTCCCCATCGGCATAACTGAAACTCTCCACATGCCCCGATTTATAATGGTTTTCACCTCTTTCGATGCTTTTATCCTCCCCTTGGAAAAAAGCGGTGAAGTGGAGCAGAGAGATCACCCATGTCTGTACCGGAGTTCCAAGTGCGGGTGGTGACGTATATCATTCGCGTCGAGAACAGCGAAGAGCTGTAGTTCACAAAGCAGCCTCATACAAAACCTAACATTATCAAACTTTTTCGCGAATTTTGTTATCTTTGCATGAAAAATGATCATTTAAATCCAAAATCAACATATGTGTAATCCAGGGCATATAAAGACTGGGACCAGAAAATAATTGCTTTCTCTCCATTGAAACCCATTCATATTTTTTGATCTCATAGGTCCCATGGGCTCTACTGGAAGGGGCGTGACTTCGCCACTCTATGGTGGTTGCCATAGATCGCCCCCTCTGCTCCAAACATGGCTCCAAAACACGTTAGGTTCAGGGCGGCAACTGAGCTGCCATCTATTGTGTTGTTTTTGAAATATAGTTGCAAGCAACCATGACGGGGTCCTACTGTATGACGAGTAGGGGGCCAAATTAATACCTGATGGTAAACATCATTTGATGCAATCAAACGTCTCACAGAATGGGGGATGGAGGTTGGACTTGAACTATGGTCATGAGTCAGACGGAATACCAGTACACTACATGGACATATAGACTACTGAGGGAAGATTAGAGAATATTTCAGAAATAGAAGTCTAGAAGCTATGGTGTGCTTGGTCGGTATTTGGTATGCCTTAAAAACTGGTTTTCCAGAAGTTAATATATCAATTCAATCACCAACCATGTTCCTAAAGCATACTGTGTCTAACCCACTGTCAAAACGGACGTTTGCGAAATTATATCTGTACCGCTTTAATGCCCAGCCTGTTATGGTTAAACGATGCTGAACCCAAGAGCAGACGGAGACGAAGATGAATTCAAGAAAAAGGGTTTATTGAATGAGGCGGGGAGGCAGGTATTGGATGAGGTTGCCGGGGAAGGAGCGAGGCAGGCGAACTGGAGCGAAGGATCCGGATAACTGCAGGCAGAGGAAAACAGAGTTCAGTTGTGGTCAAAAACTACAAGAGACGAGAGAGCGAGAGCGAGGTAACACGAATACTTGAGCCAGGCGTGTATCATTACCACAGTAGTGCGTAGTACGATCTGGCACCGACAGCAGGGAATCCAAGGGTTTATGAAGGGGAGTTGATTGGAGATGAAGACCAGGTGAGCATGATTGCAGAATAGGTCCAGGTGAGAAGTGAGACAGACAGGAGGAGTGGCAGGCCCAGGAGGTGGAAAAACACAGCAAACTGCTGTGACCACAACACAGCCTGCGTTGGAGAGATGCTGCGTTTCAGATAGGCAACTTCCAACAGTACATCCAATTTCTTATTTGCAGATATAGACTTGAAATTTGCATGAGCTTCCTGCAAATCTTCAACAGATCAATTGTTGTTTAATCCTAACAGTGGAGTCCTTTTCCCATTAATGAACACCGTCCGTGTCAGAAATCAAGATAAGACCATAATGGAAAGAGTCAATGATCAGCTTAACTTTTATTCTAAATGTCCTGAGAAATGTTGTTATCCAGTCCACTCTTTGTAGCCATATTCGCCAGCCTACGTTATATGGAGATATGCGTATATTTCTCTTTAGAATATGTATCTCTGCCTACTTTAGCCTTCTTGCTATTAATTGATCACCATATATAGTCCCACAGTCACCTAGTACATGTGTGCCGAGTTTGCAGCTTTTACCATCTCCCGCAGCAAATCAGTTTGAGTGTTGGCCTTCGGTCAAGTTGTGGTCACTGAACTATATCCAAATGATCTGAATTATGGGTTGCGATTTGAAAATTGTTCATCATGACGAATGGTGCATGTGTAGCAAGTTTCATGCATATTGCACCGTACTGCTCCTGGTAATGGCAGCCTGTTTAAATGCTGAATTTCCAGGCATTGTTACTGCCTGTTATTCTGAGCAAATTTTTAAAACTTTTGACGTTTTTCGTAGGACCCCTAATAATCTAAGTACACAACTCAGTTAGACCTTTAACAAGAACTTAGACCTATCAAGCTCAAACTAGAGCGCTAGTTAGTTTTTTTATTATTTGATTGCAGAAATGTTAGATGCATACCTTTTGAAAGTAAAAAAAAAATATTAAATAGGGCCCTGAAACTGCAGCCTCCGATATTGCAGGTATCAATATTGATATTACTATTGAACCTCCTGAGGAAACAAAATATTTGCAAACGATGAAGAACATCAGGAATAGATGAAAAAGTTTTTGCTTGATTTTGAGCGTCAAGAAGATCATGATTTGTTTATGTCTGAAGTCAGAGGCAAGACATGAGACACTATTGACATTCCTTTATCTACAAGCCTAAGTAAACATGTACATTGAAGAAAACGCTTGCTTATGCTTCGTGTATGTTTATTTTTCAGCTGACGCAATTTAACACACATCAATGGCAAACATTAAAATGGAAAACATATCTGCCTTTCATCTCCCCTCCTGTCCCAGCCCGGTTTTCATCCTGCCCTGTCCCTACCTATAGTTCACTCCCTCTCTTCTTCTCTCCTCCTCCTGTACTCTTCTCGTTCCCTGAAGAGTCCTAAATTGCGCCTGTCACAATCAAATAATTACTGATCTAATAAAAAATACATAAAATGATCATGATGTAATGATCAATCATCACATCATCCCACAGACAGCCTGAAATATTCAAATTGAATATTAAATCTAATTATTGAAGATGGCATGAGTTTATCTATGCAAGGTTACACATTGTTTCTTATTCATGTTTTCGAAATTTTCTTTAAAACAGCAAAAAAAATGAACAGCTAGAGTGGCTGAAGTCATACCATCTTGGAAGTGGCGACCCCAAGCATCTTAGAGTCCTTCTGTGTGGCCCTTCTGGAAGTGGAAAATCCAGTTTCATAAATTCTGTTGCCAGTACTTGTCAAAACCAGTATACCGAACCTGCAGAGGTCGGAACCGGCATTGGAACTTTCACCCTCAAAGTAAGATCATTGAGGAAGAAGTCCTCACACACCTTTCATTAACACCTGGATGAGTAACTACTGATCCTTCTTTGCTATTGCAAATAGTTAAAGCTAGTTGTAGGATGTTTGGAAACACAGTCACATGCTCACACGTCTTTGCTCCAAAAAAACTGCTTCTACTAATTTATATTTTACATTTGTTTGGAAATAATTTTTGGCCTTCAATAGTACAAAACACATCGAATCCAAAGAGACGGGCCAGGAGGACAACATTACCCGTTTGTCTTCAATGACCTCATGGGCTTGGAAGAGGAAAGAGGAATCTTACTGGAGGACATTAAACTGGCCATGAAGGGACATGTGAGAGAAGATTACAAGGTATGGTTGTTTATAGTGATAACTAGGGCTGGGGGAATAATCGAATTTTGATCGCGATTTCCATTTTAGCGTCAAACTATCACAAAATTAACATAGCCTAATCTAATTTTCGCTTCTTTTTTTTAATGTTTAATAGAACAGCTGGATATATCTGTATATAATTTTAGATTGGAACATTTTCTTTTTGACCATTTTGTGTATTTTTTTAAGGCGAAATTTCAAAGTTCTCAGTTACTACGTTATTTTTGGGAGAGACATGCTGAATAAATACAACATGTTGTCAAACTCAAAAATAATCGTTTTAATAATCGTGATTTCAATATTGACCAAAATAATCGTGATTATGATTTTTCCCATAATCGAGCAGACCTACTGATAACTTTTATTATACCACGGTCAGTGAAAGTTCTAGCGTTGAGAGGTGCTCATATAACTGCACAACTAGGCTCCATCACCGTTACTAATGGGCAACATTTCATTCAACTGCATTTGAGTACGGTTTCAGCTTGTAGTTGATGGCTGTTACTGGGGAGATGACTGTTGACAATGCATTTGGCTTTGGGTCATGATTCAACTAAAAAATAAGATGAATTATAAGAGCAAGTCCTCTGAGACTATACACTTTTGTCCCAATCGCGGCTGAAGCCATGGTCACAGAAAGCCTGATCGCACTGCAGGCGCTAAGACATTCTCATCAATCTGCACTCTTTACCATGCCCCATATTACAACCCAGTCTCACGGAAATATGTGACACTGTCACGTCTTTTAATCTATTCATTCGTGATCTGGGACACGTAATTAAAAATGTTCGTGCCAAAAAGCACACATTTCTAACATTGTGACAGCTTTTGGCAACCCGTTTCTACTTTCACCTTTGATTCTGAGAAATTGTCACAATTCACGGATATATTTAATGCAGGTTCGCTGCTCAGTAGGCAAACCACAACGGAAAAAATGGTGCTTCGTCACTTCTTTTTAGAATGAGTTTGAAATTTGTGCTTTTGGAACGAAAAAATTGAAATTAGGTGTCCCAGATCACGAATGAATAGATTAAATGACGTGACGTGACAGTGTCACGTATTTCCGTGAGATTGGGTTGCATATTATGGAGGGCTCGCCCATGCACTCCTCACGTGAGAATGCACATCAATCGTTCAATCAGTGTCATCACTGCCGTAAGCTACCATATAAATAACCAGTCGCTGACCTTCTCATGAACAAACCCACTAACTATTTTCACTGCCAGCCCACACCACATCCCTTTTGAGCCCACAGTGACATTGTGAACTGGTTCTGCAGAGAAAATGAAAAATATGAGGTGTTAACTGATAAACTGGCCAATCACATTGGAAATGGATGCCAAACCAAACTAGCTTTTGTTTTAACATGGAGGTGAAGAAACGTATACTATTGTCAGTGGTCACCTGGTTATAATCCGTTTTTCTGGGTGCATTATACAAGTATCATTACACATAAAAATTCCCAAACTTCTGTGGTCCAAGTATGTTAAAATAGCCTATTCAAAGTTTTCATTTTGCATTTGTAGAACACACAATATTAGTTATAGTAGCAGTAATAGTAATAGTAATAGTAATATTAGACCTGTAATTATTAGACCGTTTTTTATCTTTTCTCTCTCTCAGTTCGATCAAGAGCAAGCTTTGGATGACTCAAATGATTCCTACATCAAAAAACCCACTTTAAATGACAAAGCACACATTTTGGTCTTTGTTGTTGCTGTCGACTTCTTTGAGGTGGCAGGCCCAAAGATTATTCAGAAAATGGCTGAGGTCAAACTAGCAGCCAGAGACCTTGGTAAGATTACATTTTCTTTGGTGGTCTAGCAAAGTTCTTTCTATGTTTTCTGTCTGCACTTGCTTAACCAACTACCATACTACCAAGGACGCTAAACAATATAAAGTTATTTTATGACAACATTAACATTAATTTACTGTTTTAAGTTTGATTTGGTGTTATAAGAAAAATAACTGCTAATGGGGTCGTATTTCCTCTTGTTCTAAAATTTTAAATAATTCACACAAAGTTGACTTGTTCTAACCTGTTCTTTCTGTAATAAGGGATTCGAACAATGGCCATTCTAACGAAAATTGATGAGAAATCTTCCCCTCTCGTTAAAAAAGACCTTAAATATGTCTACAGCAGCAAGTTCATCAAGAATGCGGTAAGTTCTGTGTCAATACTTATTTGTGCAACAGCATTTGACACTGTTCCGTTTTCTTCCAAGGTGATCCAGATCTTATAAGCCTTTATCCGGAGAGAGATCAAATTATAATTGATATTCATGTACGTATAAATGTCTTTATGAATGGCACCTAACAACATTCTACAATGGTACAACTCTCCAACGCTCAACGTTGCAACCTGGTTGCAACTATGGGAGGCGGTATGTGCCAAGAAGCTTTGACAGCATGCCATCCAATACTACCTCATCTAGTGTGTGATGTGGTACGTTATTTCAAACAAACTTCAAACTGCATTAAAGGTCCAATGGCATGCTACTTAATGGACGCTTATTGTTAGTGGGCCCTTAAGCTGCTTTCAAACCGCCGCGTGGTAACTCGCCACCTCCATTCATTTCATTGAGGGATGTGCGGCAGAGTAGCCTAGAAATCTAGACGCCCCTAGCGGCAGCAAATTTAATTTGCAGACAGGGAGTTTCTAGCCTTCTGTCGTCGTTTTTCGCTGCTGGAAACAGAAAACGTGAAAGGCCAATCAGATCGTGAGGGGCGGAATCGAGCCGAATGACAACAGAGCTGCGACGGTTCCGTGTTAGAGGTAAACAATAATGGCTGCTGCTGGCGAACAGCTGTCTTTCGACTCGGCTTTGGCCGCGACTCTTCAAGACTTGAAGTTATCATTTTATCACGAATCTACCTCCATACAAAAGCGGCTGTAGACCAGGAAGTGGTTGCCGGCCGCCCACGTGAACGCACACAGATTTTGCCCTACTGCTCAGCTTTCGGGGCCTGCCCGTAATTCCGACACCTCGTTGTTCTGACGTCTCAATGGTCCGAAATATTTCCCATTAGATCGACATGCCACTATGCCGACGGTTCAATGTTCCGAAAACGGTCCGAAGGTCAGTTTGTCAAAATACTTTGCCCTAACGGGCAAAGTATTTTTGAAAAAATCCCCAATCGGCGTGTCTGAGCTTTATTTTTTCAAAGGCAGGGCAGGATAGCTAATGCTCGTTTTACACCTAACACCATTTCTAGCTACTGGGGGACCATAGGTAAGCTAGGGGAGCTCATATTAATGTTAGAAAACCTAATAAAGTGACATTTTCATGCCATGGGACCTTTAAATCATTAGTGTGTGAGCGTATGAGTAATTACCCCTCGAGCAAGTTAGTGAATCAAGTTGCCATGTTTATATAATTTTTTATTGGTAACATTAGTGTGTCGTAGTCTAACCTATAGCATCAGTTTCCAACTTGACACATAATGTACACACATTTTTTACTAGTGCTTATATTGCTCTACAACGCATGAACTATGTGTAATAATTAATTAATTAGTAGTAATTAATTTGTAGTGATTCACTCTATAAAGCAGGCAACTTCAGCGTCCCATTGAAAAACATAATCATTTATTAGCTCTTTAAACTGGGAAAAGCTACTGCGATGTTTACCCTCGTTTTTTGACACCGTTGCTTTTTTAATTCCCATTTTCACTTTTTTGGCGATGAGGATTCCTTCTCCTGTGGCGTGGTATTGGTATGATCATGCATTATCAACGAAAGTGCAGAGCAGGCTTTAAATTTGCTGGGGCAGTGACAGCATGGGCCTATAAAGAAAAGGACAGGGGATTAAAACATGGCGTCAGCGCTGTATGACCCTCTCGGCCGTTATAGTTTTCGTAGTCCGGAAGAACATGGATGCCTCCTTAGGACTTACCTGTTCAATGTAAGAAATATAATATAAATCTAAGAAATTCCTCGCTCAGGAGGATCAGTCTGATTATTGGCAAAGGTGATTTTATACCAATGAGGACATATTTATGAATGAAGATTGATTTTAGCTAATACATTACTGAAAATGCTACACAGTGTACCCTTAAATAAATTGACAAATCACCCAAATAAGACCTCATCTCAAGTACTGATTTTCTTTTCGCAGGTGGAGAACCTCAGTCAGAACGTGGGTTTCCCAGTTTCCTGCATCTTTCCCCTGAAGAACTACCATGCAGAAAATGGCTTGAAGGATGAAGTGGATATTCTGATTCTAAGTGCACTGAGAAAGATCATTGATCTTGGAAATTACTGTGAAAATGATTCCAATGTGGAGCTAATGACCAAACAGCCAACAACATAAATCATCAATCTAAACGTATAGTAAGTTCGTTCTGTCATTAAGATGCAACATTTAAAATATAAATTGCCACATGCAGAGGCAGGCAAAGTCAACCTGAAACATATTCTCAAAGCGTATTCAAGTAAGTAATAGCTGACGGATGGCGATGCCTTTTGTAATCATGCAAGCATTCATTTTGCCTACAGTGCCTGTGAGCTAATGATTGAATTCATGGGAGTGTTGGACTCATGTTTGTTCTGCTTTTTGGCGCACTGCGGTGATCTAATAGAACGCCTACGTTCTTTGACTTTTGTAAAGATTAAACAGTCAAAATAAATATTAAACCCTCCAAAATATCGTACAATGATCCATCATTTAAAAAAAGGGCATATATCAGGTAAGTCAAAGATTTATTAAAAACAAGAAACAGGACAGAACACAGATAGATTAACAAGAGACATGTATTTACGACTTCTACCTTAAAGTATATTAGGTAACATTTCCACATTAAAATATCAAACATTACTAGAACTGTTATATATGTTTTATGATGATCTTACTTCATCCTAAATGTTTACAACAATGTTCAAACCCAGGGAAATCTGTTTAATTAAAGTAAAAGTACATTTGAACGCATGTCAACAGAGTCATATGCACTTTACCTTCTAAGACCCGGGAAAACATATAAAAACAATAATCCAGTAAAATATGATGTTTCAATAGTGATAGCTTATTACGATGTGCTACTCAGAGAAATACGTGCACTCCTCCAAGGTAACGCAGTGTTTCCAACAATTTCGGAAAGTTATTCTTTAGTTTATCCGTTTGAGAGACGTGGTAAGGGACTAGAAATAACTTAAATATAAAAATAATTAGGTGAGTGCTGCATGAGATGCTCTGCGACTCGATAGGTAGATTGATGAACACAGAGACCGTCAGCAACACGCAAGCTCTGTGTTCGCCAATCGCCAAGGAAAAAAATCCTGTTGTTTTTACAAAAAAAAAAAATTAACAACTTTACAGAACAAGCTGTACATTTTACAGTTTAAAACTATAGTAATTTACATTACACCCCTAAATATAACAGCTCTTTTCTGCTGAATTAACATGCCGAAGCTGCTGTTAAAACAAATTATTTCTGTTATATTCACATTTAATTGTTGCATATATAACAGCTCTTTTCTGCTGAATTAACATGCCGAAGCTGCTGTTAAAACAAATTATTTCTTTGATATTTACATGCAATTGTTGCATATATAACAGCTCTTTTCTGCTGAATTAACATGCCGAAGCTGCTGTTAAATCAAATTATTTCGTGATATTTACATGCAATTCTTGTAAATTGTACGTTTATGCCCATTCAATTTGACAAAAAATATCAACCTAATAACCTTTTTTGACTGTAAAAGTCTCATTATAAAGCAGTTGTTTTAACCAAATTTCATTGACATTTTTACTGAAAAGTTTTTTTCAATATAGTGTCTTATGTAGTATTGATTACAAGATTCAAGATTCAAGATGCTTTATTTATCCCGAGGGAAATTACTGTGCAACAGTTACAATACAAAGGTGGGAAAGTAATACAGGGTTAGAGTCAAAATAGATAAAATAGATGGAAATAAAATAAGTACAAACTAAATAAGTGAAAAGGAGCGATTGGATAAAAGTTGTATTAGTGGTAAAAGTGGTAAAGTGATAAATATTATAGCAACAATTGTTGGCAGCATAAATTAACTAAAGTGATGAAGTGAAAATTGAAAATTGGGTAAAAATAAATAAATAAATTGGGTAAAAATAAATAAATAGTTGACGTTAGTTACAAAGTTTTATAGTAAAATCAACACCTAAAAATACTGCAAATGTATTCATTACAAAGGGCATAAAAACTAGTTTTGACTAGTTTTGAGTATTAATCTCAGTGAAACTGCCTAAAAATAATTTTTCACCACTTGCTAGGATTAGATCTCAGCAGAATACTAACTTTTCTATACATTACAGGCGGATTGAATAATATTTCAGACAATTGTCTTTTAAACTGCAGTGCCATCTTTTCTAAATGTTTGCCCTTTACAAAGAATGTGTAAAACAGCGTTAACAGATTAGGCATTCAAAATGTCTATGTTAGTGCACTTAAAGAGGAAATAAATCTAATAACTTGCCTTTCCAGGAATTTATTAATCTCACAGAAGGTAACATTTTACATTTCCAAACATACTCATAATGTGCTTCACAAGCAAAATAAATGACATTTGAACAATTATTTGCCATATTGTTGGTACTGAAAGAGGAACGATAAAGGCAGACTTTCCGACAAGTAGAATTCTTAACACCCTTCAAAGATGGAGTCAGCAATTCTGGAGAATACTGTTTGTCGAAATCATTGAATATATCCTCACGATCTGCTATCTGTCCGTACTGTGTGTGCACCGAAAAATAAATCTGGTGTTAATACAAAGCCCAGGTTCTGTCAATTTGTAACTTATAGTTAAAAACATATAACTATGTAGATAAAGGGTATGTAAACAAAGGGGGCCCACTGTAGCTAGCAACATGCTATTGGCTTGTGGTCATCAAGAAATACATTAGCCAGTTTTCAAGTAACACTATGTATATATACAGATAAGATGAACTTTGAGTGTACAGTGATAATTTAGAGGAAAAACTAAGGTCACGTTCACCTTTTCAAATGGTAGTGCATTTTTAGAATAGCTTCTTAATTTTCTAATTAGAAATAATATAAAAAATTGCCACTTTCTGAAAACGAGCTATTATGCTACACATACAAGTGAGGCAACACAAAAACAAAACTTCACAATTGCATACAAATTCTGTAACAATTTGTCTGTAACTTTTACTGAGTAAGTAGATTGACGAACAGAGCTTGCGTGTTGCTGACGGATGTCATAATCTCTGTGCTCGTCAATCTACCTATGAAGTCTTAAAAACAAAGTGGCGTCGACGGGTGATCTACTGATGGTATTGTGTTTATAAAATGTCCTTTATAATAAACAATCACTACACTTACAAAGTTCTCAATGCCTCGTTTTTATGTTAAGACAATTTGACGACGCCTACGGTTTTCTTGTTTAAGAAAAAACTGGCAAAAATCATTATTTAAACAGTTACATGTTGTAACTCTGACAAAATTGTATTGCTATTTGTATTACTGTTTTTTAGTGTTTAAACTACAGTAATCTGTTCATTTTACAAGTAAATATTATTACTTGAACATATTTTTACTTTAACATTAAGTTCTTTGGTTTAGTATTTTTTTTTTAAATATTGTAACATAAACAGACTTTTGAAATCCGTTCACTTGATTTAAACCATTTAACATTTCTTTATGTCTGTTCAAGCTCTCTTTGCACGACAGCACTCATCGCATTTTCTGCAGGAAATACATTTTTTTGTTGTAATTGTTATAGCATGAGCTTTTATTGACCCAATAATTGAAATATCTATTGAACAGCATATAGTACAGTTATTTTAAGCTTTGAGCTGGTTGAAATCTTCCACATTTGTACTTTGTTTCTTTGTTACACACAAGCTATTCCACGGAGTGCCACGGAGGAGGCCTTCACTTCACAAGGTCCTTCATGATTCGGAGCGAAGAGCCCTTGTAGCCACCGCCAAAGTGGTTCCAGTGATTGAGGTTGTGAAAAAGTTGGTAGAGCTGGTTTCTCTGCGTAAAGCCAGGAGCCTCTGGAACGTTCTCATGGTATGCGGCGTAGAACGAGCTGCTGAAACCTCCAAACATCGCCATGACGCCCAGCTCGTACTCAGAGTGGCCGTAGAAGGAGGCGGGGTCGAATATGACTGGTCCCTCTGTGGTCTGGGCCACATTGCCTCCCCATAGGTCTCCATGGAGGAGGGCGGGCACAACCTCCACTTCAGTGAACAGCTGCGGGATCTTCAACTTTATCGTCAGTGCAGGAAGTAAACAGAAAAGCTTAACGTCAGAGGAACAGCTCAATAATTAATTCAAAAAATACGTTAAGAAAAATTATGAACGTATACTTGTAGATGGGACCATAGTTCCCTTGCTTCTCTGTCACCACAAGACTTTTCCACCATGTTTAGTTGATGCTGTAGTCTGTGTCTGGAGTAGAACGTCACCCAGTCATCCTGCCACTCGTTTTCCTGCAAAATAATCACCTGATAAGTGTTGTCTCCCTGCAGATGAGATATAAGATATAACATTTATGGGACACAGCTAAACGATGATGATTCACGTTGTCACTATGAGTTACATTAGGACATAATTATGTGAAAATGGCCCATTATGTCTGCACTCTGAGAAAAATTGGTTTATTTTGGATTCCGAGCAACCGCATCGTGCATCACTTGCAGGCGGACCTATGCTCTGCCATCAAAGGTGACCTCGGCCGAATCTGGGAGCCAGGAAACAGCCCAATTTGTCTTTGTGAACAGGGTCCTCTTTACCATAATTTACCTGTGGAAGGTAACCACAGCAAGTAGCGACATGGAACCCATATTTTTCGACGAGAGGCATTTCAGAAAGCCCTGCTCCTTTTCCTGGGAACAACCAGAGAGACTAATTAATAATCTATATAGGACAGCTAGATAACAAAAGTCTAAAAAAGAACATTCTAAATGCAGCAGCAGAGCAAGCCTGCTGTTCAACCAGCCAAAGCAGTGACACTTAAATAATTTCCCTCCGCCAGCTCACTAAAGCCGTGGCACCAGTTAGAGTCCTTGATGTTGACCTTCAGGGTAGTCACAGCAGCACCTATTAGCCCTTGGCTCAAAGTTTACCTTTGCAGTCCACTCATGCAGTCGTTATGTTGTCCAAAACTACAATTTAACCTGAGCCCACACTCATGTGTATGTTGTTTTTAGGATCTGCTGAAGGCTTCTAAATAAAATCCTAAAAATAAAATTCATTAGTAATTACCTACGGTTTGTTGTTCTCTCATTTGCTTATCCAGACTTCTCTTGTTGTGAAGGTGCAGATTTGCCAATTTCTCTCCAAGCTGTGTGGAGTACCTTTTGGACAGACAGCAGTGTGTACATTGAGACCAAAATCCAATTAATAAAAGAATGTTACATTGATTCTTCAATGTATGATGCAATACGTTCACAACATGCCTCTCACTTTGTCAAACCTTTCATGTCCAGGTGTTCCATGACAAACGCAGATCCCCCTGTGTCCAGCTCAATGACTTTCACAGGCTTCGGGACTTTAATGGTTTCTGTTTGTAAAATAGCATCCAGACTTGCCATTTCCCCATCAAACATCCGTTTCGCCTTGATAAAAAAAAAAAGACAGTTAGCATAAGTTAATTAGATAGCAGAAGTACAATAGCATTCGACTTTTACCTTTATTGTGATAGCATTTGTGCATGTGATGCATACAAAAACAAAATTAAGAACCTGACTCTTGTGATTTATCTTCACAAAAACTCTGCCATTATCAGTATCATAACTCTGGCCTTCGCTGATACAGCCCCCTCCAGAGTATCCAGTATACTTCAGCATTGAGGTTCCAAGCTCCTTCTTCAACATGGCCTCCATGGCAAGTCGAATATAAATACTGATCGGCTGGATAGATATTCCACGTTTCTGTCCTATCACTGATGAAAACCTAAAAAGTTCCTCTCGAATAGAATATCTATGAGGATATTTCAACTTATCCTCAGTAAATATGATGGGCCTACATTCGTCACAGTTATTTTTATTCCGGTTTAGCTTTGGTCAACAGAAGTAACCAATTAGAAGTAGCATTTGAGTGATTGACGTAAATCTTACCCTATCACAGCTTGAGCGTAAAATCACGTGGATATGGATATTACCACGGCAACAGACGAGGCTGTTTATCGTGTGCGCCATGGATGTATGCTATCACATTAGCATGACTGTTATTCTGAATCCCATTGCAAATTAAAGCACTTATTGGGGGGGAATGTGGAAATGTGTCTGCTTCTTGGAGCGACTGGTGTTGGAAAAACGCTGCTGGTGAAACGTCTCCAAAATATCCTTTAATTGGTCAGTCTTACGGTATAACAAGCGAACTACATAATGTGCGTGACTCGTTTGTGTACATTTCCGACCCGTCTACCCCAACGTTAGGTCAGGTCTTGTTGTTATTCCTAACCCGTTACATCTACAGCTCACTTTACGCGATGGATCGAGTGAAATGGGAGAACCACCCGTTACTCTGCCGACTGTGAGTAATTCAGCCGTGATGTTTTTCTTGACGTCTTTTACTTGACACATGGGGAGTCACGGCATTTGTCGTCCTGTTGTATCTGTCATCCTGTATCTCGCCACAGGTCGGCACCAATCTCACAGATTTGACGCTGAAGAGAAAAAAGGTTACAGTGAGAGAGCTGGGAGGCTGCATGGGCCCCATCTGGTCCAGTTACTTCACTGACTGCTCCAGTGTTATAGTTATGTTTCCTTCTACTTTGCTTCTTTTTGGAAAATTATTACCAAATTGACAGTTACCTATCTGAGGTTAAAAAAAAGTAAGAAGATTAATTGACAGGAATTGTTGTGCCTTGTCCTGTAGTTCATGGTGGACTCCGCCAACATATTCCAGATATCAGCATCCTGTATCCAGCTGTTGTCGGTTCTTTCGGCGGAGCCTCTACATGCTGCCTCCGTACTGGTTATTTTCAACAAAAGGTGACCATGCCACCATGTGCATGAACACTACATGTAACAGATTGACCATCATCACTATAATAAAAATAAATAAAGTTTAGAACTGATGTCAATATTGAAATATCAAATATATGCCTTTGTAACCTGATGGATGTTAAAGTTGACGTGTTCCTTTTATTCCCCCCCCCCCCCACCCCCCCCAGGGACTTGCCTTGTACTATGAGTCTAGTCGAAATGAAGTCACTGTTCAGAATGGATGACATCATTGCATCTGCCCCTCAGCCCGTAACGACACTGGAAGTCAGCGCCCGCTCTGGCCAAGGACTGAAAGAGGTGCTCAGCTGGCTGGACTCAAACACATCAAAATGACCTCATCAGGCATTATTTAAATCCATCATAATTGACAAACACCTTTTATGGAGACAGGAAGTGATGTAACTGGTGCTCGTTCTTCCAGAGGAATTGATCAACACCCCCACAAAGAATAATTTCGCACATTGACACACAAGAAATGACAGATAAAAATGAGATTATTCCTCACATATTGTTTTTGTTCAAATGGGAGGCTGTGCAGAAATGATCAATTGTGAAACAGAAAATGAACAATATGATGATACTCTTTTCTGTATTAAGCATTCATTCATACATACATACCATTTTTTTGTGTATCAGAAACAAATGATTAGATTATTTATTTTTTCATATTGTTAAACAGCTCTTTATCTGTTCAAAGATAACTTAAGTAGTCTTTAAATCATAACTGTTGTTTAATGTGTATAATACTTTACATTGTTCTTTGTTATAAATAACTGAGCTATCGATGCTGAGCTGTATTTTGAGCTTTACTGCCTAAGATATATAACACATTTGAACAATATAATACATTTGCCGACATGGGATTTATTAATAATGGTAGTAAAGGGAGGTGGAGTTAAGAATCGAGTTAAGGTTACGCAATTGAATACGATAAGCTCCTTTCTGTATGATTGTTACTAGTTTATTACATTCATTTTTCGTATATAATTTTGTCCATTTTGTCGGTTTTGTTGATATGAATGCTACCCCTCAGCCTAATGCATACCAAAAACAATAATGTGTACTAGTGTAAAATAATAATTAATATTCTATTATCTATAAAGTACCTAGCTGATTCCTATATCTAAACTAAAGTTTAGCAAAACTGATGACTGTGAAATCAACGTTTCAATAAAATGTGTTGAAGGGGACTGATAAAGTCGCTGAAGCTGTCTCCACCAGGGGGCGTAATGTACTTGGCACAACCAAAACATGGCGCTGAGTGCAAAATGAAGCAAACATGATGAACAAATAAGAAGCAGCAAAATAAAACAACGACTAATTACAAGGTGGTAATCATACCCTTATATTTGATATCAATTGTTGTCAAGGAATGAACAGTGAGTCATCACATTAAAACGGTCCTTTCCCAAATTCCATCCCATTGTGTGAATCCATGGTAACTCACTCTCGTATTAAGATTTACCAAAAGCATCTTGACCAACACCAGCTCCATCGAAGTTAATGTTGAAATTAAAGTACATAAACGACAAACTGTGTGTTACTAGCTGGTTGCGATGGCAGGTGCTGTAACATTCACCCATCTTCTAATATCTTCCCTGACCAAGGCTCAAGAAACGTTAAAGCAGCTCTCCTTTGTTTTCAATTCAAATGATGCACAATGAAATCAAAGCAGGCATATCTGGCAGATGAACAGTGCTGGATAGTACTGCAACCATCATACAATACAGTGAACTGAGCTCGTATGTCAATTGCCAAGTTCCACCAACATTTCACAAAGTTGTGATTCAGTGTAGGTTTCTACGTAATATACATAATGTACATTAGTATTAGTATTCATGTTCTAATATGATTTTTTTTAAAACACTGATTTATCTGTCAGTCAAGAGTAATCTCCCCTTGGTTTATCAAGAGAAGAAACAACCTTAACCAAATAGATTATACTAAAAGGCAAGGGACTTAAGAGTTATATTATTATACTGAAGATATTGGCAAAGAGGAAACAAAAGGGTTCACAAGGGTAACTATTTTCCTTTTTGAGAGCTGGGAAACCCAGCACAGCCTTTGGGCATTCAGAGTCGGTGTTTTTTCCGAGATCAAAAACGTTATCCTTCTTTTAGGACTTGTTGTTGTGGTGACGGTCGGTCGGTTGGTCCTCATAGAAAAGGGTTTTGACTGTGCTGCTCTGACTGTGACCCCAGAACGCTGGCGGATAAGAGGGGCAGCAGGGGCTGGGGGAGGGCCCCTGCAATATCCAGGGCCCCAGCCTGGCTGGGATGGGTTAGAGAGGTGGGGAGGCTGGCCGCCTGGTGGCTCGCAGGCAGGGGCAAAGAGGCGCTGTAGGGGAGTGAGCTGGCGAAGGGCACGGGAGAGTTGGAACTCGAACCCATTTGGTTCAGAGTTAGTTTGGGCTGTTCCGCTTGGAAGGGATTGTTGGGTGAAGGGGAACTCACACCTAGGTAAAAGAAACAAAAACAGGCAACAACGTTTTCATTGGATCAAGATTACGAGGCACTCTTCAGGGTTAGGGATCAACGCTTGGCTATTATGGAACCACCTACTGGATAGAAAGGGGTTCATGGCTTTGGCCGGGGGGTTGGCAGGGATGAGGGCGTCCAGGTTGACCAAGGAGGCTGCAGTGGGACCCAGGAAAGCCTCGGGGGTTCGACAGTTTCTAGGACTCGGAGCCGCCAGGCTCTCCTCCAGGCGGGACAGGTCAAACAGCTCGGGACTGCCCCCCCCTCGTCCGTTCATGTTCATCTGGCCTCCGTCCATGGCCTCATCGAACAGATCGCCATCTACTGAGGGACACAGAGACAGAGTTGAGGGAAACTTCATTAAGTTTCTTCCCCTTCCGGAAATGTGAAACCACGGCGGAGCCAAGTCTTCCCTACCTGAAGGGCTCCAGGCTCGGGGAGAAGGGGCCTTGGCTATAGCAGGATCTGCTGTTCTCTCTGCTGGCATAGAAAAGGAAGGCAGAGGCAGCCACAAATCAACCAAAAGGCCAATCTACTTCCCAAATTGTAATTAGCGCGGTTTATTATCTAGGCACAGCCAAATTCTTCTTTTATTGAGAAACAAGATTCAGATTCAAGATTACGTAATTAATCCTGGCAGGAAACTGTAAGAGTGCTGTGTCTTAAAAACGGGTCGCATGGCAACACTTCTGACCTGTGTGAGCTGGGGAGGTCCATGCTTGGCCCGGGGTATTTAGGTTGGAGGCGTTCCTTGGGCTATCCCAGTGGTCGGCAGGGGACTGGCTTCGTTCCCAGGGCGGGGCGGGGCTGCTGGAGGCAGGGGGTGCCAGCCAGGGGGCCTCTACCCTTGCGCTGTCTTCAAGAAACACCAAAAAAATGGGGTTTATTTACACTGGATCGCATCTACTCTTCCATTGTGTTCATATCCGCATACCATTTTTTCTTCGGTTACAATGTGAGGCAGTTCAGAGTACTTTTTCCATTGCATGTGTGTTTTTTTTAATTTGTGGGGGCAGAGCAGCTAAAACAAGAAGGCCTAGTGGGAGTATCGATGTCAATGGGAATATCTAGTTATCTAGTGGGGGGAGAGCATTGTGTTGCTAGGGTAAAGTCAATAGGGGTCAGACATGGCTCCGCTAACGCGCGGCTCACCCAGTGAGTCCCAGGGGTCTCTACCGGTCAGGCGGGCGGCCCCCTGGGGCTGAACGTCCCCCCAGGGATTGGTGCTATGGGACACATCTGGCGGCACGGCGAAAACATCCACAAGATCCATGAAGGCAGTCTAGACACAAGAACACAAAAACGTTATTTTTTTTTAAAGATTTGTTTAGACTCATGATACTTTTATGATGGGCTTTTATGAGTATGGCTATAGTACGGATTTTGAAATGCGCTGTGGATCACGTCATAAGTCTCTAATGGCTCATGGGAAAAGCAAATAAACACAAAATAGCTTTGATTGATTCTGGTGAAAGAGGGTAGAGTCGGCGCCTCTTACCCCGCCTTTGGATTCCATTTCCCGCTTGCTCTCCTCGAGAGCTTTCTGGAGCAATGACTCGTCTCCCTGGCGACTGCGCTTCTCCTAATGGGAAATCAGACACATGGATGGCGGTTAGTATGATGGGGGGCTACAGGCTAAGTCACACATTGTCCTATCCATATTTATGAATCAGTGGAAGCTCAGTCACCGATTTAAATAACTAAATAACACAATATAGTACTGCATGTGTCGTGAAAAGCTGTGTTCGGGGTTCTCCCTGGCCGAAGGGTCGAAAGAACAAACCAATCACAGAGGCTTTCTATTTATGTTTACTATTCTCGTTATACATTTTACACACAATTAACTGCTGAAATGACCTGACATAATTAGCGGGTCTGAGTTTCATTAAGGCTGACTACTTCTGTTTGCTGTATCTCTACTGTTTTCGTTACACATTGTAGTTCCACAATCATAGCTTCCCACACTCTCACTTTTGTCATCTTTTGAAATACTCTGTAATATTGCTATGTAATCAGAACACATGGCTTGTTGAGAAGATCCCTTTAATGACCATGATGTCATTGGTTACGTTGAGATAACTCATTCGATGAATCAGCATTTAAAGCACGGAACACGAAAAATGAGTAAATGAAGTCCATTCACATACACATACATGTATGCGTGATAAGAGACCATTGTTACTTTTTCATTTGAAGTGCTCGGGACGTCCCGCGGGCTCACTCAGAGTCTCCTATCTATCTGATACGTCGGTCCATCAAAGGGCTTCACAAGGAGAAGGGGGAAAAGGAGAAAGAGGGCGGAGCCCATAAGAGGAGCCTTAGGGTTTACCTGCTGGTGCACCTCCTTGCTCAGGTTCAGGGCGATCTGGAGCTGTGTGTCATCGTCCATATCCCCAGCAGGGGGCCGGGGGGCCGGCTGTGTGGAGGGTATTGATCGGCGCGGAAGAGGATTGCCATCAGTCAAGTCAATTGACTAAGAGAAATACAATAAGCGCTTTCAAATTTGCATACAGGCATTGTATAGCATTGCATGCGGGCAGTTCTACAGGTGTTTTTTCACCCAAACAATCAAGAAATGAGGTGTGGGGGTTTAATGCACCGCAACCACACACAAGGGCTCAGAAGAGTTTCTGAGGCTGGAGCTTCAGAGTAACTCAGCAACAACAACAACAACAACAACAACAACAACAACAGAAGAATGGGTGCATTATTGGTTAGTGGTAGAACGGGCTCTCATCCAATGGGTATCAAATGGGCCCGGGTTAAATGAAACAATGCTGTCGAAACGACGAAGGCGGGCCAGAGATGGTGACACCTGGAGAAGAGTGACGTTAGTAGCACATGCCCCGGGGTTTCTGTGAGGGAAGCGGCGACGGACACCTCCAGAGTTTTAGTAGCATGGATGGGAGGCCACGTGGGAATGGCAGGGCAGAGTGATGGAGGCAAGGCAAGTGAGAGAGGGGGGGGGATGAATGGAGGTGGGGTGGTGCTCCTTCGGCCGGAGCATCAGTACCTTCTTGGCCTCCTCCTTGCTGAGGCTCATAGCGATCTGTAGCTGCGTCTGCTCGTCGATATCCACTGGAGGGGGGGGCTGGGGAGGCAAAGTTTGGGCGGAAGGAAGGAGCAGAGGTTTCTTTTTAATGGGGAATACGCCTACGCCTGCAACAACTATTTTAGGAAGAGGAGGAGGAGGAGGGGTTAAAAGGCGTTCATCGGGGGTTGAAATGTTACCAGTGGATCAGTGTCAGGCTAGTCCGAGCTGCCTTGCGTTGATTACAGAGCCATTAAATGCCTGTATCGATTGCATAATGGTTCCTATGCAGAGAGCAGGGCGAGAAGGTTCAGCAGGGAGGACGCAACATGCCCTGCCCTTCCCATGAAGGGCAGGGCATCGAGGGTGCGGTGGGGACCAGGTCCCGGCAGGGGAGTGGATCAATGCGCCACATCCTGTCTGGTCTCCTGCACGTCCACCAGCCAGTGCACTTCACGGCATCGCCCGATCGCTGACGGCTCAGCTCTCTTAAGCATCAGGCACGTTTCGAGAGAAAGAATCTCACCCTTTTTGTTTCTAAAAAGGTTCTGGGAAACGCAGGCCTTGGTAGAGGACTGGATTATCACCTGTGATTATGATCATGATGTACAGAGGATAGTGTGGGAGCATCTGGTGGGAGGTGGCTGGGTTTACAGCATTCTTACGCAGTGTGCAGTGCTGAGTCAGGAGTCTGTGTTTTCTTCCAGGCGTATGTACTGAAGGATCAAAGGGCTGGGTGTGTGTGCGTGCGTGTGTGTGTGTGTGTGTGTCTGTGTGTGTGTGTGTGTGTGTGCGTATGTGTGTGTGTGTGTGTGCGTGTGTGTGTGTGTCTGTGTGTGCGTGCGTGCGTGCGTGTGTGTGTGCGACAAAGTGCCTGCTTGTGGGTATGCAAATAGGTGTGTGCAAATGGAGGGGAGTATGAATACATGCAGGTCAGAGTTTCCTCATAGCATGTGCCTGCGTGTCGCGTCATGGTAACTGTAATGCGGCATGGGTGTCTCTGTGTGTAAATGTATGTGTGTGTGTGTGTATGTCTATGCCGGAGTGTCTGTATGAGAGTGACTAGGGCCCCTTTTACACAGAGTTCCTGCGATATGACTGCAAAGAAGATCAGTCATTTTGCTGGCTTTGCATTATTTGGTGTGTGATATCCTACAGCACGCTATCAGCTTGCTGTAAGGTTATCTGCTAACAAGCCGGTTTGTTCTTCAGAGATGTATAACCCCCCCGGTGGTGGGTTTCACACGTAAAGGCTTAGTTATGGATCCACGTCGACGCAACGCAATGGCCCCCCTCAGACGCTTTGACGCAGTCGTGACCCTGTTTTGGTTCTGCGTCGGTTTTAGTGAGCGGACCAATCACAGCCCTCGCTGCAGCGTCGCCTCGACGCATGGTAAAAATTGTTTGGGAGGCGCACGTCAGGCCCTCGCGGTGGACGCAAGGGGGGTCCGCAAGGAAATAATGGGTCCTTAAACCCCCTTGCGTTGCGTCGACGGGGAACAATAATCAGACATTAACGCCAACCCCCCCTCGTCCCGTTGCGACCCCCCCCCCTTTCTACACAGACATTGATGCGGCTCTGTCACTGCCTTCCCTGGCGGCCAGAAGGCCTAAAAGCAATGCCCCCCGTTACCGGGACTGTATGTTTTATACGGAAGGCGAGGCGGAATAACGGCTCAACATTCCCACCGTGAACCGGCTGTGTTAAAGGGGCGTATGCGTGTGTGTTTGTGTATGTGTGTGAGAGTGAGAGAGTGAGTGTGAGCGTGAGTGTGTGGGTGTGGGTGTGGGTGTGTGTGTTTGTGCATGTGTATGTGTGTATGTGAGTGTGAGTGTGAGTGTGAGAGTAAGTGTGTGTGTGTGTTTGTGTTTGTGTATGTGTATGTGTATATGTGAGTGTGAGTGTGTGGGTGTGTGTGTTTGTGTATGTGTATATGTGAGTGTGAGTGTGAGAGTGAGAGTGAGTGTGAGTGTGTGGGTGCGTGTGTGGGTGTGGGTGTTTGTGAATGTGCGGTCGTTTGTGTGTGCGTGAGTGTCAGCGTGCTTGAGCGTGCGTGCGTGTCTTTTTATCCCAGCGAGAGGTTACCTTCTCGCTTTCCTCGCGGCTCATGGCCAGGGCCAGCTGCAGCTGGAGCTCCTCCTCCCCGCTGGTCTGTGGCCGGGCCTGCTCCATGTCTGTGGTCAGGCGGGGCGAGGAAGAGGAGGCTGGGGGGGGGGGGGGGGGACAGAGGAAGGGCTGGTTCAAAACACGAGGACGTCTCCGCCAGAATCATTTGGGAGTGTATCGACACATCACACATTAGAAAATGACGACCACAACAACGACGACGGCGAACGGTCGGGGGCCCTTGTTGTTGTGGCTTTTGGGACGGGTGTTGTGTGAGAGGGTTCAGATGGGAATAGACAAGGGCCGACGCTGGGCGTGCATGTTAATTCGCCGCTCCATTGCCTGTTGTTTCAGAGCCTCCGCTGGCATCGCTTGCCACGGCCTCCCTGACTCAGCCGACACTGGGAACAATGCTGTGTCTGTTCGCACAGTCGGTGTGGTAAAGTAGGAGGGGAGAGGTACAGGGGATGTGAGAGGGGCATGGGGGGGGGGGGGGGGGGAGGTTGGTCACTGGGGCCCCCCGTGTTATTACCCCAACTCTTGCGGAGGGGGGCTCAAGGACACAAAAGTTCAAAAATCCAGGTTTTACTGAGGGGAAGTGGGTCGTGAGGGCGGTTGCCAGTCTAGATGGCAGGGCCTGGATCTGGGCCAGTCGGGCTAAAGGGAGACGCCAAGGCACACGTCGGCCCGGTTGGATCCTGAACCCAATTACTTCTGCTGAATTTCCTCCCACTCTAGCTGGAATGCTCAATCCTGACCTCCACCTTCCCTGTTCTGTAAGCCCCCCGACCGACCGACTCTCTGTCCAACCTAAACACCCCCTACCCTCAGTCCCGACCTCAGCACCCCAGCCAACATCCATCCATCCATCCCAACCTCAACACCACCCAACAGTCTGTCCCGACCTCAACACCACCCAACAGTCTGTCCCGACCTCAACACCACCCAACAGTCTGTCCCGACCTCAACACCACCCAACAGTCTGTCCCGACCTCAACACCACCCAACAGTCTGTCCCGACCTCAACACCACCCAACAGTCTGTCCCGACCTCAACACCACCCAACAGTCTGTCCCCACCTCAACACCACCCAACAGTCTGTCCCGACCTCAACACCACCCAACAGTCTGTCCCGACCTCAACACCACCCAACAGTCTGTCCCGACCTCAACACCACCCAACAGTCTGTCCCAACCTCAACACCACCCAACAGTCTGTCCCGACCTCAACACCACCCAACAGTCTGTCCCGACCTCAACACCAGCCAACAGTCTGTCCCGACCTCAACACCACCCAACAGTCTGTCCCGACCTCAACACCACCCAACAGTCTGTCCAGACCTCAACACCACCCAACAGTCTGTCCCGACCTCAACACCACCCAACAGTCTGTCCCGACCTCAACACACCAGCCAACATCCATCCATCCATCCATCCCAGCGTCAACACCACCCAAACACCACCCAAACTCTATTCCAGCCAACCTCAACACCATCTAACCTCAACCTAGGGTTGCTCCATTATGGAAAAAAATAATAATCACGATTATTTTGGTCAATATTGAACGATTATTTTTTAGTATGATGTATTGTAGTATTGATGTATTTATTCAGCATGTCTCTCCCAAAAAACACTTGGTAACTGAGAACTTTGAAATTTCGCCTTAAAAGAAATACAATAAATGGTCAAAAAGAACATGTTCAAATCTAAAATAATGTACAGATATGTATCCAGCTGTTCTAGCACTTTATATAAAACATTTAAGAAATCGAAAAAACTAGATTATATTAGTTTTGTGATCGTTTGAGGCTAAAATCGAAACCGCGGTCATAATTCAATTAATCGCCCAGCCCTACCGTCCTCAACCCCACCCTAATCTGTCCCAACCTCAGCATCCAGCCAACCTCTTATGCATCGGACCATCCGTAAAACCATCCTAGCATTCACCCCCTACCTCTACCCCATCCGACTTGTAACCCATCTGACTAGCTAATCAGCCATTCCACTATTCATCTACAACCCCTATCCCACCATCCTTCTAATGTCCACCACCTGACAGATGGGCTGAAGTATCTAATGATGTCATTGCGGGTCGCTCTTTAAAGTCTCCGCCATCGCCACCAGTACCGCTAAGTGGTATTGTGCGGCGCTGCAGAAAACGTGTTATGTAAATATTAGCCCACATACATGCATACACACACGCAGAACACACACTAGCACCTGTTAGATCCAACCCAACTGCAGCAACAGAATATTTCTGTCACTGCCATTAGTTCCTATTAAAGTGAAGCCATTTCTGCTATGTGGACCTGTTTGGAAGCCTGCCAATCAAGATAATGAGAGCTTTCAATCATGAGCAGTATTTGCCTAAATGTGCCTTCGAGCATATACATTAATGTATGTTACCTTGCCCTTTTAACTTCCATTAGATTAATTATGTTTCAGTCAGCATTTTTTTAGTAGTAATACTCTAGGATCAACACAGGAAATAGGTTATTAGAAGGGGATTATTCGATTATTATTATATTAGGTTTAGTGTCAATTTGGGTAGGCAATTTGGAGAAAGCCGCCTTAATAAGCTATCTTTTGAAAGTATCCAACCGGTGGTGTTGGTTTGATATATACAAAAGATGTGAACATTAGGAATGTAGTCAAATCAGAAGTCTTACAATTCGTCCCCGTTCAACCGTAGTGACACAGTTCTAAAACTGCATTTCTGCTATTTTCTGTTTACTAGTAAACATGGTAAATCCCCCAAAAGCTTCATCTGCGCGGATATCACTAGCCACACCAAAACACAGAATAGTATGTTTGTATTGTAACGTTATACTTTTTTTGGTTTTGTTTGTGTTGAAGGGGGTTATTAAGATCTCATATTAGCAGCACACCCTAGCAGTTACTTTTTGCGAGCCACTACACATGGCTACTAGGCCTGGTTACACATGCTTTGTAGAAAATGTAACAGGGCCTCCCCTTCATTGTTTTTCCAGTTTAGCTGACATGGCTATGACCAGGGGAATGGAGAGTGCTGATGGCTGCCGATTACGATGGCAAAATGACTGAAATTGAACAAACTCTTTGAATAAAGAAACTACAAACACTGTACAACACAAGTAACACAAGTAACCAAGTAAATATTATAAATGGGTTTATGAGTTAAAGGTAAACCAATTTATAATGACAGATTTATAATAACCCATTTATAATAGGTTTACCCTTGGGTTGAGGTTATGTGTTCCGGCAAATATTCAACCGGCAATATTGTGGTGCACAAGGACGATGATGACAAGTCAGCTCCTCAGCAAATGATTGACCAAGGTGTACATCTCAACGAATCACAACGACACTTACTTACTTAATTCCAACAATTAAGATGGAGCAAGGGTAAGTGGTTCCTTAACCTGACAGAGGTATTACGGCCTTAAGCAAGCTAGCTATGGAAGCAACTGCATGAATGTTGGCTGTCCAAGATCACATCTAGGTAAAAACCTGACGTATAGCACACCCTGAATCGCTTTGACTCACAGTGGAAGGAGGACGGGGAACCTCTAGACCGGCTGAACTCCTCCGCGTGCCCCGCTCCCATGCCGGGATGGCTGGTGCGTCGGCCGGGGTACGGCGGCGGCATGGAGGAGGAGCCCAGGGCGGCCGCGCCCTTGGCCATCCTCTCCTTGGTCTTGAGGGCCTGGCTCCTCTCCTGCTTGAGCTTCTCCTCGTCCCTGATGAGGGTCACCAGCTGCTTGGCCTTCTCCCGCACGTTGACGCCTTGGTCACGGCCGTCCCTGTCCGTGAACTGGAAGTCCCGCAGGGTCTGGACGGTGAAAATGTTCTCGCGGCACTGCTGGGCCACGCGCTCCGAGCCCGTCTTGATCAGGTAGTCCAGCAGCGTGAGGGCTTTGTAGACGTGGCGCCAGTTCTTCCCGTGGTCGTTGAGCCGCTTCCATATCATGCCCATGACCTCGGTGAAGGCGACCACGTTGAAGGTGAGGTCGGCGATCTCGGACATGAGCGAGCTGGGCGGTCCCCAGGGGTCGTTGGAAGTGGCCTCTCGTACCTTGATCTCGGCCTCCGAGTAGTTGTTGACCATGTTCTTCACCTGCCGGCGGAGCGAGGAGGTCTGCATGGTGGCGTGTCGGTGGCGTCGGTCTGTTCCAACTTTTAAAAAAAAGAAGCAGGCTGAGGCACCGGGATACAGAAGGCCGAAGTGCCCGGTCGTTCAACGGGAGAAGGGGAATAAAAGTGTACTTGGATGATCAGCCCTCCAGTCCGCTAGAGGAACGTAATGCAGTTGCCCTCTTCTGGAGTCGTTTTAGTGCAGTTCACGGGCAGGGTCCTGTTGGAAACAGGAAAGGAATTCACAACTTAGACTTGAGCTTATCGCGGTCTGTGAGCAAACTGAACTCTGATCAACAAATAGTACTGCTGCGTTTTCACCGCTCACTGACTACACTAAATGGTGCTACAGTCTCACTTCTCCCTGACCCATGAGTTGAACATTCTGCACATTCTGGATCTCCAATTAGGTTAAGCCGCTCACATATTCATTCATCGACTCCATTTTTTATTACCAAAGGTTTGCCAATCGCAAAACAACATGTGTATGTTACACAGGGTTAGTTATTTCAGTTATTTCAACATACTTTTCTTTCTTACTGAAGCGCAAAATGTGTTATTCAGAATCAAGGTGTTTTGGAATTGCAGGCAGGCGTACAAGAGGGAAACTGTTGATTTTTCTTTAAGTGTTATCACAAAAGGGAGCCACCCATCCCATTTTGACCTGGTTACGTCATAACGGCAGCAGGAAGACATAAAAGCACTTGCAGGAATTCACAAAAGTCCCAAGTGAGAGCCCGGTTTACCTCAAACGCACCCATGCTTTATATACTGTTACAACTGAATACCAACGCGGTTCATGGATTATTAAAATTGAATTCCTTCAATCCAAACATTTCACATGTGAATAAAATATTCCTGAAATGAATGAAAACATAGATGACAAGCCAATAAAAGCTTGCGGTTGGTTTTCTGTCTGATAAAACCGGGAACTGACTGCAAGATATGACTTGTGGTATGAGTGACTTGTTCCAGGACGTAGAATCCCTGACAGAAAACCTGTTATCTTCTTTCTTATCATTTGTAGCTTAGTGCCAGACCTTGGCAAGGACAGCATGGGATCTGAAGTTTGTAGGGAGGGGCCTTCAAATTTGTCAAAACAATTGTCATTGTTTCCGTTTCATTTTCTATTGGGGAAATAGAAATTAGGTCCCAAACAGGAATAGTTTACATTTCTATTTTACATATCTGACATATTCTGCACACTTCACACACTATGCTGCATTACAGCCAGCAAAGGTATCTGCTATCTCTTATGATATCAGCTGGCATTCTGTGCTGTAATATTATCTACAGTTACTGTGTAGGCTGAAGCAGAAGTTGCTGATAAAATAGGCTGCTAGGCTGACCAGCTCTCCTTCTCAAATGTCAACTCATTCAAAGCCAGTTCGAAAGTGAGAACTCTACATTAGTCTACGGGTGGTTTTGCAAATAAAAAAGATCACTGGAATTCCCCTGATGGACAAACTATCGGACTTCTAATATCAACTCAGCAGATGTGAGCTGGGGAAATAAAGAAAGAGTAGTCCTTTGCCTAATAAAAAACAAAAATAAACATGTAACATAACAGTCTGCCCCAGGAGAGATTCCTTGCCAATGGCTGCGGCCATTATTGTAGCGCCCACACTTAGGGCTATCAATTATTAAGTGTGCGGATAAAGCTGTAGCCTATGCTTTTGCGACGTCTACTGCTTCCTCACTTTGCCTAAAAGCACACTAGCCTACATTCTTTAAGAAACAGTAGACGGTGCATGGCGCCCTGACGAGGCCTATATAGCCTCAAACAAATACAAATAAGCCAACAACAATGACAACAATGTGATCATGACCTTTATTTCAACCCATGTTGTTTTATCTGGCACTTATTGCCAAAGTGCTCACTGTAGGTTGACTACAGCAACAATAGTTAAACGGTTCTCTTTTTGGGTATGCAGGTTATCGTGGGAATGTTTAAATCAACTGGATGTTGTAATAATACACCACCATTGATGAACATGTATGACCGTGTCCCGTGGATGTAGCCCCTGTCCCAAGTAGCCCCTGTCCCATGGATGTATTGTAGCCCCTGTCCCAGCTCGCTCATAGCCTACCCATTGCGTCAGATGATGATCGCAGAGGTGAGCGAGCCATGAGCGGTACAAAAGCGTATATCCGTGACTCAGCTGTTTTTATTTGTTATTGTCCTAAGGACAAGTTCAAACGTAAGTATGGCCGAACAATCGAATTGGAAGCAGAATCACCAAAAAAGTATTTCCGATTTGCCTTACCTTTAGCATTGCGTCTCGACGCTTTCCCAACTAGGGAACACTGTCGGTGGAAGAAACGCCTCCTTTCCACATCCTTCGCGGCTTTCGGTCAAAAATGACTATAAATTGTGTAGTCAGATCGTGTAGGAAAAACGGCGAACGAGTACCCAAGTATAACAAACTTTACTATATGAACGCACGGTATCTTATTCTTTCTTAGCGAGCGCAATGTATCAAACTTTGAAGTCTGATCCCATAAAAAAATAACACTGGCGCCGGAGTTGCAGAGAGAGGCACTGCCCTTCCCCCCCCTCCCCCTTCCTCCTCACCCTCACCGCCCCCCAATCCACACAGTGGAAATGGGACGGGGGGAGGCGGGGGGTAGAGAGGGAGGGAGACGAGGGATGGCCGGGTGCTCGATGCAGAGTCAGATTTAACCCCTTCGTTCTAGATTTTAAAGCAGGTGTGTTGAAGGGAAATAGTTTTACTGGTGAAGATGAGATAGGCCGGTGTGAAGATACGTAGACACATGTTATTGGTGCGGCTACTTCCTGTAGGCCCACAGTTTTGAATGTATTGTAACTTTTGTTTTCTTTCTAGTTATCTTTTTTCAAAGACGTATGTCAGTATGGCAAGTAGGCCTACACCAACATATTGGACAAACTTATTGAATGATAATGAGAGCAATCCCCAATAGGGGTCTCCCAAAGCATCAAAAAGGCTTTTCCTCCGCCTCTTCTCTTTACTTATTCATCCCCACTAATGGAAACAATCAGATAATGTCACATTGCTATGAATAATACAAGCCCACAATAAATGTGTCTGTACCCAGAGAATGATCTTCTCACTATGATTCATTGAAACCCTAAACGATATAAGAGGCACGCCTATTTTATTGTTGTGGCACCAAATCAAATAAATCATACAAATCATTGCTTGTCAAAAACGACTAAAGGTTAGGGGATTGGTTGCCATAAAGTTAATGGACTATTTAAGATTACACATAGGAAATGTATATAGTCACATGGCTTGATTCCACCGCTCAGGACTGAGTGAGCAGGATATTCAGGAAATACCAGCTCCACCTTGAACTGACAAAGGCTTGCAGTAAACAATGAAGTCATGAAAAAGGAAAAACGCCATCCTGTTCAATGCAAGCATGGCCAAACCGTGTTTCTACTTTGACAATGACTCATGAGATTACATATGATTGTATTACTTTTATTGATTTTTGATGTCTCTCTCTCTCTCTCTCTCTCTCTCTCTCTCTCTCTCTCTCTCTCTCTCTCTCTCTCTCTCTCTCTCTCTCTCTCTCTCTCTCTCTCTCTCTCTCTCTCTCTCTCTCTCTCACCCCAAAGAGGCTTTGTGGGGGTGACTGATCATAAACATCAGCCTACTGTGTGTGTGTGTGTGTGTGTGTGTGTGTGTGTGTGTGTGTGTGTGTGTGTGTGTGTGTGTGTGTGTGTGTGTGTGTGTGTGTGTGTGTGTGTGTGTGTGTGTGTGTGTGTGAAATAAGAGAGAGCAATAAGAATCAATAAGAATCAATAGCATGTACCATTTACGTTTTTCTTACTATATGTATTAATGCATTTTATTCATAGTGGAGTGAAAAGGTGAGTTTGCATTGGATACGGCACCTTATCCCACCTAACCGTGGGTAATCTGTAGGCTATTTCTTTGCTGACCTCTACTGGTTATGATCGGAAGTGATTGAGTAATCTTAACTGCTAGCTGTTCTTCTCTCACTAATAACCACCATTTAAGGTGGCATGCATGCACACTGCCCAAACAAACACCAATAATGCCAACGAACACCCACATGGGGCCGGTGTGTCAGACCCGTCGGTGGTTGTTGGCTGTTGTTGTCGGATTGCCTTGTTGGTTGCGGACGTGTCGAAGCGGTGTGGGTCGACTTCCGCCAACATACTGCAGTGGTGTGTTTATGTTTGGGCAGTCAGCAGACGCCTTCAAATACACTTGATGCTCAAATTAATGCTTGAGCACAGATATTATTTGTTGCAGTATTATAAGCACATAAATGGTTAGTAGCCTATAATTGACTAACAATTGTTACCATTAACAATTCCATGGAATCATGAGTAAGCCATTTACTTGCCTTTACATTTTTTTCATTGTTACCAACAGTGCCATGAAATAAAACATTAATAACATTCGTTACCATTATTACTTACAATGAAATTGATTGTTGGTATACATTATTATTAGTTATTAACATTATTACTAACAATTCCATGGAATAATACATAGGCCGCCTATTTACACCTAACATTATTATTAACAATTAGGCTACATGGAATTGTACACTACTTTCAATTGTTGCCATTATTACCAACAATTACATGGAATTATGAGTAATGGTAAAACCAACATGGTGTTCCATTGTGATGCATTCCGATACATACAGACCCCTATAAAATAAGGAGGCTTCACCATCATGATGCATTCCAAAGTATAGGCGACACAATGAATGACGCAGTCTCCATGGCAATATGTTTCTACCTCATATGAGGACAAGCAGCTCGTGCTTCAGGGGATGAAATTGGAATGCAGCGTTTCATTCTTTTCACAGGTGTCCTTGAAAATAAAATAAGAGTATAATGGAGTCAGCTGCACAATGGAACAGCCGCCTCCTTCTTTACGATCAACATATTCTTATTTTTTACCCACCAATTGAACCTGTTGGGTCTCAATGCAGAAAGACACACATAGCCTATTCTAATAAATAGCAATGTTGAATTACATTGATTTTCATTGCATACGGTTGTTCTGCACTTTTTGAGTTTGTCCACGGTTTGCAACTTTCCCAAACAATTTTCCGTCAAAATCTTCACCTCAACTTCTATCAACCGCTGAGATTCCCAACTTTTCTAATCGTCGCAGCGGTGGTGTGATAGCGCCTTATGTCTGGGTCTTTTGGGGCAGATGGACCTAGAATGGATAGCATGTGAATCATAGGTCACCGTCCGGCTGTCTTCACACTACGGTGTGAAGTACGAGGATCTGGATCGACAGGCTTGTCGAGTACGGATGATGGGCTTCGTCCTGCTGTCCACGCATGCCCCTTCAAAATGTTGCGATGTAGGCTATTAGAAATCAAAACCTTTAAAAACTAAATTACTGTTCTACTATGCTATAGTAGGCCTATGCTTAACCATTCCAACATTTGATATTATGCTACACTTGTTGCCAACGTCCTGCCAACAGGAAATTACAATAAACAGCTTTTATATAATGTCCACCTACAACAATATGAACCAAAGCTGATGACGGATGCTCTTTGGCTTTGTGTGTGACTGTGGGTAACTGAATGTATGTGAATGTATCACCTCGTGTAGGAGTATTGTTAATTTTAGCTATAAGTTAAATGCTAAATATAGAAATACACAATTTACACAATTTAACAAAAACACATGTAGTCTTATCTAAACCTACCTTTCAGATGCTTCAGCGTTTAATAATAGATTTGTATGCTGTCACAGAATAACCAATAAGAACCAGTTCTGTGTTCACTCACATGCTATAAAAGGAGCGGGGCTCTGATGCTTCGTGGTGACGCAGCAGCGACGCTCGGTGAGACTGTATAGGACACTGCGCGCACTGAACCCTCAGAACACTTGCTGCTCAGTCACGCTCTACATCCACACCTGGCCTGCCCAGGACATGCTTGGGAAATGGAGATGAACGCAAATGAAAAGTTGTATCTTTCGGCTGACGGCATCTCCGAACCTTGCAATTCTTATCCCGGGCATCACCCATACCGCTTGACTGGAGGGAAGAACATTACGCACAATAAAAGTGAAAGTGTGTCACCTAACCCGAAACGAAGCCTGCAGAACAAATGCCAGTCGCAAAATTCCAATTCCAGTGTTGCCATCTCAGATATAGGTGCAACCATGGCAGACACGGGCATGCTGAAAACGGTCAAGGCACGATGGAGACAAGACAAGAGAGATTGCGTCGGATCCTCCAGTGCTGATGACGAGAAGCGTTCTTCGTCCGATCAACTCCAAAAGAAACCAGTTGAAGATTTACCCAAAACGCCACTTTCCAGTGAGAACAGTGGCGACGGGACGGTGCCCCCCGGACAGATCAAGCCGAGGAACTGTCGGCGGATCGTAGTCCTGGGCGCGCCAAAAGTTGGAAAGACCAACATCGTCCGTCGGTTTCTGGGGGACGAGTTTGACGAGCGGTATGTGCCGACGACGGAAGACTTCCACAGGAAGATGTACCACATCCGAGGGAAACCTTATCTCATCGATGTCCTGGACGCGGCGCGGGAAAGAGAATTCCCCGCCAAACGGAGGTTATCCATTTTGACAGGTATGAGCAAGAACTCGCAATATTGCAATGCAATATCTGATTTTACTGAATAAATTTGACTTTAAAGACATACATTGCACATTTTCACATTCAGAAATAACAAATTAACTTAATACTGGTGTTTTCTTTGATTGACAGGTGACATTTTTGTGCTGGCGTTCAGCTTGGATGACCGAGACTCGTTGAAGGAGGCGCGCAATCTGCGCAACGAGATCATCTCTAGCAAAACAACGCTGATGAAATCAAAGGACTCCCCGAGGGTACCGATTGTCATCTGTGGCAATAAAGTCGATCTGGCCACGGGGAGGGTCGTGAGCCGGTCGGAAATCAGTGAAATCCTCGGCGAGGACGCTGCGTACTACGAAACGTCGGCCAAAGCAGGCTCCGGACTCGATGACGTGTTCAGGGCGCTCGTGACGTTGGGTGGGCTGCCTGCCGAGATCATTCCGTCACAGCATCAAACAATATCCCTCCACACCTATCAGTCGCTTTTCTCCAACCAGAGAGCGGTGAGGAAGATGAGCAGCGAGGTCCCGATGGACGGGCCGTGCGCCGCGCTCTGCGCGTCGGCGCGCCGCCCGAGTTTCAACAGTGACCTGAAACTGGTGCTTGGATCAAGCAGCAGTAAGAACAAACCCAAGAAGTGTCAGATTCAATGAATTGAGAATCTTCTTAAACCAACATTGTAGTAGTATGCTACGATATTATATTATGTAAGGAGTTATACTCTTTGGCGTCTGGCTGGACCGATGCGTCGTGTTTCTTTTTTGTATTTGCACGTTACGAATAAACTCTTATACTGATTATCTCTCTGTGTTGTCGAGTGTTTTCCTTCATGTGTCTATTGCACTTATACAACAATGACGTCACCCCAACAATGCATTTGCCGCCCGGAAAACCGAGGGCGCTGAGGGTCTGATTCACTATAGATGCGTTGTCTTCAAGTAGCCAGTCTTTTATTAGCAGCCCAAATTTGGACTATAGAAACAGGAAACATACATCGGAGTGCACCAACAAAAACTGTGGCATATGGTGTGCGTCATGACTCATGTGGCACTTAAACACTCATGAATATGAAAAGGATTTGTTCCAATTTATTCTGTTGTCGAATGTTTTTACAAGATCAGTGGTAGGCCTACCATACCACCTCACATAATGGTTCCGGTAAATTCTAATTTACATTTGCGTTAAACATTTACAAAATTACTTTGATTAGCTAATACAATTACCACATTGTACAACATCTTCCTGAGATGGAACAATGTGAATCAACATAGATAAGAATAGGTGTAATAATGCCCTTTTGCAAACGGACAGAGATGTTAATGATCCGTATATCAACCAGTGATATTGTACTAGGAAAATATAAATAGTATATACTGTATAATACAAACATACATCAGTCAGCCTGGACAAATAAAGAAAAGCATGTCTAGCCCATGACCCTTCGGTCACCTGGTCCCCTTGGCAACCGGGTCTGCGTGTCTGTCCTCAGGGTATGTGTGTCTGTCCTCAAGGGCTCATATGGCCTTCCAGCGCCAGCAAGAGTGTTGGCAGCATGCCGTCGAGTAGCGCCAGTCCGTCCCAGGAACACCGTAGCCCTCTGCCACGGAAAAGAGACAGAGAGATAAGACCGCTGATCAGAGTAGGTCTGGAGACAGGCGGACAGAACGTATTGCGTTCCGTCTTTTTGGGGGATTATTTACATGAGAGGTTGGGAGATGTTGAAGGATCGATTACCGGTCGTCGAGAATCAAATGTCCGCTTAGCAGCAAGTTTTGGACGTCCGGATACGTGCCAAACACTGTCTGGAGGTCTGCTTCAGGGCAGAAGATGTGCCAATGCTGTTTTCAAAAGAGTGAAAGGGATATTAGATATATGGAATACTACTATGTAACTCATATGTCTATATCTATATACACAAGTAGTAGCAGATTATAGTTGTTTATCAAGTCATGTTCATGAAGAAAATTCACCTAACAAATACAAAAAGCTCGGAAATGTACCACCAGTAGACAGGCCAAAATATGTATTTTTAGATATAAAAAGTGCTGCATCACGCCTGACGAACATTGGAGCACCTGCTTTTAGAGCAGCCATCGCCATGGCAACAGCGTTGCAACGTAGCTCTAGTGGCCCTTTACTCTGAGGAGCGGGCCGGCCCTACTAATCAATTCACCTGGTGAGCAATGCCCTCTGTCAGCCTCAGCCCCATCGCCAGCACCTCCTCCAACCTGCACGCACGCACACAGACACACACACACACACACACACACACACACACACACACACACACACACACACACACACACACACACACACACACACAGACAGACGCACACCCAAAGACACATCCACACACAGACAGACAGACACACAAAGATACATCCACACACACACAGACAGACGCACACACAAAGACACATCCACCCACACACAGACAGACAGACAGACAGACACACACAAAGACACATCCACACACACAGACAGACAGACAGACAGACGCACACACACACACAAAGACACACACACAGGCAGACAGACGCACACATACTTCATGAGAGGACATCACACATCCCTGGATTGTGACTAAGACCCAGACGTGATAGAAAACAACACTTTAAAGAGTGTTTGCTGGCACAGAGGATACACTCTTCAATATTTAGTCGATGTATTACACACTGCTTAGATGAGCAGTCGGGCTCATTCGGGTCTCATCAGGGGAGGGAACACACACACACACACACACACACACACACACACACACACACACACACACACACACACACACACACACACACACACACACACACACACACACACACACACACACACACACACACACACACAACTCACAGTCCCAGAGGGCTTGGGAGGGGGATCCTTCTGCGGGTGGCGTGACCCCTGTGCTGGACCTCTTGGATCCAGAAGTCTGGCTCCAAGGTCTGGACCCTGGCCTCCCTGACGGCCCTCCCCTCCCCTAGGGGAGCAAAGCGCCCGTGTGCCCCTGTAGCGTCACAGCGTGGCACGCACTCTTCATTATTGAACATGAATAATAAAATCGGATAACCTTCACATATTATGCTACGTAGCTATACACTTAGCTAAACAATGAGTGATGGGTGGAGAGGTATTGGTCTACCTGGGCCCACTCCAATGTACTGCCCACCCTTCCAGTAGTTCATGTTGTGATGGCTGACGGCGTTCTGTAGCATCAGAGAGAGGGTGTCGTTACGAGAGCTCGTGCGCCGTGCATGTCAGGTCAACCTAGAAAGTTCTGGGACGGTCCGAGGCGTCCTAACCTCAATTAGCCGGAGAAATAAACCCCTTTGTAAACCGCAATTCAATTGTATGAACTCCTGGTGGGATAGAACAACGGTTAAAGGAAGTAAATTGTCCCTTCATAATGAATGACTCATTCGTTGATTGAGTCAGACCTGTTTACTCAAAAGGCGGACAACAGAGATGAAAGAAAAGCCAATCAGAAACCCATTAGGGGCCCTCCTAATACGATTCAAACGAGGTGGGTGGTAATCGGAGGGTTATAAGCCAGTTTGGGAATGAAACTGAATTGGGAGTGAAAAACAATTCAAATAACAACCAAACCTATTCATGCGTTTGACCGTATGCTTGGCCGGTTCTCGGCATGGCTCACTAGTTTAAAGCTTCTGCTAAACGAATACATCTCATGTAATGTGAATTCAAACTGTTGCTTCAGTTGCCCTGTATATCAGACAAAGCAAAGCAGCACAAAACCCAACAACAGCAGCAAAAGACAAAGCCTCCATCCTCAGAGCCGCCGAGGAGGCGTGGGGAGACTCACACGCCTGGCGAAGTTCGAAACCTCGTACTGCTGGAAGCCGTGCTGGAGGAGAAGCGTCCGGGCAGAGTGGTACATGGCCGCCATCACCTCCTCCGCCGGCAGGGCGAGCTGGCCCTGCTCCACCTGTATTGAAGGACATCTTTAGACAAAGTATGACAGAACCTGGACTTTTTTTTGATTTGAGACAGTGGAGTTTTTGCAAAAGGAAAAGAAAATCTGTGTCGTTGTCGCCACAAGGGGCAGAAGTGTAAACCAGTTGCTAGACAGCCTTCTGTGGTGGACAGGCCCAGAGTCGCTTAGACAAAGACATGTAAGATACTCTTGACAATGATATTGAACCAAACGAAAATGATGACGCTGTAAAAGACAATATAAAAGTTTGTTGAAGGGGACATATTATACCACCACGTGTGAGTGGGATTATCCCTTACAAGCCATTTGAAATCTGCTTCTTCTGACATCACTAGTGGGCGTGTCCACCTAGATGTGTTCTGGATAGATCCGTCTACCAGCCTACCCAGTGGACTGTAGCAAAACGTTGCTCATCTATCCAGCACACTTATAGGTGGCCACGCCCACTTGTGATGTCACAATACGCAGATTTTCAAAACGTGATAAAAAATGTCCCCTTTAAATCCCAAACGTTAACGACCTGTTTGAACAGCGCGGTTCCCCGCTCCACCGTCAGCTGGTACAAAGACACGTGGTCGTCGCACACTCTCAAAAGCTCAGATAGCTCCCGCTCCCAGGAGTCCAGGGTCTGGCCGGGCCGCCCGAACATGACGTCCACCGACACACGGCCGGGGCACAGCCGCCGGGCCTCGGCGAGGGTCCGCAAGGCATGCTGGGAGTTGTGGTCCCTGCCCAGGAGTTTGAGATCCTTGTCCTGCAACGACTGGGGGTTCCAAAGAGGGAGGAGTCATGGAATGAGAATATTGTTCAGAAATATACTGTGTTTGTATATATTGTGATGTTTAAGATATATTTATGGATGAATTGACAGAAGAATGAACAATAGGAGACGGCTATCACCTGAACACCGATGGAGAAACGGTTTACCCCCGCACGGTGAAACTCTTCTAACCTGGACATCCCTACTGGGGTCGGGTTGACCTCTATGGTGACTTCAGCGCTGTCTGCCAGACTAGCATGGCTGGATATAGACTCCAAGACCTTCTCAATGGTGGAGGGGTGTGCCAGACTCGGGGTTCCACCACCAAAAAACACAGATGTGATGCTGTAAAAAGAATAGCTGAAATGGGTAGGAGGTACGGGCGCCTAACCATCCTGGGTTCCAGAAGAAAATGACAGTTGATCGTTGAAGGGAAATCTGTTTATAATCTGAATTGTCCCACTCCCCATACCTAGACACTTGACTCAGCCGCAGTAACGTTTCCGTCTCCCGCTGAAGGCAGTCAGCCATAATGGAGCTGTTATCAGCTTTGGGGATGTACTTGTTAAAGTTGCAATAGGAGCATCTTCTAAGACAGTAAGGCCACTGCAGTGGGAAAAATACATAAAAAGGGTAGGAAGATATTTTGAGGACAATGCATTTTGAGTACAAAGGAATCGATTCCACATCTCAGAAAAATGACTCATTGTACAAAAGACAAGCATGCGTAACGGGGAGACGTGACTTCTCGACTGCAACTCACATGCACGTATAATGACGCCTCCCCTGAAAGCGGCGAGGGCTGTGCGCTCTCTGTCACTGCAGCTTTTAGCTCACCAGTTGAAACCCTGGTAGAGCAGCGCCTACTGCCGCTTGAAAACGGGACTGTTATTGTCTTGAATAACAGTACGCGTTTAATCATGGTCACGTTAGTCATCGTAAAATAACTCTAATTCAACACTTTAATTGGTTTCCTCCTAGAGCCGCACCCACATGCGTCATTTGTCTATTTCACAATCACATTCCGGTTAACTTGTGCCATTACGGCATAGCATCAGTCATGCTTCATCCCTCGCAAAGTAAAACGAATGAAGTAAGCGATCAACTAGCGCACAACATGTCCTCTAGCTTCACGGCTGCACCAACTAGGAGGAAGTAAACATGGTAACTTCCGCTTTGGTTATTCCCAACGTTGACCACGTCGTAGTGCTGTTGTTCGTATTCACTGTCATGCTGCTGAAGGTAGTACATATGTTAGGTTGACATTATGGTCACATAATCACATTAGGTCACAACATGAGAATACAAATAAGTATATTTAAATGTTTATCTATCTGTTATATTACAATTATGTGTGCATAATCAACTAATTAGTATAAACTGTAAGGCAATATTTACTAACCCTTCCCTTGGATTAAACATCAGTAGTTCATTGCGGACAGCCAAATCCTACAAAGACACTGCTCTGTTATTTGAAAAACTAATATAGGTTGGGGAACTATGCAAACCCTTTGCATAGTGCATAACTGACCCAATGAGCTATTGATTTCCCTGGCAAAACATTGTCTAGCTGGTAGATTGAAGTCAAATAACCTTGGAAAAGGCCTGTGAAATGTGTTATGAAATAGTCATATAACTTCTGTCATAGCCACACCAGTGTTTGGTGTAGCACTGTTCCCATGTATTCTGACGTTGTTGTAAATGACATGTTTAACTGTTATCTGATGTCATAAAAAAAAAGAAGAAAAAAGTGTCTGCCCTCACTGCCAGCATTCTGCCCGAGGTCATTTTCCATCAAAACTGATCACCCTCTGACCAATCACCAGACTGAGAGAGAGAGAGAGAGAGAGAGAGAGAGAGAGAGAGAGAGAGAGAGAGAGAGAGAGAGAGAGAGAGAGAGAGAGAGAGAGAGAGAGAGAGAGAGAGAGAGAGAGAGAGATTGCGAGAGAGAGTGTGACAAGCACACAAAGAGAGATAATGAGATAGGGAAAGATATAGTCATTTATTTACATCCATGGAAATTCTACATGCAACAGCTTTGTGAGGGACTTCAAAGGATTTAACCATAACCCACACTAAACAATAGCATCTATCAGCTATAAATATACCCAAAGGATAAAAGAAAGAAGGGTGAGTTTCCCCTTGTTTTATTGAACCGGTAAGATATTACATAAAAAGGACTCAATATGTTTTAAATCTCGGTACATTCAGTGCGGATGCCCAAATTTAATAATAACTATTTTGCTGAGTAACTAAAGTAGTTAACTGTTGATACTCGGAAAGAAATGATTTCAGTTTGACTGTATCAGGTTAAGAATAACCCTGTTTCCCTCTGGCAGCGCCGGCTATGGAACTACGGCTCCTGGTGATCGGAAGCAACGGTCCAGCTCAGTTCCAACTGACCAACGCCATCCTGGGGAGGGAGGAGTTCTCCAAGGCGGTCACCGGCATTCCCTCCAGCATGAAGAACACGGGACATCTGGCCGGGCGGCGGGTGGCCGTGATCAACGGTCCGAACATCTACAGCAAGGACATCACCGAGGCCAAGAGGAAGATGGAGCTGAAGAGGTCAAAGTGCTTGTGCGTGCCGGGCCCCCACGCCCTGCTCGTGGCCTTCGACCTGGAGCAGATCTCCCTCAACGACATCCAGACGCCCAAGCTGGTGACCAAGCGCTTCGGGGTGAACTGCCTGCGCCACTGCATGGTGCTGCTGGCCTACGAGGGTCCCCTGGAGGGCGGCGCCCTGGACGACCGGGTGCTGCGCAGCGACTGGCACCTGAAGGAGCTGGTGCAGAAGTTCGGAGGGCGCTACCACGTGTTCAGCAAGAACTGGAGGGACGACCGGCGGGAGGTGGAGTTCCTGCAGAAGGTGGAGTGGATGGTGGCGTCGGTCGGGGGCAGCTTCTTCTCCAGCAGGACCTTCCAGCGGGCGGAGTCCAGCGTGAGGAAGGAGGAGACGCGGATCAGGAGGCAGCGGGCGGCGGAGATGGAGAGGGCCGGCGAGGAGCTGGAGCAGCGCTTCAGCGGGGAGGAGCTGCAGCGGCAGCGGCAGGTGTACGACTACGTGGTCGGGGCGGAGATCCGGGCCGAGGCGGAGATGGACAACGGCTGGCTCAGGACTTCCCTGGCCAGGGGGCTGGGCACCGGCCTGGCCGTGGGGGCCATGATGGGCGCGCTGGTCGGGGCCGTGGAGGGTCCCGGGGGCATGGTCCTGTACGGGATTATAGGAGGCGCGGTGGGGGGCGCTGCCGGGGGGGCCGCCCAGGTTGCCATTGACAACCTGGAGGACAGAGTGGCCCCCGCGGCCAGGCTCAACTTCAACTCCATCTTCATCAACCGGTTCTTCCCCTCGGCTCGGGAGTGACGCGGAGCAGCCGCCGTCGGTTATGATTTGTGAATCGAACCACCAAATGGAAAGGAATGTTTATATCACGTGCTTTCAGTGCTTGAATTGCTGTAGGATTTTGTACCAACACAGCTAGCGAAACTGTATATGAAAACTAAGTCTGCCTTACTGTCTTTCAAGTACTTGATGAGTGATAAGTACATGTTAATATGACCGTTGCAGAGTTACACAGAGCAAACTTCCTTTAGGTATCATTTGTTAAGCGAAAACAACATACAATCAACAACAAGGTATACTCAAGCATTGCATACAAATAACCAAACACTGCACTACGAACGCAATAAATAAATGATTATCTGTTGAACTATGTCTCCTTGGCCGTTTCTTTCTTCAAAGTCCTCCATTTCCTGGTGTCGGGCTATATACCTGTGTACCTTCCCTTAGATGCCCTGATAATGTTCAGGGTGGAGCCTGAATGGGCTGCCATTGTCTACGTCGCTGGTTTCCTGCCCACACTACAGCTAACTACACCTGTCTCACGAGCCGTCTAGGAGTTAATACAGAGAACACAGCGTCCTACGCTGAACACAGTTTAGTGTTTGGGTGAGGACACCTTGATAGGTAAGTCAAGCACTTTTCTTTAGTTCTACAGCATTCCTTTGAATAAATTGTTTAAGTTTTAAAAGAAGGTTTTTTGCAGGCCTTTCATATTGAGAACACATTACCAGGGCGTAGGGTTTAACGGTTAATGTTCCCATTATTATAGAAATGACCCATCTCATCTAAGTCTTTCGAAAAAGAACATTCACACGAAGTGGGAAGAGTTATGCTATGTTATGGCTGCTGTTTTGTTTAGGAATCTGTGTCTAAGTGACGCAACACACTATTTGTAGCTACCTGTTCTACTGCATGCTTTTCATTATACCTCTGTTGATAAGCTGTATATTCTGTATACACATAAGTTTGTTATTTAACACATTTAGAAATATAGTCAATAGCAGTGATTTAGCTTAGAGAGGTTGATGACATTCAACAAGGAAACAACAAATAAGAGAGAATACAACCTTTTGAATAGTTTTTGGTTGCATAACACGAGGTGTCCTGTTTCTCTCATTGTGGGAGTAACTGTGTTGAATAGAGAGAAGACCAATTTAAATAGGAGAAAATCTCTGTTTCGATGTTTACAGCTCTCCTTCTCGAAGTACAGGACAAGGACAGTCCTAAAATAGAACCTATACTATTGTACTATACACAAGGTATAGTGCAAGCTTATAGTCCATAGTTTTATTTAATTTATATTCGAGTATTTAAACATACGTTGTCTTACAGCACTGTAATTGGTTAGAGAACGGTCTTCTGTGTAAATATGTCACTTTGCATGATACGCATAATGTAATTCTATACACTTTGACATCTGTATTTTAAGACCTTTGTTTCTGGGGTTCTTTTTCCTTTAGAGCATGGCGTCTACCATCAGCCTACTCCGTGAGAAGTCCTTCCTGTGCTTTCTGTGCAGAGATGTCTTCATCAATCCCGTCACTATTCCATGCGGACACAGTTTCTGCAAAACCTGTCTCTGCCATTCTTGGTCCAAGCACCAGTCCACCTTCTGCCCACAGTGTAAAAGAGTGTTTTCCACAAGGCCGGACCTTAGTATCAACAGAATCCTCGCAGATGTGTCTGAGAACTATAGGAAAAATCGTCCGCTGAAGCCACCCGTTGAAAAAGTTGTACGTATTCCTCCTCATTGGTCTAGGGAATGATCACAAAAAACTAAATGACATGTCATCAGGGAATTATTTAAATGTATGTCTTGCTTTCGCACATACAGGAAGCGAATGTTGGGCAAATGATTCAGGAAAGGCAGCACAAGATAGAGAAGTTGAAGTATTCGGTCCAGCTCCTAAAGGTTTGTTCTCCACATCCATCCATATTTGACATGTTGTGCGGTCTTAAAGCCTACAGGATTAGCATTAATCCATAATGTTGGCCTGTCCACTCAGACCTCTTGTCTCAGAGAGGTGCGAGAGAGCCAGAAGGTGTTTTCCGCTCTGGTCCATTCCATGGAGAAGAGCCACAAGTGGGTGGTGGCCGCCATCGAGGAGCGGGAGCAGGAGGAGGAGAGGAAGGTGGAGATGCTGATCCATGATCTGGAGCAGGAGATCAGACAACTGAGGAGCCAGGAGCAGAGAAAGGAGGCCCTTAAATACGGTTCTCAGGTTCTTCATACTAGCGAAAACGACGATGCAGAACCCTTCGTGCCATCGGTATTGATACTAGATCCTGGATGATGCAACACTTACCCCCTTTGGTGCTGACGGCCATTTTACAGTTGTACTTTCTTTCTTGTTTCTCGACAGTGTGCGTCTCTTATTATTTGCCCCACCGATATGAAAGACTGGTCGAAGGTTACCATGGAAACCGACCCTTGCGTTGCCATCACCAGGAGAGCTCTTTCTGAGATGATGGATATGCTAAAGGAAGAGGTTAATCGACTGTCAAAATCTGGTCAGTAATATGGATCTCTTCACTAATCACAAAGCCATTACTAAGTACATAGTATTAGTTGTATTTTACTAGTTTACCAATTCCTTTCCTTCCTTTGCAGAACTTAAGAGAATACAGAAATACACAGGTATGTAGGATGTAAGCGTCTGTGTAGGATTCATTCTTCCTCAACTGTATCTCCAGACTTTTGAGAAAATCACTCAATTTCCTTTCGATCACAGCGGATGTCAACCTGAGTCCTAAGACGGCGCACCCCTCGCTCTCCATCTCAGAGGACAGAAAGCAGGTGAGACACACGGACAAGCTCCAAGAGGTGCCGGACAACCCCAAGAGGTTCGACCGCGTGGCCAACATCCTGGGCAGGGAGAGTTTTGGCGCCGGCCGGTTCTACTGGGAGGTGGAGGTGGGGGACAAGTGGGAGTGGAGCATCGGCGTGGTGAGACAGACCGTCAACAGGAAGGGGAAGTTCACCGTCTGCCCGGCCAACGGCTTCTGGACCCTGAGCCTCAAGCCCGGAGGCCAGTACGTCGCCAACAGCTCACCGCCCGCGGTGGTGGGCGTGGAGGAGAAGCCCAGGAAGGTGGCTGTGTTTTTGGACTACGGAGAGGGCCACGTGTCCTTCTACTGCGTTGAAAGCGGGGTTCACATGTTCACGTTCAGGGACAGCTTCACGGACAGACTCCATCCGTTCTTCAGTCCTGGTCGCCTGCACGGAGGCCGAAACGCTGCGCCTCTTATCGTCACCTCCAGCTGTTGCAGCATCTGAACCTCTTATGTAAGATGACTGAAAATGATCCATTTTTATACGACTGAATTGTTTTCACTGTACTTTTCTTGTTAAATGTGCCTCCGATTGTTCTTTGTAAATTATTCAGGTTAGTCATTGAACGTCGCATGGGCACAACAATTAAAAAGAATTACCACCGGGAGCTCTGCTTGCAGTGTGTGATACTTGTACACCAAAGCAATGAAGGCAGTGACTCCCCTTTCATCGAAGCCAGGAGCCAAGGGGCAATAAAAATACGGAAGATGAAAAGAAGAGAATGGGAAGAAATGTCAAGCATGCCCGAGAGTAAAACCGAGATGAAAAAGTGGAGAGAATAAGATGGGGTGGGTGGCTGGGTTGGTCGGGGTTGCAGAGTGGGATAGGGGCTGCCAGTGAAGCTGAGGTGGTGCTGGTGGGGAGGGAGGGAGGGAGGGAGGGCGGCGAGCAGAAGCGAGGGCACAGCGGAACAGCAGGGCATTGTGTTGGTACACCAGGCACTGGGAGACACATTCAGATATATTCACTTATTCACACGCTGACACGGGCGTGCACACGAGCGCGTGCTTCTGCCCACTGCCACACAGACTTCCAGTGGCATCTGGGAGGGCAGCCTCCCTCCCCAGTCCATTGCTGGGTGTTGAAGCTGACTGTGCCTCTCCATCACCTGACCCTCACCAGAGCCAGACCGTCCGAAGCGCTCTTCCTTGGCTCGCCTTGGGGGAATAAGGTGAATACTTTGGGCGTTAGTGTCCAAGAGCGCCGCTCATTGAAGAACGAAAAGGAAGACGAAGACCTGTGGACCACTTCCAAAGGGAGACGAGAGTGAGTTGATGCTGCTCCTTTGGTCATGAATACTTTGGTGTCCGTCGTGGGTGTTGGTATCTCCACAAGTTTCAGGAAGGAAATAGGGGAAACTTAAACGTCATTATCACTCAGGATCGTCTGTACTGATGGGGAATAGTTAGAATTTTAATAGAAGTTGTATTCATGATTTGATATCTGACCAATTATTTTATCTCGATCTCGACAAAACATAGACAAATATCGGCCGTTCTGGATACTTGATTCTGTTAAACTTATTTGTGTCATTACTTAATGCTCATTACTTTGTTACATATACTAGTAATAGGTTGGTAAGTATATGTACTACTACAATGAGCACTACCAGTATGTTAAATAGTGATCCATAGGAATGCACCTGTCTGTGCTTCCCTTTGTTAAACCATAATAACGGTGTAGCCTTTGGTGAAGTGGTCTGCTGTTGGAGCATAAGCCGTTTTAATTTTACAGTAACGGTAAAAGACGCAGTGCTAACTTCACGGCCTCCGGGCCCACTCCACGGGCCGTCATGAAAGCTGCTTGTGTTCAGAATGTCCTCATGTTTTTCTGAGATAATCCACTCACCGAGCAAGGCGTAGCTCTACACCCACAGCTGTGTCAAAGAGAGCCATTCTCTCTGCTACTCATTGGAATCCTCTCGCCACGGGCCTCCCAACATGTTTCCTACAAGTATTTATGATAACTATATGCATCCATGAAGGGCTTCGATGCGTTGGTCATTCAATGGTAATTGTAGTAGACAGAGGGGTGAATTCATGTTTCAATTATTTTGGGTGGCTGATGGTGTTTGCCTGACGTAGTATAGTTAAATACACAATAGTGATGACCGATTGTATTGTTTGTCTTTCAGGTTGCTCGGCCGCTGTCTGCTTTCACAGCTGTCTTCCCATCACGGCATCGACCCTCACCACACAACGGGAGCCTCATCTGGTTGGAAGTAGACTTTGTCCCCGCAAAGGAGAAAAGACACTGATCCCACATCACCAGCTGCCTCCGTCCGACTCCGACAACAGCGATCACCATGGCGACCACGGGTATGCAGCTGCTCGGCCTGATCATGGCCATCGTGGGCTGGGTGTGCGGGGCGATCGTGTGCACCATGCCGCTGTGGCGCGTCACCGCCTTCATCGGGAACAACATAGTGACAGCTCAGATCATCTGGGAGGGCCTCTGGATGACCTGCATCGTGCAGAGCACTGGGCAGATCCAGTGCAAGGTGTACGACAGCATGCTCGCCTTGCCCAGCGACATGCAGGCGGCGCGCGGCCTCACGGTCCTCTCCATCATGCTTTGCGGCGTGGCGCTCTCCCTGGGCGTGGTGGGCGTCAAGTGCACCAAGTGCGTCGGCGTCAACAGCCTCAAGGCCCGCATCGCCCGCATCTCCGGCATCATGTTCGCCATTGCGGGCTTCCTGTACCTGGTGCCCATCTGCTGGACGGCCCACTCCATCATCAGGGATTTCTACGACCCGCACGTGGCGGCGCCGCACAAGCGAGAGCTCGGCCCAGCGCTGTACATTGGCTGGGGGGCGTCCGCTCTGCTGCTCATCGGGGGTTCTCTGCTCTACGCCGGGTCGAGTCCCCCGGGCATGCCCGGCTCGCCCACCTTCAGCAGTGGGGAGAGCAGCCCCCGCAGAGGCCCTGCCTCACAGGTTAAAGGCTACGTCTAAACTCTGTTAATATCACCCCTTCTCTCTCTCTCTCTCTCTCTCTCTCTCTCTCTCTCTCTCTCTCTCTCTCTCTCTCTCTCTCTCTCTTTCTCTTTCTCTCTCTCTCTCTCTCTCTCTCTCTCTCTCTCTCTCTCTCTCTCTCTCTCTCTCTCTCACAACCAATGATAAACCTTCCTTACCACCTTGATATCTCTTCTTTTAATGCTACGATATTTAATGTTACTCCATTTTTTTTGTTTAAGTTATTTTAAAATGCCATTTCAATGTTATTTTGGGGATTTTATCTCATGTTATTTCATACCCTGTGACTTTAGATAACCTTTTTTTTTTTTTTGCTCTGTCAGATGGTGGAAAAGTACAAATAAAAAATCAGTCTTTCAGATCCTACACTGAAAAATGCTGTGTGTTCTTGTTCCTTGACATACGTTCATTTGATTACAACCCAAGTAGCAGTTTCATTATTTGTGAGTAATAGCTTGTTTCATTCAAAATAATGGTCAAGAGAACAGAAGGCTGTGCTTTGTTTATTTACGTATTGTCCTACTTGAGGCGGAAAGAAGCACAATGGAACAATGGAGACATGTGTACATTTGAGGTTGTGTGCATGTGTGCATGTGTGTGTGTGTGTGTGTGTGTGTATGTGTGTGTGTGTGTGTGTGTGTGGGGGGGGGGATTGTTTTTGCACAAGCGTGTGTGTGTGTCTGTGTGTGTGTGCACGCGCGAGAGAGAGCTGTTTACAGATCGAGTGTCATCGCATTTTATCTCTTACAATAATAAAACCAATTCCAAACAAAATGCAACATAACATAGACTGAACATTCAACATAGGCATTAAAAACATCAATGGGTCCATTGGATAAGTGTAAATAAGTGTAATTTCATAGAATCACCTATCTTGAGGCATAACGTTAATCTAGCAAATGAAATCACACAAAAACACAGCACCTGAACTGTGTGTTTGTGTGTGTATAATGTAAATTTACCAGAATAAAATGGCTATTAATGGTTAGATTGGTCTGGAGGCACATGGGCTTGGTGCACTGCTTTCCTCATTGGCTGCCAAGGAAAGAGCCACACAATGCCACTTTACATGGCATTACCGTCCAATCACAACAATGGAAACCACTGTACTGAGTGCCAGGTAGTGACTCATGTATGACCTAAGTAGGACTATACCAATGTTTTCTGTAGCACGACTGGGAATACAGTAAGGAGTTTTGTGTTGATTCATTGTATAATGGTAAGGAACGAAGAATGTTACATAAAGGAATACATTGTTTTGGGGGTTGTGTTCTGTTTACGTGGTTTTAAAAGTAGGAATGTCATGAACACATTTTGAATGAGGCCTGTGAAGTATTGCAATGTTTTCACATGAAAAAGAAAGCATTTTAATATTTAGTGAGATTATTTCTTTATAAATAATATATTCTGCAACTAACAGAGTTGTCATCGATCCTCCTCTCAATATAATGATGGAAATTAATATAAATGCACATTACATCATTTAACCACCTTGTCCAAAACGTAACACATCTCAAAAGAAAATATGAAATGGTCAAAAGAATAGAGAATTCAACATTCTGGAGGTTTGATCTGACATATATTTTAGACACTATCTTGCTGGAAGTGTTAGAAAGAGATGCAGAGTTGAGGCTGACGAAAGTGTCACAAGTAAAGCCAGTTTATCGAGTCTACGCTAGAGAGGGAGTGGTCTTCCCCAGAGGAACCAGGAAGGAGAAGGAAAACACCTAGCTAACGACCAAAGCTATCGGGCTAACATCAGTAGCGGTGGTAACAGCTCAGCTGCCTAAATAACTCTCTTCGTTGATCAGGTCGAGTCTTCTAATATAGGATGGGGAAAGGCGGTGGCACATTTGAGAGGCTAATCGGTAAGACATGCCAGTAGTTGACGATCTGTACGAAACATCAAATTCCTATTCGTGCGATGTTTTTCCACGTATTGTTTTGACAGACGTCTGGGCTGCGGCTCCAAGGCCAGCTACTTTTAGCATGCTAACTAAAGCTAGGCAGTGGATAGCATTGTTTCATGGCCCGGGGTAACGGGCTATATTTAGACAACGAGTATTTAACAAGTCACAGTCTGTGTGTGGATGATATAGCTGATTTTTCGCTACATTCGTTTCAGAAATTGGTGTTTTTTGATGATGTGTGGGGAAACTAAAATGTGCTTGTAACACAGCTGTGTCGTTGAAATACTCACGTCATTATCATCACGATGGTTTGTTGTTTAGATGAATAACCATCAAGACAAAATCTAAACATTCAATGGACTCATTGACTCCCCTTAACTAACTAGACAGTCGATTCACATTTTATGACTGAAACGTAGATTATTCGATTCTTATGACGCTTGTAGGGTTGCTAGTCTGGTGATCAAGTGCTCATTACAATGTACTACGTTAGAAGTAACGTTACGCTAGTATGACCAATATCTGGCCCTTCCATGAGAAATATGTGCCCTACACAAGACAAATACATTTCATGACAACGGTTAGCCCTTCTTCTATTCGCAAATATATCAGTGATTCCAATGTAGTCTTAGTAGGTTTGTCGGTGAGCCCTACTCTTGAGTATACCTCCTAAAACAATTATCTGTAGTGTATATATTTTTGTGTTGTACAATAAACAATGATGTATATCATCATTGTGTTGCATAATACCAAATTATCTCAACTAGTTAAAAATGCTTTCTATGGCCAAGTAAAGCATTGTTGCACTGATATATATTTTTCACTTTTGTAACACTTTTTGTTTTTTATTGTTGTTTTGCAGATAAAGCTACCAGTCAGCTGCTACTTGAGACGGACTGGGAGTCGATACTGCAGATCTGTGACCTTATTCGACAGGGAGACACACAGTAAGTCATCCTATATCCGCCTCTATTGTAAGCTAAGAAATCTGGAATGAAACAACAATTGAGATTGTGTTGGAAGAAGTGAAGGTCATGGGCTTCATTACGTTATTGTTGTTATTATAATATTATTATGGTTGAATAATGGACCTTTTATTTTTAACTCCACCAATCTAGAGCCAAGTATGCTATTGGTGCCATCAAGAAGAAGTTGAACGACAAGAATCCACATGTTGCCCTCTATGCATTTGAGGTAGGCTTTGTATGAAGGAACACATATAAGTGGCTCTATTGCTCAAATACTAATAATAATGCAACGTGTTGTACGTCTCTAGGTTCTGGAGTCGGTGGTGAAGAACTGTGGGCAGACTGTTCACGATGAGGTGGCCAGCAAGCAGACCATGGAGGAACTCAAGGACCTCATTAAGGTGAACCTGGCTTTAGTCTCTGTAATGTCATCCATTATCATACTCTTCCGCAACTCGGGGAATTATCTCTTTATTTGATTCATTGCTAGAGAAATACTGCTCCCTCCATTGAATTCACCAATTTTATTTTAACCTGTTGTAATATTGCATGAAAAAACATGAATGCGACCAGAAACTTTTTAAATCAGTATTTTTTAATTGTAAATTAAAAGGTAAAGGCTACGTTAACCCTTGAAACAAGTGACATTTAAGTCTTCCATATTTGTCTGTTAAATGTAAATATTGCCTCTGTATTAAATATAACATTAGAGTTTAGAGTAAGATTTGTCTGGCAGCTAACTCATACAGCATGAGTTAGCAGTATTTGATTGGATCTCCACCTCATCATGTGACTCCGACTCATGCAACTCTGTGGCTGGGTTGGACTTCCTGTCTATGTCAATATTATTATTAACTCATGCTGTCGACCTTCAAAGGAACCTACTATACTCAGGCTTCTTACCGTATGCAAAACATAACAACATACACGTTTAAATGGTGATAAAACTTATTTGTGACCTCAAAACATAACGTTATGGTTATTTATTTAGGTGGTTATTAAATGCCATGGTAGTTAATGTTGGCCGAACCCCTGAAGTGTGGAGTCCCCTGTGTAGTTTCCTATGACTGGATTCATTGTGTTTTGGTTTGCCCCCAGCAGCAGACCGAGCCGAACGTGCGCAACAAGATCCTCTACCTGATCCAAGCCTGGGCGCACGCCTTCCGCAACGAGCCCAAGTACAAGGTCGTTCAGGACACGTACCAAATCATGAAGGTGGAGGGTGAGTTTAGGCGGGTTCACTTGCAATTTCGGTTTTTCTGAACATTTCTGAAGGGATCTCTGTGGGAGAATCAGAGGTCTTGACTTTGCCAAGACAAAGAAATGTAGCATCGTGAGAACATCCAGATTTAAATGCTTGCCTTTCACAGGTTTTTGATGGGAAGCATTGATTTCAAATATGGCTGTGGCTCGTTTTCTCTTGGCTCCTGTTGAAGAAAGCGAAAGCGTATTTGAATTTGAGAAAGCGTTTTGTGGGGATGCTGTCCAACATCGTTACTCTGTCTATTTCGGATTATAACAGTTTTGATTGCTACGTTTTCCTTGGGGGCCGACAAGGTTTTTATCATCCGACTGACTGCAGCGCTGCTTGGTGGGAATGTCGAGTTCTGGATGGTCTCGGAGGGCTTAAGAAGTCATCACACATAGAAATGTCCTTTATTCATGCATTCATATTATTCCTGATTACATTTAATTCAAGGTTGTTTCTCAGGTGTATTTACCAGGTTTGTGTTCCTCTGTGTTGCCAACAGGACATGTGTTCCCTGAGTTCAAGGAGAGCGACGCTATGTTTGCTGCTGAAAGGGTAAGTTAGTTATTCTTGTATACCTGATGTTGCCTAACATACAGCTTTGTCTATTCTGGTTATTATAAGCCCTGCTTATGAACCGGGAGCTTCCTGGAGTAAAGGGTTGTGTTGTTCTGCTGTTTGAAGGCCCCAGACTGGGTGGACGCTGAGGAGTGCCACCGGTGCAGAGTTCAGTTTGGCGTTATGACTCGAAAGGTAGGCTGGCTCTTCCTGGAGCTGTGTCTGGAACTCTGTCGTGGGCTGAGGGGCGGGGGTGTCAGATTATGTCCTCCGTTAATGGTTAACTAAGTTATGCTTTCTCTTGGCGCCTTGCAGTGCATGCTCAGAGGCTTCAACCCACAGATTAGCGTGTTTATTTGTGCTTCACCGGTTTCCTTGCCTTTTCAGCACCATTGCCGGGCCTGTGGTCAGATTTTCTGTGGAAAGTGTTCCTCTAAGTACTCCACCATCCCCAAGTTTGGGATTGAGAAGGAAGTGCGCGTCTGCGAGCCCTGCTTTGAACATCTGAACAAGTAAGTTGGCATCTCGCCATCCCAAGCAATGGGCGTGCATACAGCATGAATGTTTAATAATATGTTTGTGGCTGTATCTGATCCTTGCTGCTTTATCTCATGCCATGAACTTACCCCTAAACTAGAGAGTTGTACGTACTTAGTCTAGCTCTTGTGCCCCCTCATTTATAATACTAATGGATTATACATATACCTGTGTGTGTGTGTGTGTGTGTGTGTGTGTGTGTGTGTGTGTGTGTGTGTGTGTGTGTGTGCGCGTACTATGTACTAACTATACTGCCCTAACATGGTCCATGACTCAGATGCAATGTTATATTTTCGCTCTTTGCTTCAATAGCCTAGCTAAAGAATGTGTGGCTGCTTTTGTGTATTCTTCCCAGCCTCTATCCTTTGTCTCGCTCGCCTCACCTGTTGTTGATCAAGTGCTCTATACACGTATGGCTTGTTGACTCTGCGCTGACTCTCAAGGTTGTCTGTCCTCCCCCCCCGTTCCTGGTCCTTACCAGCCACCCCTCCCTCTCTCCCCCGCCTAGGAAAGCCGAGGGGGGGAAGGCCAGCGCCGCCGCCGCCGGGCCGGCCGAGCTGCCGCCCGAGTACCTGACCAGCCCACTGTCCCAGCAGTCTCAGGTAGTGGTCCAGGAAACAGTAAGTGAAGCCATGGCCACGCAGCAGCTAGAAGTGGTCTACTTAGGGGGGATAGCAGAGCTAATGCCGTGACCTAGCTAGCAAGAACAACGAATGAATGCCTTGTTAGGGTTTTGTTTTGGGATGTTATTGACTGTACCGCTAAATTATATTTTTTGCTGTTAAGCATATATATATGAATTTTGAATGAGATAAATAAGATGATGCAAAACATGAGTTGATATGGTTAGATACTAACCTAACCATATTAAGTTGGTATTGCTCAACTGTCTTGAGGATATACAGTTCCAGTTTAAAGGACTATGTTTCCTCAAGTTCTTCCTGTTGTCTGTGAGCTGTTTAAAGTGCAGACGTCTAAACGATACGATGTTGCTCTCCTAGTCGTAATGTATGTAGAGTAAATGAATGTTGTAAATGATAAGCCATTCCAAAGCTCTTGAGATAATATGCTTCAATTCCTTGTTGCTAAAGATACGTTTTGAGTCACCCAAGCAGATATTATTCGATGTACTCGAACGTAAAACGAGTGAAAACCACAAAAAGCTAATACCATAGGCATAGCGTGGTTAGGCCTCTGATGTCCACCGTGGCGTCCTCAGACAGAGCGTTAGAGGTCCCTCTGCTCCCTGTGTCTCCCCAGATGCCCCCCAAGAGAGACGAGGCAGCTCTGCAGGAGGAGGAGGAGCTGCAGCTGGCCATAGCGCTCTCCCAAAGCGAGGCCGAGGAGAAGGAGAGGGCGGTGAGTCTCCTGACCTCACTCCTGGCTTCCCACGCCCGTGGTGAGTGTTTTTTTTAAAACGGAACACCTCATGCGTTTTTTTTTTTTTTCTCTTTGCAGAGGCAGAAGAACTCCTACACGGCGTATCCCAAAGCCGAGCCCACCCCCGTGACCTCCTCGGCGCCTCCCGTCAGCACGCTGTACTCCTCCCCCGTGGTGAGGCTCCGTGCACTGTCATGCTCCACAGGGACACGGCCGTGCACTGTTCACCTGTGGGACACGTGTACACGCGCCTCAGCTTTAATACACATTTCCTAGGATACGGTTTCAGGAAACGGTGTGAAACGATGTGACTCCTAAATGAAACATTCCATCTTTCCATTATAGGGATTTGTTGATAGTTTATACGTCCTTAGAAGAAGAATGCATCGTCAGGGAGGGATTACATTACATTAATTACATTTAGCTGACTCTCTTATCCCAAACCACTTGCAATAAGTGCATATAACAAAGAAGAATCAACCCAGAAAATTTGTCTCAAGGACTTAATTTAAGAAACTAGAGATGGCTTTTCATTTTATGGGCCAAGATGCAGTCTGAACGGATGAGTTTTCAGTCTGCGACCGGATATTTTGAGGTTTCCTGCTGTCCGGATGACTATAACCCTGACAGATATTGCTGCAGTCAGGATTGAAATGTTATAATAATATACTATATTCTGTCGACAGAACTCCTCTGCTCCGTCAGCTGAGGAAGTGGACCCAGAGGTACGGCAAATCCCATAATATGTCCTATCATAAATAAGATATCAATATATTATATTGAATGCTGAAAACAAATCTCTGGAGGTATCCTATAAAGGTATCCTAATCTAAATGTGCTGTCCCGTTCCTTACAGCTGGCCCGGTACCTGAACCGGACCTACTGGGAAAAGAAACAGGAAGAGACCCGCAAGAGTCCCACCCCCTCGGCCCCGGCTCCCGTCCCATTGGCTGAACCCCCGCCGCCAATCGCTCAGCCGGTGGAAACTCACCCTGTCCCTGTCCCTGTTCAGCCGGTCAACATTGTAGTGGAGGTAGGCGGAGGAGACACGGTTCCCTCAGGCCATCGTAGCTTCCCTGCGGTCAGGGGGAATGTCGTTCCACAGTCGGGTTACATAACATGAGGTCGATGCATGAGATAATTATATATCGTACAAGAAAACGCCAAGAGCAATGAAAGCAACAGGCGACAGCTGAATTAATGGAATGTCGCAGAGGACTACAAAACCATTGGGATTCGAGATGTCTGGCTTTAATTCCGGCTAAGTTTTTTTTCTCTGTTTGGTTTCTCCCGCCTCTGGCCCCCCAGCCGCAGTACCAGAACGGGGAGTCGGAGGAGAACCACGAGCAGTTCCTGAAGGCCCTGCAGAACTCGGTCACCACCTTCCTGAACCGCATGAAGAGCAACCACATGCGCGGGCGCAGCATCACCAACGACAGCTCGGTGCTCTCGCTCTTCCAGTCCATCAACAACATGCACCCCCAGCTGCTGGACATCCTCAACCAGCTGGACGAGAAGAGACGTGGGTACCGGGCGGGCGGTGTCAGAACGCCATGTTACACTGAGAACGTTTCACTGTTAATGTTCAGTTTTATTAACCACACACTCACACGAGTATACACCCACCCCCGCCGCACCCTCAACACTACAAGTTAAGGAAAGGTGATGATGAATTGTTTTATAAACTATCAAAGTATATTATTAGCGGAAGGGTCGGAATACCATGTTGATGAAATCCTATGTAGTTATATATTGAATGTCAATGGAGAGTATGATTTCAGACGGGACCTTTTTGGTAGAATACATGAAATGTCCTCATTACACATTTTAGACAGCCTTTCTTCGGATGTATACCAGGCAAATGAATGACGTTCAGGCCATTAGCGCAAATCTGGTCTGCGTAGGTTAGCTGTTGAGAAGTGCAAATGTATGTCAATTTCCCCTCTGCACGTTAACCATCCGCGATATATTTATATATACACACACAGTCTCACCTGTCGTGTGTGTGCGTGTGCACGCACACGCACACACACGACAGGTGAGACCGTGTGTGTGTATATATATATATATATATATATATATATATATATATATATATATATATATATATATATAGTTAGATATATCTATACACACGGTCTCACCTGTCGGGTGTGTGTGTGTGCGTGCGCGCGCCGCAGTGTACTACGAGGGTCTGCAGGACAAGCTGGCCCAGGTGCGCGACGCGCGGGCGGCGCTCAACGCCCTGCGGGACGAGCACCGGGAGAAGCTGCGGCGGGCGGCTGAGGAGGCGGAGCGCCAGAGGCAGATCCAGCTGGCCCAGAAGCTGGAGATCATGAGGCAGAAGAAACAGGTCGGTACCGCCCCGGCGCCCGTAGGAGGCGCAGTATGAGTCAACCATCGGGTTCGCGGCAAACCGTACATTGCCCTCAGAAGGGGTTCTTTCCCACGCTATGATCTTTTAAATCCTCATCTTGGGATGTGACTGAAGGCATGCTTTACTTTTTTTAGATTTTAATTCGTGCTCCGAAAACGTTGAATAGAGCCTTATGCAGCGATTCATTTCACGATCACCCCCGTTCTACAAAAGTCAAACAATTATTAACCTTTTGAAATTAAGCAGCGGCAGACGGCGCCCCGCTGTCCGCACACGAGCCGGTGCTCTGTGACCGCTAGCTGGTACAGCGGTGTGTTAACGGGGCGTGTGGGTCTGTTTCAGGAGTACCTGGAGATGCAGAGGCAGCTGGCCATCCAGCGCCTCCAGGAGCAGGAGAAGGAGCGCCAGATGCGTCTGGAGCAACAGAAGCACACCATCCAGATGCGCGCCCAGATGCCTGCCTTCTCCCTGCCCTATGCCCAGGTAGACCCCCCGCTCTGTCCACTGGGTGTTCTTTATGGACCTCTAGTCGGAATAAAAAGGGGTCTTCTGGTTTCTTTGTTGTTCATACAAAGGAACGTTTGAAAGTCCATTAGAAGGTGCTTTCTAATGGCCAGAGGCCACAGGGAATTGATTAATATAAAAAATATATTTGTTCTACAATAAACCTGCATATTTTGGACTGAAAAGGTAAAATAATAATAAATTATAGATTCAGATTAAAGGCACCTTGATGGTTTTAAAATCCTATTCATACACTATTAGCTTATGCATTTTTTGTAATTACAGAAGTATCGCTATACATAGATGAACATAGTCCCCTGGAGTGGTTCTACGTACATAAAGCTGACGTAGTACATAGGCACATTGAGTGGTTCTACATACATAAAGCTGACGGTGTACATAGGCACATTGAGTGGTTCTACATACATAAGGCTGACGGTACGTTCCGCCGGTGTGTCCCAGATGCAGTCCTTGCCCCCCAACGTGGCGGGGGGCGTGGTGTACCAGCCCGGGGCCCCGCCCAGCTACCCCGGGACGTTCAGCCCCGCGGGCTCGGTGGAGGGCTCCCCCATGCACAACGTCTACATGGGCCAGCCGGGCCAGAACCCCCCCGGACAGTACCAGGCCATGCCGCCCGCAGGTGAGGACGCCGACCCCCCCGGGCCTCTGGAACGGTTGCCATGGCTCCACCCCCAGTCCACATGTGATCACCATACGCGATTTAATAACACAACACGCATCCTGTCAAAGCGAGTGGTTTACCCGTTTTTCGTTTTGTGTTTAGATCCCAATATGGTCAACGCGTATATGTACCAGACTGCGGGAACCAACGGGCAACCCGCACCTCCTGGCCAGGCCCCGCCCACAACGTCCCCGCCCTACTCTAGCTATCAGCCGACGCCCACGCAGGGCTACCAGGTACGGCGGACTCATCCAGAAAGGTCCGGGACTCCACATGACCGTGCCAGGGCGTTGCGCAACATCACAAGTGGGCGGGTCCACCTAGATGTATGACGGCTAGATGAGCAACATTCGGTACCGTCCACCGGATGGGCTGGTAGACCGATCTATCCAGCACACATCTAGGTGGACACGCCCACTTGTGATGTCAGAAGGGGCTGAATTTCAAAACGGCCTGTAACGGCTGATGGTACGTGGTGGTACAGTATGTCACCTTTTTTTAACTGTTTGATCGTTCTCACCTCGCGCAGAACGTAGCCACCCAGCCGCAGAGCGTCCCCAACATGCCCCAGTCGGCCCCCACCAACGGGATGGCCTACATGGGCTACCAGCAGTACGGTATGCCGGGCATGATGGCAGCCCTGCCGGGGCAGGACCCCAACATGGCCCCCCAGCAGCCCTACATGGCGGGCCAGCAGCCCATGTATCAGCAGGTACGTCCCCTCCTAGCCCAGGAGGCCTCCTAAGGCGTACTCGTGATGAGGGCCAGCAGGATGTGCAGGCTATGAATAATGGAAAGGACTCCAACTAAAACCTGTGTTTTTAAAATGGAGAAATCCTTTTATATAGGAAGCTTGAATGCACTTGAATGTTTTTATACTTGGCGTTGGAATCATGGAATTGATACTCCCATGATACTTAATGCATGGAATTAAAACTTCCGTGATACTTAGTGTTGTGGAATTGTAATGTGGCAGATGGCGCCCCCTGGTGGACCGCAGCAGCAGGGGCAGCAGCAGCAGCCCCAACAGGTCGTGCCCGGTAGTGCAGAAGCACAGCTCATCTCCTTTGACTGACCATCGCAACACTGCCATGCCCGCAAACAACAACAACAACAACAACAACAACAACAACAACAACAACAACACACTACTACACCTTCTCCCTCCGGTCCTCTCCTCCCCCCTTTCCTTCCTTGGACTCCCAGCGCTGCCATCGGGAAACAACACAAGGCTCGTCCTATACGCTCCATCCCGCTGTGACGTCGTGGCAACGTGAAAATGTCGTGAAGATGTCGCAGGACTCTCCGTCTTGCCCGCCTGTTCTTACTCACCCAACCACGCAAAGGAGAGTGGGTGAGGAAAGGGTGTGCCACACTCTCTCTCTCTCTCCATCGCTGTGTCTCCCTCTCCCTCTCTCTCTCTCTCTCTCTCTTTCTCTCTCCCCCCCCCAGACATGTATGCATCTATTTCATATTATTAAACAAATTGCGGCTAAATAGTCGGATATAAGAAAAAATTTAACAATGGAATAGAGATTGGAGTGGGGTGGGGAAGGAAATAAGCATGTAGCAAATGCTATCTCGTATTTTTCTAAAGCGAAATGCACGTGTGTTTATCTGGAGCGAGTATTGCGCCTCGTTCTGACACCATCGTGGTGGAGGGTAGTTGTATCTGGAGTTCAAAAGACCCGCTGTAATGTTGGTGAATGAGAAATGGTCAGAGGGGAGTTGTCAAACGCTGATCCCTCCTCGACTTAACATTTTGAGTCAACATTCCACTGTGGTAACCTCTCATATATTCCCAAACACATGCAGTCAAGGCAAAGCCTCACCGATCTGGCGGTTTACTTTGGGCAAAAGGCAATAGGTTATTAATAACATGCTGCAAGGGGCCTTTAACGGGAATCATGATATGAAGAGAACATGACGTAAGTAGTGAAAGGTATGCTGATCGGCCATGTTATATAAGTACTATAGCTGCAATGACCCAACATCCTTTTCCCAGCTATAACGATGTGCTTTGTTTTAATTGAGATAGCTTGTGTTGCCTGATTCAAAAGCACCGAGTCATAACAAGATATATATCCCACCTACTGCATTATCTGTTTATCTATTGGACATAGGTTTTTAACACTTAAAATCTGCAATGGATGTTTGCTTTTGTTTTATGTTATGTTCATGGGGTCTCTTAAAAAGCATCACATGCTAGGGTGGATGAAGGTGAGGTGGTGCATGTGTGTAACATACACTCACACACACGCTGATTTCTGTAATTCTTAATTGCCATCTGTGATCTTTTATTCTCAATCTGTCTGATTTCAAAGTAATTTTACGATTTTATTTAATAAATATCTTGTCGTCCATTTGCTTCGTTCTCACCCTTTTGTGAGTATGTCCTTTGAGTGTTTGATGCTTAATATGCCACCATTGACACGATTAGTAAATTAATGTATAATGACTCAACAGTTCTGCGTTACATTCATGTATTCGACTTTCGCTTATCATCTGACGTAGAACCAGGTATTGAGAAAAATAAATACACAAATGTTTTGTTTTCACCCCATAATGTTGCTATGTGCTATGGAAACATAGTAGTTATGTGCTCTGTTTTAAGCTGGATCCATCTTAGACTCCTTCACAGCCTTCTGAAGATAAGGCATTTCTTGTAATCCTCCATTTCAATCTACGGGAAACAAAAGGTTCATAAATCAATATGTGCACACACTATAGCAAAGATAGAAACATATTAAAGGGCAATCATGTGCAATCGAGCTACTTACTATCCTTTCCATCCGCAGTCGGTTACCAAAGGCAAGTTGTCTCAGTACGTCTATGTCTGGGAGCCCCCATTCTGGATTCCTGTTAAAAGTGTACGTTAATCACCCCTTCAGACAGTACTACTACTTAAATAAAAAGTCTGCTTCTTAATATGAATTGACTGTTCTTAGGAAGCTCACATCTTTTTTATCTCTGCATCCAAGTCTTCATTGCAACTTGGAGTAATCATGCCATTCATTGCATATGCCTGGGAACGAACAAAAATGTTCACACACCAAGTTTTTGAAAAGGCTGATTACGCCACGGGAACCTTTGAGATACTAACAATATACTTGCCCCATAAATGATCAGAATACCATCTTCTTTAAGGATCTGACCTGCTCCAATGAAAACACCCTGGTGATATGCACAATAAAATAACAATATGTAAGTCTGGAACTGATTTGAGATCAGAACTATTTTCAAGTGAGTTAACATGTAATAACATGCAACATAAATAAACACATTTACCTGGGCCGTTGTGAAGGAGCTGTACTGCATCAGGTTGATGGCGACGACGACATCACAGGAGATGTGGGTGAGACCCGCCCACTTGTCCCAGGGCTCGCTGGCGTCCAGGTGAATTGGCTGCCGTACATTCGTGACTTTAGCGGCCACGATATAAGCCCTTATACTGGTACAAAGTTCAAAGCACGTACATTCATTGTACCGAGGTTAAATATTGAATACAGTATGTGAAACTGGTAATAACTGTAAATAATAAATAAAATAGATAAGTAAAAGAAAACAAAGGCAAATCTAAAAAGAAAAAAGGCATTGATAGAAAGTGCAATGTATTTAAGATTTAGCAGAAAGCTAAAGCAAACAGTTAATGATGATATACTTTATCTGAGCGACAATCAACGTTTACAGTTTATCTAGGCTACATGCATAGCGTCCAACCTGTCCAGAAACTCCTCTTTGATATCTGACGGTTGCCAGGTGATGAATGGTATCTTCCGGGCAAAGTGTATCACGTGCTGCCCAGTGCCAGATCCCAGTTCCAGGGCAAACAGCTCCCTGTCGGACTGGTCCTCCAGCGCCTCCTCCAGCACCGAGCAGACATCCTCCCAGTTCCTCTCTGCTAGAGGCGACAATAACATGGCCTGCGTCAGAAAAGAGAATGAAAGAGGTTTACTCAACTTGTTTGATTCCTTGCAATAGAATAGAGCATAAAACATAAAGTTCGTTCTGAAGCGCTTTTTGATTTAGTTGTTGGGCCTTCTTTGTACGAATTGTCCCATACCTCCTGTTGCACTGGTTGGCACAAGATGCGTGAAATGGCATATTGTTGGAGCCGGGGTGGTGACAAATGTCCAGAAATAACAGACGGGTCCAGGGATTACGTGGTTAAGAGGATTTTCCCAGGATTCTCACCTTGCTCCTGCTCAGGGCTCTAAACATTACCAGTACAACAATACGCGCACTTGCAATTGTATTTTTAATCGACTGACATAATAAATAATAATCATACTTATCTACTGTTCGAAAACACATCGTATCGAAAAATATATATGAGTTTACGAATTTGTTGTTAGGTTTGCCTTGTTAATAAAGTTACGCAGACGCGTCCCGGCTTGGCTGATGCATTGTGGGTAGGTCAGGCATAGAGTGGAGGACGCCATGTGCTTTCGAGACAGAAGGACCCGGGGATTGACAGTACTGGTGTGTGGTTTGAAGGGGCATATTTTGGTAGTTTGAGCAGAGGAGGAACCCGGGTACTTGATTAGGATGTATTGCACCAGATACTGCATTAGGACCGCGCTGCGGATCGCGGGAAACACACACCGGTATGTAACGTTAGCTGGCGGGCGTTATCCAACTGACACCTTGCTGTGTAGTGTCAGTGGCGGTAGTGGCTTGTGTGCAAAGACCACTGTACTGTTTGTTCGCGTTCAAGGGCAGAACGCTATTCTCTTATTAAATGCATTGATATTACAAACGATCCATATGCTCAGGATGCATTGCCTTTCTGTTAACCTAATACATGCATCGATACCATAATATCCGTCTTAAAATGTGTTATCGTACGTAACATGTTAGCCGGTTTAGCTAAGTGCCATTCATAGATATTTTCGGCTCCATTGACTTTGTTTTTGGCTTGGTAGATGGCTAAGATAGCAGTTATACCTTGCACCTGTCTTCGCCAGGATTTCCGATGTCCTTGGGTTTTAAAATATGTTGAGTTATGTTAAACTCCATCCATGGGAGACGTGTGTGTCGCGCCCACCACCAAGGTCATGTGCAATTAATTGTGTTCAGGTTGTTCTCCTTCAAACAAATCAAACATTACAGCCACCATAAAAAACAAACACCAATTGTCTCAACTGTAGGAATACAAAGATTAAAGAAACACCCGGATGCGTTGGAATACCTGATTTATGTATGTCAGGTATATGTGCCTTTTATGGGATATGTGTAGCTATTTTAACATTTTATAGTCCTAAATCATTGTTTTTATGCATTGTTCAACAGGCAAGAACTCTTACGGCAGACGCCAGCCCTATGTACGCTCAGACATTTAAAGACGACTCCAGCAAACCCCTCCGGTGCCATATTGGCCCCCCCTCTGGACGGGGCACCCAAACAGTATACCCCCAAAATCCAACAACTGGTCAACGACATAGCGAGTCTAACCTTACTAGAGGTGTCGGACCTTAATGACCTACTCAAGGTATGTGGATTATATAAAGTGTTCTTGTCTAAAATGCATTAGTGTTTAATAGCGTTCCAATAGGTCAATGATTTACTTTCATTTAAATTAATTTTAGGGTGTTGGTTGGGGAAAGAAAATTCTGTTTTGTACTGCACTACACACAATACAGTACAATACAATTATGTTGATCAAATTACTCTCTAAATCGCATGGATGTTAAAGTACTCTCTTGTTTTGTTTTTTTTCTCGCAGAAAACCTTGAACATTCAAGATGTGGGAATGATGCCAATGGGGGCCATGGCAGCCCCTGCAGCGCAGGTGAGACTCGCCCTTCTTGAATGAATTATTTTCCAATAGCATGACCAATACATAAAACAGAAAAGAAGACGTGAAACATGGAATAAATGGCTTAAACAACAAGGAAAAACGCATGTTGTGGTAGAAAATAGTGGCACTGCTGGGTTTGGATGTCTCCAGGTCAGTATAGGTGCCGTTATGTTGTTATAATCATCATAATATGATGTTGACCAAAGCTAGTTATGATTGTAGCTAGCTGCAGTAGCTCATGTTGAACCTAGTAAACCATTGGTCGGATTCCTGTACCCCCGTGTCCCCAGGCCACAGAGGAGGACGACCTTCCGGTCAAGAAGGAGCAGACCCATTTCATCGTGAAACTGACAGAACTGAAGGCAGCGGAGAAAGTCAAACTCATAAAGGAAGTGAAGAACTGCATGCAGGGCTTGAATCTGGTGCAGGTATGTTCAGTTAAAAATAATTATGGCTTTTTCGTTTGTTGAACATGCTTGTAGTCTGCTTGCAAGTCTGGTTTATATTCTTCTGCTTCATACCATGAACTTTCCCTGCTGTTACTCATTCATACAAGCTTTACACTGCAAATTATGAATTTTTTTTAGAACGTAACTAAATGTAAAAAAACGGAAACGTAACAGAACTGGTAAATATATTCAGTCTTAAATATACTCTTGATAGAATATCCCAATAAAAGCAAGCAATGTAACCAATACAGCTTTTCAACGCCATGAAGAGACAGTATTTCGGGGATCTCAATATAGCCGTAATCAGCTCTAGGATACTGTATCATCACAATGACCAATTAACAATTGTTGCATCGATACATAGCATTGACCCAGCTCTTGTTCTGTCGCCCTCTGCCCTGTTATGGTCACGTGACCTACTCTTGTATCCCTGTCCCGACCCAGGCCAAGAAGCTGGTGGAGAGCCTACCCCAGGAGATCCGGGTCAACGTGTCCAAAGAGGAGGCCGAGAAACTCAAAGCAGCCCTGGAGGCCGCAGGAGGCACCGTGGTGTTGGAGTAACCACTGCGTCCGCCGGCCCATCAGCCCGGCCTACCCGTCCCGCCACCAACGCCATGGCTACTCGCGCACCTAGTGCGCTTTTTGTTTGTCTTTTTACTTTTTCTTTTTACCATCCAAGAGGGGAAGGCAATGGAGGAAAATAATCAGAGGCGCTAAAAGAAATGACCTCCGATGTACGCACCTCCTATGTGCGTTCCGTGTCCGGTGGTGGGGCTGCAGAAATCCAAAGACTGAACTCCCTGCAGGCACCCCTCTAACCTGAACACAGAGGGTGTCCATGTGCAACCCCCGCCTACTGATCTCTTTGTGTGATGCGTCGTGAGGCTACTGCGGAGCTACCAAACTGCGGGTCCTCGGCCTCATGTCAGATGACGGTTTTCTTTCTGTATTGTATGTCTCCTTTTTTTTTTCTTCCACAGAACGAAATGTTAAGTTGTTCCGATCTGGATCTAGGCCCATTAACTGTCTAAATAAACATAACTGTTGGAGGAGTCTACATTACAGCAAGGATGATTATTATGAACGTGATTAAAGTTGAAATATTCACATGTAATCCCGTTCTTTTCAAGTGTTCTGATGTTGATTGTGTCCTGTGATGGTAAGGTAATGAAGGAAACATTTGAAAGTAAATAAGATTAAGAAATCCATTGAAATTATTTTGGAATACGAAATCAAGTCAATCCTTTAAAAGTTCATTGGTCCAGGTTTGAAATTTTACATTTACTTGAGATCTGTTTTATATAATGCATTCAGCACAAAGAGTAGCAAACTCAATCTGCACATGTGTAATGGATTATTATTCACATCACAAGGTTTTGACAGTAAAAAAAGAAATGCGTGTAAATTAAGCAGCTGAATTTAGCCCACACACTTGTGCACTTGCCTGGGAACCAGACAGCTACCTGCAGGGCAGCCGGACTCGGGGTGTAAGGTGGACAGGCTTTGGGGGGCCCAAGGCAGACTGGCCCATGGGAATGTAAAAATAATAAAAAATCTTAAAACCTCACTTTTTAACGTGTGTGTGGTGGGAGGCGATGACTCCAGTTTAACCAGTGAATGAGTTTCTCTGGTCTCTTTGATGAAAGCTTCCTTCTCACTCTCACACATACACACACATACTCACTCGCGCACAAAAATAAGGTGAATTGAATGAAGACTTTTCATTTTGAAGTTTGAATCTAAATCAGTCAAATCAGACTCATCCCTTTAATTAAAATGAGGGAGGTCATTTAAGATCAAACACAGAGCTGAAATAGCCTCTCACTGTTACCAAGCAGACCACAGGCTGCCGAACCTGCATTGAGTTTTACTAATTAGCTCACCTGCCGCAGCTCGCCTGCCAGGTGGTTTTCTTAATTAGTTAATTGGTTACGTCTGGTGCGTTTCACTTAAAAGGGAACTGGACAGTACATTTGTTTGTGTACTGTTGACTGGTGCGGTCTGTTGTGACTTATTTAACAGCTCTTCCAGTTTCGCAGGCTAAAGACTTTTTGAAGTAAAGAGGAGCATCTCATCTGAACCTGATGTGAGTATTAATTGTGTGGCAAAGCACAACTGACGTGACTTGTATGTTGATTATAAATCACTGATAATGTGTGAAGGAAATCTGGGATTGTGGTGGTTTAAATCTCATTTGAAATTTGGACCATGAGTACCTGTTCCTTCCTTCAAAGGTCTATCACGGATATTTAACTGCAGTTCTGTGAGTATCCCAACTTAACCATGAAGCATATCTGCAAACTGTAAGTCATTAATTTCTCATTACTCTTGGGCACACTGATGTATTTTGGCTTCCTGATGAGTTAACCTGTTACCTGAAGGTTGCTCTGAGTATTTTTTATTGGTTCATGGGTTACTTAGGTGTTTGCTTTATGTTGGTATTAATGATTTGTTAAAATGGTTACAGGCTCCAAGTTATTGTTGTAAGCTGGAGTATTGGGTTTGGTACTGATATCTTCAGTCTTCTTTCATTCTACTCTCCTGAGCTCTGCATCTTCATCACATGAGTGTTGCTTTACTGTTGAGCGTGTGGTCTGAGTGAGCAGAGGTGCATACTGGGATACAGAGCTGTCTCGAGTCTACAGGTCTGTAGACATGCCCCCTCAGGGGAAACCGAGTGTTTGAGAAACTTGTTGTGACGTCAGTTACATGGTCTGGAATGTTCTTAAAGATGGAGACAGGGATTCAGAAGGAGAAACGCCAGGGGGAGATGAGGGGGCTCCTCACCTCAATGACTAAAGCACAACTTCAGTCTGACACAGAGAACCATGGAACACATTCAACAGTCCCCTCCAGGCATCGTGACTCCTCAGGAACAGTTTCATTTCCAAGAAGGTCTTATTTGGGGCCATCCCCATATGGATCCTGCTCCTCAAGAGCCACCCCCCTCCACTGGGTGGTCTTCTGAACAGATGACCTCCTTCCTGTCCTCAGGCTGACTAAAAAAGCTGCACCGTTTGCATCTGTGAAGGCCCCTCATTCAGGATACCACTGGACTACAAAGACATGACTTCAGAGATGTTGATTCAACCTGGGACACATTTTGGAGACGCCAAGCATAATCCATCACCAATGTCGCAATGTGGGACGCCACTGAAGAATGTTGCACGTAATTTACGTCTCTGGAAACATTGGTTGTTCGGTTATTGGTGCCCTGGGAGGAGAGCTGGGGGGGGGGGTGATGGAATGTTATTTGCTATGAGGTTTTTACCCTGCATGATTGTTTGGCCTTTTATGGCTCAGTGGTGTGTGTGTGTGTGTGTGTGTGTGTGTGTGTGTGTGTGTGTGTCATGAGATGGAAGATTTTTGAGCATCGCTAGGGTTCTACTGTGTGTTTGTCTCCCACTCACACCTGGCATGGCGTTCTACGTGCCTGTCCTGGGTACTATGTGTGTGTGTGTGTCCGGCTTGGTTTGGCAGTGATAATGTTCACACGGGGGTCTGTGTGATTGGCTTGGGATATTGGAATGGTCAACTAAATCATACCTGATGGACGGCCACACGTTTACTTAAGGGCCTCCAGTAGACATGAAGAGCCCTGAGCAACGCTCCGGAGCGTGATCCAACACACTGGGCAGGAAGGAGAGTATCCAACTCAAGTGTAAAAGGATGCAAGCGGCGTGTTCAGATCAGTGACTCCAAACTAGGACTACACCAATCAGGATCAATGGAGGATGGACACCAAAAGGAATTTCACAAGGAGAGTCTGATGTTGGAAAGGGACATAAATGGATATTCAAAATGACCTTCAGACCTGTAATGAGACGGCTCTTCCTACCTGGCTGGATTGATGGAGAGCCCTGTGGATCTTGTCTTGCTCTCAGTTGCATGTCTTCTCAGGCTGAACTGTATTTGTTTCGGACAGGACTAGCTGAACAATTGATTCCCTTAAATCAGAACCAATCCGGGAACTCCAGCTAGTGCGCTCTTCGAGCTGAAGTTGTGCTCTTCAGCTGAGGTGCTAAGGAAACCTTCACTGGGGCTTCAAGGTGTAAAGAGGATAATGTTTCAAAGTGTTCCATGATACTCTGATGAAGACCGTTGTTGTGTTCCACTGGCTGCGAGGAAGAACCCACACATCTTCCTCTTGGCCTTTCTCCTCTGAAAATCCTGGCGCCATCTTGAAGGATATTCCAGCTCATGTAATTGATGTCACGACAGATTCTCAAACACTTGGTTTCTCCTGAGGGGCGTGTCTATGGAACTGAAGACTTCAGACAGCACTGTCTCCCAGCATGCATCTCTGCTCACTCAGACCACACCCCCATGAGTAGGATGCAACACTCTAGTGATGGAGATGTAGAGTTTTACAAGTAACGAGGGAGCAGACTAAGGTGATTAGAATGGAATGTCAAGTCTGTAAATCTTTAAACCATGAAGATGGTTGGATAGTTCAGGAATTGGGTCAGGGTACGTTGCAGGGCTATGGTCGGCTCTCTGTGAGGTCAACGTTTAGATTTGCTCTATGGTTTGTACTACAGTTGTTGTGGGACGTACATGGTAGTTTGGTTCTTCGTATGGTTTTGCGTGATATAACTTGTACACACTGGGTGCATACTAATGTAAAGGTACACTGAATAGTATTAATGACCAACAGCAACAAACAGATCTCCTCAAGGTAAGTCTGTTGGCTGTGTTTTAATGAAGACCATCGCTGGACTTCAGGATCTTCCTCCGTTCAGCTCAAGGTGAGGCGCTGGTTCTGTTTTTTTCTTTGGTTGGTTCCGGCCGGAATGTTCGGATTCCAGTCGGACGGTTTGTGCTTCCCGCCGTGGAAGGTTCTGAGTGCGGTCACTTGATTTAGTCCCAATGGTTAGCATAGAATGTTGTAGTCTTGACAACCATAAGAAACCACGTGCGTCGTACATTATGTTGATAATTTCCGATGGTTGCGCCGTACTCTTAACCACGATGACGTTGCGGGACTCTCACTGCGTACAAAACAGCGTTCTACTTGCGGGCCCATTTTTGACATCAGGGAAGGCTTAAAATCATTTCAAGATGGAAGATAATTTGACATTTCTTCAAAGGAACCCAGCACCTGAATATGGCTGAGTATATTTGATTTAATATCGATATTGCTTAGTGTTCTTTGTTACTTCAGCCTTTGTACGTTCTAAATATCTGCTGTCATTAATTGCCACAGAAGTTAAACCCTACCCAATGGAATGACGTTAAACAACGACTTTGGTGCAGAGTTAACAACTGGATAATATAAAAGCTAAAATAATGGCCGTCATTCCCACATGTTACAGTAGAAGATACTCTAGAACTGTACAAGGTTAAAAAGGTAACATGTATTTTGTCCCAAGGTGCCTCCTCACCCAGAGCAAGACCTCCACCTCCTCTCCCAGAGCCAGACCTCCACCTCCTGTCAGAAGTCCTCCAGAACAGGTCAGTGCTCTGTGAGTAGAGTCTTCTCAGGTCAGTTTCAATGCATGGCCTGAACCACTTCTTTAAACTTGTGGACTGCTCTGTCTTCATTCCCAAAAATGGGATGCTCATGTCTGGTCTCAAGTCTTTTCTGGCCTTGAGTTATAAAATAATAGTTCAATTAATTGTGTAACTTGGTTTCGGATGAGTCAAATAAGTTTATTGTTGGGCAATTGCTGATATAAACCTGCTGCTGTAGCTGAAAGGCGAGGCTGAGAGGCTGGGGACCGGAGGCTTGTGGTGCCAGGGTGGACCGGAGACTGAGGCTGGAGACCAGGGGCCTGCAGCACCGGACCAGAGGGTAACCATCACCAAGCTCATCTGAAACACTAAAATCCACGGTAGTTTAGGTCTGGTTTTGATCATCTTATGACTTTAAATCTGTGCCGAGCTGTGAGTTAATTCATACGGGGTTATGCAAGATTCATGAGCCATTAATGTTACTAGTGCTGCTACGACCGTAGTGGATGAATTGCTGAACGCGACAATCAGCAGACGTTGTCTAATTTAAGTGTTTAAATTTGGCTTCCATTTTACAAGTGAACCTCAGATGCAGGAGGTGGGGTGTGTTGCGTCCCCAGGTGATATACTGCTGAGACCAACTGTTTGAAACCAGACCAGGAATCCATGGCTGAAGCAAGACTTCCGCTGTTTGTTCCAGACCAGGACTCTGTCTGAGGAGAGCTGCTGGAGGAGCTGAGACGCTGGAGGACGACTAGGAATCGACTGATAAAGGATTCCTCGTAAGTTTGTATTTACTTACATGGTTGACTTGAAGGGCAAAATACAGCTGTTACTTTGACATGCGTTAACCAACTACCACTGTGTTTTCTTACTAGATCGTGTTTCTGGAGCGGAGGCGAGCTGGTAGGGGAGCCGTGAATCTGGAGGATGACCATCACTCTACCAACAAGGATTGTAAGTTTGTATTAACCAAACAAACTGGAAATAAAGGGCTTAAAAATAAGACAAACTACATGTTTGTTATCAGACTTTAGGGCCAGATTCGTGCTGTTTGTTCCAGACCAGGACTCTGGCTGAGGAGAGCTGATGGAGGAGCCAAGACTCTGGAGGACGACATCACTCCACCAACCAGGAACCTTGTAAGTTTACCTAAAATAAACAGAGTGGACTTGTTGTAACGCAGGATTATTTTGTCCAGTACAAGTTACGGCATACTGTTGTGGTTGTTTACCAGACAAACTAAAGCTGCTACTTTGTAACGCGCCATTAGAGCGTCTTTTGAATATTGAACGTAATCAATGTCCTTGTTTGGTCCGGGCAGACACACCTGAGCTGAACCTCACCTGATCCTGTTTGGTCGGGGGTAGACGCACCTGAGCTAAACCCGCCCTGATCCTGACATCCTGCTGGTCCCGTCTCCTCAGTTCATCTGAGCCTCGTCCTCCAGAATACCTGCTGAGCTCAGCAGTCTGAGGCTGATCGATCAATGACCTCCAGTGGGAGTGATCTTCTTGACCCCACATGTAACAGTGTGCTTCCACACGCCTTTCCCTCACGTCTGTCACTAACCTCACTACTTCACTGCTCTCTTCTGCTTCCTCTTTTCTTCCTTCTCTGTGGTTCAAACCTTTACACGGAAGGCGCGTCTTCCTGCCCTCAGAGGGTTTAGTGTTAGGGTTGAGAGTCAGGGCTTAGAGTCAGGGACAGAGCTGGTCAGGGAGGACTGCTTTTACACAAACCTCTTCACTTGCTTTCAGAATGGTGGTGACATTTTGAAAAGATTCATTTGGGAAAAAAAATTCCTCTGCTTTCCTTTACAAAATTGTGTTAAACTTCTGTCAAGTGTTTTTGTTTATATATTAAAATCCCACATTGACTTCTACATGCTTGTTGCGTTTCATTTAATTGTCCTTTAACTTGGTTAATGTCAAGCTAAACTCTTGCAATTCATTTAATATACATGATTGTTATTCAGCAATGTTCACATAATCCATTTGTAAAAATATGAAACCTCCATATTACTACTAAATTCAAGCCTATTCATGTATTTAACAGTGTACATACTGCCCCGAAGGCCATTCTCTGCTACTACAACACGTTCAATCCACCAACCTGTCTCACATCAATGTACTATAGCTACGTTGGTTCAAACGGAAAATGTAGTTTGGTGTGAGACTGTCAAGCAGAGGGAGCTGTCATACACCTTAATTATGCAAAATAAAGCATTAATGTTCATGCAAAATAAAGCATAGAAATCATTTTGGCATTTTCATTTTCCGTCTGGGCTAAGCCCCGGATGTTTATGAAACCTAGAAACATCCCTGGCTTAAAGGCACCCAGTGCAACTTTCAAGGCTTAAAAATAAACATTCAATTTCTAGTCTTTTTTACACGTAAGTTTCAATAACTCCATACCATTACATACCGACATTCAAGCAGCAAAGATGAGACGTTGTGTGGTGAGAACTGATAAATCGATAACAACAATGCCGCCATTTTCTTTATTTTTTGTAACCTACAATAAATAAAGCAGGCTTCCAGTCAATGGAAAAATGGCTTCTCCCCACCGGCGATTGTTTACGATTTTCTATCAGTTCTCACCACACAGCGACGTCTCATCTTTGCTCCTTGAATGTCGATATGTAATGGTATGGAGTTATTGAAACTTATTACGTGTAAAAAAGACTAGAAATTGAATGTTTATTTTTCATTGAATGTTTACATAAAGTTGCACTGGGTGCCTTTAAGGAGTGGACCCATCAAAAACTCATTTCACAAACGCATGTTTTTGCACTTTACCACATTCTTTCAAAGAGAGCACCTTCCTTGAAAGAAGGTGGTAAAGTGCACCAAAGACGCAGCCATGTTCCGACTGCGGGATCTGTTTGCGAGTGGTGACGTATTGTATATCATACGCGTCGAGAGCAGCGGGAGTTGTAGTCCACAAAGCGCCCCAGGCCCCACACAAAAACTAAACGCATCAAACTCCTACCCGCTAAATTATAGTTTTCTTTGCATGAAAAATTATCATTTAAATCCACAAACAACATATCTGTAATCCGGGGCATATAAAGACTGGGATCAGAAAATAATTACTTTCTCTCCATTGACTCCCATTCATTTTTTTCGGTCTCATAGGTCCCATGAGCAATGGCGACTTACGAGCTCTATTGGGTTGTTTCAGTCATTAGCTAGTGTCGTCAGTGGGGGTGGCAATTGGAATCACGTGACAGCATTTTGGACGTTGGATGTCCATGTCCTACAAGCCGCAGCGAGACATCATAGGCTAGGTCACGGCTCTTCCCCCCCCCCCCAACAATTCTCCGCAGGGGGCTGGTATACCTCTTGTATACAGGGCCCAGAATTTGGTGCTACGCCCCAGGCTACCTGAACAGCCGCCTACTAAAGTAGCCGCTTCATTTCCCCGGAACGTGAATGATGTTGAACGTGGCTGCTTTAGCCCAAATAGTACACACGGTGGCGCACCACACCACCAAACCAAATGCTGAGAATTTGATGCAGTCTTTTTGTCGTGTATTTCACATCCTGCATGTTTAATGGTGCTTACCGAACTATCCTGTGCTGAAACATTAATGTCAAAGTTGGGAATGAATTAGAATTGAGTAGAAAATGTATTTTTTTTCAGACATTTTTCACCCTTATTTAACTTCGTATCATGAGTATCAGAACTGCTAATGGAATGGAATTTGCACATACGTGTCAAACACGACTTGATTTATGGATAAGTCCTTGTGCATGAGTTTACTGGATAAGATTCCATAATATATTAATCTCTATGGTTTACATAGCTCTTATATACAGCTAAAGTGTATGAAGTGAACTCCTCCCTCTCACGTGTTTTTTGGCCCTCGCCATTAGGTTTTGGGTCCATGGTAAGGGGAAATAAATATTTTTTATAATGCTTGAGGTTTTCTGTTTATAGAGTAGGGCTAAAACATATTCATCAGGTTGCAGTCTAGAGAAACATATTTGACCTTAAGCGGCTATGTCTATAAAGAAGAAAGTTGTATGGCAGTTATATAAGTAAGCATGGCGACCTGTTGCATAGAAACCTCTTTAGGTTAAGAACAATGACAAAATGCTCTCAAATCTCTGTGTTGTCGTTATCTTCTCCCATATGCTGTAAAACATCAGTGGTACACTGATGTAACCATCTGTCCTGCTCAGACTTTTGCTGTCAAATCATCACAAAATAACCAGGTTATGGATGTAGATAGCGATCATGTTTTGTCCCTGTGATGGGGTTTGGTTTTAGGACAAGTTCTGGCAGTTGCTTCTGTCTGAGCACTGTTTATAACCTTAATGACACAATCTTTACGCGACATCAGACCAGTGTCTTTGCGTTACAGCTACTCTGCGGTGTCTTTTCTCCTCCTGTCTTTAGCTTTGTTTTTCTTTGACTAGGTCAGACGGGTGAGTGTCACGCTTCTCAGAACTGTGGACTTGTTGTCAGCGCAATCCAAACGTCAGCCAGTGGTTGTCGTAAAACAAAGAAAACGTATTCAATTAAAGAGACTGAGAATTTGAGCAAGTGCTTTGTGTATCGAGTCATGCCTCCTGACGTGAACTAGTTGATAAATCGGGTCTCTTGTAACATTGTGCCAGTTTTCTAAACAACACGGAACGACAGATGTTTTATTCATGAGGCCAGAGACACGTTATGGTGCAGACTGGTCTTTGCTTTGGTCCTATAATGTCACAGCGGCTGACAGTACACCACAGCCAGTTCCCCCTCAGGCATTTTACAAGGTAAGCTCCTACTTGACTTTTAATGGGATGATGCAATAATATTTCATGCGCCAGAGTAACGAGTCATACCAAGCCAGTATCAGAACGATGCAACCGAGCTCGTCTCTCCTCTAGGTTCCCAGAGACGACTCTGAGCTGTGAAAAGAATATGAACGCCCAAGGAGCCCACTGTTTGGTCAAAAGGTTCTGGGTTTGAACCCCAATGTTCGCAATCTACATGTAGGCATCCTTGAGAAAGATGCTTCACCCATTAATTACTTTTTAAAAGTATCTAAAACGATAGGGTAATTTGATTTGGATGAAGTGATCTGACTGCATCCACTCCCATTCTAACGGGACTTTTGTAATGTTTCTGCACAGACCCAATTATAAAACCCCCATGTGTCAATTGAGCTATTGAAAGTACATATTACAGTATTGAGTGGTATTCCGGCTCATTTCAGTGACTCCGAACATTTGGCTCGGCTCACCTATAGCAGCGGGTTATTCCAGCCCCCAAACGGCTACTCGTCGTTTAGCAGGGATCCTGTGTTCAGGGGGAGGGGGTTGAAGGTGTGCCCGGGACCCTGCAGGCCCACAGAGGGGGGTTCAGTCCCAGCTCAATCAGTTTGCCAGCCAGTCTGTTGGGGACCATGCCATTGAAGCTGAAGTGTAATCAATGGTCGGCAGCCTCACATAGCCCACTGTCAAGAGGAGAGTGTGTGGGCGGCGGGCAGGACCCCCTAGAGACAGAATCAGCGGTGGATCTGTTTGTCGGATATGTGAACTTCAGCAGGTGGAATGAGGTGTATTGGGGAGGAAGGGCACAGATGTAATCCTTGATCAGCCCCTGGAAGCGATTCTAGAGCACTGAGGTGAGTGCCACTAGTCGCTAGAAGCATTCCAAGGCCCATAGTTACTGCTAATTTGCCATGTTGCTATCCATTAAAAGTAAAAGAAGATTTAAAATCAAGATAAATAGGGTGAGTCACATCCATCACTAGTAGCAGCATAATTTTTTGCTGAATGTCTATGACCTTGTTCAAAATAATGATCATCACCGCATAATCACAAGAACTTACCACACACACACGCACACACATACACACACACACATACACACACACACACACACACACACACACACACATACACACACACACACACACACACACACACACACACACACACATACACACACACCTACACACACACGCACGCACGCACAATAAGCCTGAACTGGCCAGGCAGTGACAGCTTCTATCTTTTATTTATTTTTTTAAATGCAACAGTCTTATAAAACAATTGTTCTGCTCTGCATTTGAGAGCAGCCTCTGAGAATGAGCAGAGAGAGTCAGCGATGGAGGCTGCTTCGACGTGACAGGGCCCAGTATCAGAATGACACAGACAGTTATTATGTGCAAATTAGTGATCTCACCTGAAGTAATGAAGCATTACAACGGCCGGGTGCAAGCAGGGACTCCATGCTTCAATTAATACATTAAAGAACATAAACATATTTATGAACGGCTAGCAGATGGCGGGCCAGTCTGTTAAGAGTCCCGGGTCCTTTCTCCGACCAAGTCCGACCCTGGGCAGTGGTGAAGTAAACTTGTGGGCTCTTGTACATCTCCACTCCTGTGTTAACCCCTCTCTTTAGGAAAGCTGAACTTTGTTAGACTTCATCTATCTCTATTCATAACAGACATAAAAGGGTATGCAATAAGATCGCCTACTCCTCTAGAATAATAATGGACAAGGACTGGGCGTGGGAACATGTCCCAATTAGTTGCACTCCCTGCGTGCTATTTGAATGTTATTTCTTAGAGACACTCTGCACGCTTTGTTCTGGATGAAGGAAAACATGTGACTAATCCTGTGTGGGTAGACGGACATGTACTTTTTGCGGGGTGGGTGGGAGGTACTTTGTGTTTCCTGCACTGCTTCTCTTGATTACCAATCTCGTCTTGTCAGGTTTTTAATACCGAGGCTCATGCATGTCCACGCCCCAGAGCCCACCCACAGAAGACCCCCCCACCCCCCTGTCTCAGTGGATTCTCATGCAGTGTCAAGAGTGATCGAGTTGTGTTCAGGTTTAACCTCATGTCAAGCGCTCTCTCTCTCTCTCGCTCTCGCTCTCTCGCTCTCTCGCTCTCTCTCTTTCTCTCTCTTTCTCTCTCTCTCTCTTTCTCTCCCTCTAAATCCTGAGGGAAAGGATTTTTAATTTACTGGGCGCTGCAAATCCTTTTTGAATCACTGTACATGGATTAAGACTGAGGCATGTTTTCACTGGGCTGCTTTTGAGTTTTTTATTATTTTATTTTTACACACACACACACACACACACACACACACACACACACACACACACACTCACAGAGGTGCGATCAAAGGACAAACACAGTCCATGATAATGCCACTAGCCTATGCCCTGGGACATAAAAGTTGCCGGCCCGTTAATCAGTGCTATGAGTGACACCTTTAATAGGTCAATGAGTGACACCTGTGGTTATCCTATCATGACGAAATTGGCGATTGTTTTGTATGGCTGCAGGAACATGAACTAGCATACGTACGCATGGGAGTCGTCCAAATTGAAAAACGTGATTCCCTCCGGCTGGAATGGCTCTTTCGGAAAAAGAAACCTGCTCAATTAAGTGTAGATAATTACAGTTGATGCCTTTTATGGTAATTACATTTAGGTCTCGGCACTCGGCTGTCTCTTTCCAACGTAGCGGGGTCTGGGGCCCCAGATGCAGGCGCGCCGCGGCGGGGCTTTTAGTCCTATCAGGGTTGGCCATCACTGATAGACTACACAAAGGTCTCGTGCGTTGGAAAATGTCCATCAGATCTTTGGTTCATCAATACCGTGGACGAGGAGACAATCACATTTGCCCGGATGCGCGTACGCATACCAATCGCCCGTTCTTCTTCATCTCTCTCTCGTTTTCTAACCGCATGCTGGAATAATAAATATTAATGGGAATATCAGCATGAGATGTTCCAATTATTGTTATTTATTGATATGCCGGTGGCCTTAATCCATTTTTTTTATTACAAATCAAAGTGGATGCTTGTTATTAATGTGTGTTATAGACTATACATAATTTCACTTAAATTACGCAAGTAGTTTCGGTGTTTTTTCTTAGAATTCACAATTGAATGTGTAACCTTATTCACAAAGCACAAACAGAGCACGGCACAGATTCCAAGCTATTAATATACGAAAATATTAAAATACAAAGGTTTAATGTTTTCATTTTATGAAATAGTAGGTCTATGTATTCCTTTTTTTGCTGCTTGTTGGTAGTTATGATGTGTTTTTTTTTTTTAAAGCACTTAATAACTATCAAGCCACATAAGAATTATTAAAGGGTACGGCCCGGGGAAAACTCATTAATATGGATGGTTAGTTTGGCTTCTTTAGATTAGTAGTCTATTGATCTAATATGTATTCTTGAACTCCGAATATTATGAGCAGGGTTTGTGATGCAATGAGTCCCATTTCCAGTAATCAGAAAACCATACAATACGATAGGCCTAATTATAGGGTTCTCAAACAATTCTAGGGCTTTTAATAATAGTTATCTTATTAATGTAATGTTAATAAAATATATGCATCCACATGGGTAGTATTATAATGGAGACAATGTTATATGTCAACACCTCTGTGAACAGTATCTATAGCTCATCGTTTCATATTCTGCTGTTTCCAACATATTTTCAAGACCCCATATCAAACTGATTCAAGTGCATCATCCTATAGCCTGTCTTGGTTTTGCGATACCTTGTTGGTCTTCGAAGTGCTGCTGTTAACAAGAGCTGCACTATTGTTTTCCCTATGTATTGCAAAACAACTAATAAAACAACCACCTTATGACACAGTGGAAAAAACATTATGTTTTCCTGCTGAGGAAAACAACTTCAAACACCGTCTAGGCTATGATCTATTGGTGCCGCGATAGGTCACTGTTTGGAAACAGTGTCCTCTTTACCTCTTTTTGAATACGAAATGTACTAGATACAAAGAGTGAGAAAATGAAACCACATGTGATCAAGCACTGTCTGCACGGGGCTATTTGAGGGGGAAAAACATATTCTTTATTGTTAACCTTGAAGCAGTATGCAATTTAATCTTCTGAGAAGTAATTTCCAATGGTTGCATTTTCAAATTATCCTGTGTAGAGTGTGTTATGTGTATTGCAACCATCCTGTAGAAATAGGACGTTCGCACTGAAGCCTATGAATAAATGTAAATCCATACCCACCTGGAATTTGTGTATTTTCATATTCGCCCTCAGGAATAGAAAATACCTTGAAAACAGTAGTTCTATGTAACATGAAGTAAGAAAGAATATCAGCTTTTAATATTAACTTTACCTCCTGGGAGTACCTACCCAGGACACTTTATAATTCTGCATCTCCACATGTCCATCACAGCATGGCAATTCTGCGCTTGCAGAGACCGACCGACGGATGAAACACATGAGCCTGTGACACATCTGCTGTCTGCAGACACGTTGGGTGTTGAACTTCTGTGTAGTTATCTATCTACCTGTCTCCTCGGGAGGTAGCGATACTGATTCCTTTCAGCTGACACATCAACACAGCCCAGGAAATGAGTTATGGTTATGGCAGGAAGCTTAGGAAAACAAGTATAGATGTTGTTTTCTTGTCAGCAACGGGGAAGAGTGAGGCTTTTTTTGCGTGGGTTCTTAGATGAGTGACTGTGTATCTGTGATACAGTTTTTTATTTATTTTTTCTCAATTGACAACTAAGTATTAACACTCGAGGTCCAGTGCCCAGTCTACAACGGACACACAGGCTGAGCTATGAGCTCTAATAGGATTGGGGACAAAGAGAAAGCGGTGGGTTGTGACCCAGACATCATGCAAGTGTCGCCGAACCGTGACACCATTTTTAGCTGTTAGCCTTTTTCCTGCCCCCTACATTTTTTGCATCTGCACAAATGCCTCCGTAAACATCGTGTTAACCCGACCTCCACATCTGCCCACCGACACCAAGGTCTCAGTGGAAGTTGCCAGTCCCATCGCTGCACACTTAGAGCTGGACATGTACCAGTACTCGTGACTATGAATCAGCTTCCTTTGTTTGTTGATGCAGGACCTGTATCAGACCCTTTGAACTGTGATCTATAGCTATATGGCTTGCAAGTGAGCAGGCATGCATATCAGGCATTAGGAAACACTGCATCATGCAAAAGAAGACGCTGTGCTTTGTGACTACTACTTTAAGCAGCTAGCACTGTTACTGTTCTCCTCTCTGCATCAGTGCCAGATGAAAGGGTTCATTTGATCTATTCTCTTAAAATGGTGGCACATGTCTTTTTTGCATCAATAGCTTGGAAGTTAAGAGGTCTTGATGGGAAACCTAGCTGAGCAACGAGCCAAAGCCCTCGCTGCTCATTGGTGATATTCAACCGCAGTCTATATAAGTGGCACGTCGCTATATATTTGGGATATATAGAGGTTGGTATGGATGGTATTCAATCACAGATCCCAAATCTTCAACGTACAAATTGTTATTGACTGCAGTGTAAGATTGACACCAGGGAAAGCTGTGGGTTTAATCAGCATCCATCCCCGTGTCAGGGTTTTTGCGCAGGCCCAATTGAGCAGCTTACTTTATCTGCCAGCTAAAAACTAGCTCTGGAATCATTTTCTGCAATCTATATGGTGTAACTCTAGGTGTGACAGTTAAGGTGAGGAAAGAACATGAGCTTCTTCTCCTCTTGTTTGTCAGCTGGGCTCGTTAGAAAGGTCAGACTGCACACCCACATCAGGAACAACAGCAGGAGGCTGTGTGTGTGTGTGTGTGTGTGTGTTTGTGTCTTTGTTTGTGTGTGTGCGTGTGCGCATGTGTAGGAGGGGTCACATGGGCTGTCAGAGCGGTTCACAGTTCCCTTTTTGCTCCCCACTTCCCCGGTCATTTCGAAATGTATTTGGCTTTAATTTCGCGGAGAGGAGGAAAAGTCAAGACAAAAGCACGATGATAAGTGAAATTGGAGGGGGTTGTGCGGGTCATTATACCCTAACGACATCATTGGGCATGCTGGGGCCATTAGTGGGCCCCACAGAGCCACGTAATCACATTGCTTATCAACGTTGCCCGATATAGGCTGGACACAGGTAGAAGATAGTGTTCTAGCGCTCTCTCTCAGCCGTTTCAACCCCCTATTAGCCCTTGTTTCTTGCTCACGTAACGCCAAACTGTGGCGCTTTGATGGCAAAATCCACCATAACCAGGAGAACTATTAAAAAAGAAACGAGAAAACACGGTCACAGAGTTCATTTAATCTGACTGCGTTGCCTTTTGGTTTCCTGGATTTACGTTATAAGCGACTCAGTGTGGGGGATGTAGCACACGTACCTGGAAATCGGTTAGTGTGCACGTGTGAAAGCTCTTGCTCTCTATATTATGCCCTTTGGAGGATCTGTGGAAATAAATTCAGATGAATATTAATGAATGTTATGTAAATGTAAAGCATGCAGACATTTGTGAAACTGTTGTTAAACATACAAACAGGCAGTAATTGTGGGATGTAGGAAACGTGAGAAGGCTTGCTGAGTGGTGATATAGAATATCAAAATGCTCTTTTTTTTTTTTTTCATTGCATTTCAGTCGCATTTCAGTCGCATTTCAGTCCACAAAAGCACAAAGGGGGAATGGAGCCCATTCATAACAATTTCTCTATGCCGATTAGTATTAATACTATTCTTCCTGTAGAACCTATAAAACACACAGCCGAGGTGTATTGGTACAACCGCAGCTGGTTAGTATTACCAGGCACCACGGCACATCGGCCCATCGGCCATGTAGCGTTGAGACCCCAAGGTTTCTGCGGCTATGGAGGCGCGCCGCCTCAAAGAAGCAGACCACCCACACATGAACTGAGTTGTGTTTTTTTTTATTGAAATTAATCACATGAAAAATAAATACAATAAGAGGCGCGCCGACCCAATCGGGCCTCAGCTATGAGAGGGTCGCCCGTGGCACTCCTGCGCCAGGTGCCCGGGCCGAACATAGCGATGGCCGCGCTCTGCGTGACGTTGAGTTGGGAGTCAAGCAATTAAGCACCAACAGCGAATATCGGCTGTTTGAATGAGCGAAACGTTTGAATGATTATATTGTACTAATATCTCGGCGCCACCCTGCGCCTACGCAGTCTGAAGGTCCGACTCTTCCTATAGAACACATGGAGCCGAGGTGCCGGTTGGTATTGCCCGGGATCGCGGCCCTCGGCTCATCGGCCATGTAGGTCCGGTAATAGAGAAACTCTGGTAAAAGGGCGTCCTTTGTTCTGTGCGTAAGAGTGAGTCTTAACTAAGAAGAAATAATTATGATGGTACTTCATATTCATAGTCACGAAAGGGGAAAAATTCATACTACATAAAGTAATTCCTCAGGTACAAACTTTTGGCCAATAGTTTGAGGCGTCCTTACACCATTATGGAATGTAGGGATTTATCACCTATTTGAGTTACAGGCCTATGGAAGACATTACCATAAAAATCAATCAACAGCAGGACCCCCCCTCCACAGAAGAGAAACAGACTGTCGATGAGTAAAGTGATTGATGACCCTCGGGAACCCTATCTCCATTCTTCAGCCGTTCCTCCGTCCGAGAAATGACTTGCACGTGTCTGAACCTGGCGAGCGGATACTGGCAGATCTCACTCATTTGCATTTTGAACCGCTCTGTAGGGAAACAGAAGCGTGGCGGGATGGGGGGGGATGTGTTGGCTAACCCCTTCCACACAGGATGCCTATTTCACCGCTGCCGTCCGTCACCGCCGCCAACCCCCCACCCTCGCACACGACACCTGATCCTCCACCTCCCCCCCCCCCCACCACACACACACCCGCAACCTCACATTCTCCCCCAGTCAGACTCAACGCCATGCGTCCCCCGACCCACAAGGTAACCATCGGATGCTGGCGTTGTTCTAGGGAAGGATTAGACTGAGGTGGAGTTTTGTTAGGATTAGCAGGATGAGCTGCAGAGTAGTGGAGTGAGGGGTTCTGCGGAGTCAAACAATAATGGAGAATGTCACATTAGCAAAATAAAGTGGTTTGTAAGAATTGGGAGGGTTATGAATGCATTTTTTAAATACTTGACATATTCCAAAGATACTTCCTACTCTACATGTTGTGTTACTGTAAAGAAGTTCTGAGGGCATTCTCCTGAATCCTTTATATAGAGAATAATATAAATAGAACAATCTTCTACTAACCGATGCTGGATTGAAAACGTTTGAATTTGCATGCAGGAAAGGGAAGACAAGAGGGACGGGAAAATGAGTGGATTAATTGTAGAAGTACACATTAGAAGTGCTTTGAACTGCAGAACATGCTGGCTCTATGCAGTGTTGAAATCACACACAAAGAAGAAAACGATTATGCAACAAAAACGGAATGTTTGTGGTGAAAAACTAAAGGTGCTGCTGTGGCAGTTGACGGTGATCTGATGTGGTGGTGATCCTTCATGTTTAGCGTGTTGCTAGGTCAATACTGGTTTTCCTGTTCTCAGCCACACGAGCTGGTTAGTTCCTGGCACCAGATGGCCTGATTAACCATTGAAACCTCAGTGTTAGCCTTTTGATATCAGTCAATTAATACGCCCAAACTACATTTTCTGGTCCTTCCTCATGATGAAAATCTAACCGTCTCTATTTATCTATTTCATTTGATGTACTTACAGACGTATTCAATAAAAAAAACCTCATGACTCCAAGGGTGTGTTTCTCAAAGCTAAGCTGATTCTTCGAGCTCTCCTAGTATGGGCAGAGATGTAGAGAGGTAAAAAAAAAAATCAATGTTTCACTAATTATACTCTGCTAGACTTATTATAAACTACTTTGTCAGTTCTATTTGGATTTATTCCAAATCTGTTTCATTTTGGGTAATGTGTTTATATTTAATATTAACAGTTGAAAGTATGTAGCAGTGGGGGGGCCCTAAGTGGACCTGGGGCTTTGCGACGGTCATGTGACCTCACTTAGCTAGCTCAGGACGCGACCAGAACCGGCCTCCATTGAGATGATGGGAAACATTATGACAGAACTCGGTTTACTGCCTTCATTCCAATGCAATTTTCTGAAGGAGATAAGTCTTTTATTAGAAAATGAGTGTGTTTTCGGCCAGATTGATGGGTTGAATCATGTATCTATGCGAGTCGCGGTGATTATTCATTTGAATTCAATAAACACAAGCAATTTTCATGTTTACTTAATGCTTGGGGGATGTAAACTTGGATGGCTCTTGGATGAGCAAATATTTCTCTCCGTCCCTGGTATCTTCACATGAGATGAGCCTCTGTTATGTGTTATTAAAAGAAGATATGAAGTTACACAGAAATATGACTCGACGTAGACAACTTAGGCTACTTGGTCCCTCCACACAGGCACACAAACACACATTCATTACGGCCTGTTGGAAAAGATACAATTAAAGTATAAAAAACACATGCACACACAAACACACAGACACACACATACACTCGTATCTATAGAAACCCTCGCAATCACAACACAATCTTACATACATAAAAATAAACACATATTTCCTTGCGTGCACAGACACACACACACACACACACACACTCACTCTCTCTCTCTCTCTCTCTCTCTCTCTCTCTCTTTCTCTCTCTCTCTCTCTCTCTCTGTCCCCCTCTCTCTCTCTCTGTCTGTCTGTCTGTCTGTCTCGGAGCGCTAAATCCACGCGTGGCCAATTGTGGACGGTGGAAATGAATGTGATTGGAAATAACCAAATGGGGCGCATTCACCGCCGAATGCATATATTGCACGAAGATAATAACAGACAGCTATGGCCGAAAATGTCCTTCTTTCTTCGTACACATGCGTTTAACGTGGTCATTACAAAAACCCAATATGTCTCCCCCATTAGCGGGCGGAAGGGGACAGTTACCGGGAAATTGTTTTGTTTTGCACCCTTGGCCTCTGAGATGCATGCGACCCAGAAGGGGCTGGCTGTTTGTCGTTAGCGGGGCTGGGAGGATTCATGTGACATTAGCCTGGAGCAGGAGACGTTCTGTTCCAGAAATCACGCCGGGTCAATAGGTCTCTATTTTTTTGGGTGACTTTAACGACACCTTTGTGCTGCTCCCGAGACCTTACTGAGGCTTGATAGCGTACAGAGTCGCGACCGCATGCATTTCCATGGTTAAGCGCCAGTTTTATATACAGCTACTCAACGTTGGAGGTTCACGTATTGTTTTTTCTGATGTACTGATTCAAGAAGAGGTTTTTTTTCTTTTTGTACAGTTTGAGAAGGCCACCACTCAGACCCCTTAAATCCAACTCTTTAACACCGAACTGATTTAACGCTATTTGGATTAATGCCGGGTCATAGCGTTGTTTAGGATGGGGCTGCTAATGAAGCGTGCTTTAAATGGAGCTGCCCCTGCAGATCTCTTGGCCCTAAAAGGGGATGGAATGTGTATGAAGCCCATGATGGGCGTGCGAGGGCTTAACGACTGTCATTTCCCATCGAGGACTTCAGGGAACCGGCGGGGTATGATTACTTTTGGTGCGGAGCACTTATTCACGTTTTCAGTGCATGAAGAGAGAGGGCAGGGGACGGGGAGAGAACAGGTAGGAAGGCCACCACAAGAGACCCTTTGAACGTATTTCACAAAGAGCCAGAAGGAGAGCGGGCAAAGGTGGCTGTACGGGGGAGAACGCGACGGAAAAAGCAGAACGGTGTTATGATCTTTTTACAGACCAGGGCTTTGGAACCTGGTTGTTGTACTTCTGCAGATTAAAAAAAGGTGCAAAAAATACTGCTTCCCAGCAGTCCTGTATCGTGTGTATATTTGATTAACACCCCGTTAATGGAGCCATTCGTCCCTCTCAATCGAGAGCACCCACTCAATCGATGGATCAGCAATCCTCTTTAGTGCAACACTAAGAGAAGACTTGTAAACACTCTTGAGTCGCCGTGTCCAACATATAATCCTAGGCATGCAGCTCTGCACGTTCAGGTATTGAATGTGTGTGTGTGTGTGTGTGTGTGTGTGTGTGTGTGTGTGTGTGTGTGTGTGTGTGTGTGTGTGTGTGTGTGTGTGTGTGTGTGTGTGTGTGTGTGTGTGTGTGTGTGTGTGTGCTTGAAAGAGTTTACCCCTGTGCAAAGAATGCTGGCCTGGCAGAGACCCTGACATTACCTGATGTATACCAGCCAGCTCTGCAAGTCCTCTTTGTATGTTTAAGTAGCGGTAAAGTGTGAAAGCGTAGTCTGTGCTCTGTCACTGACCATCAGGGGAGACCCACTAATGCCAGCGTGGATCAAAGGTGAAAGGTCAGTGGGTAAAGCGGGCATCTGTGCTGCTGTGTTTTGTGATGCGTGTCGTCAGCTATACGTTGTGATGACCCGATGGGTGGATTATCTTCCAGCGATGAGATCACCACCAGCTTATCATTATCTCTGTGGTGCATTACTTTTTTCTTTTTTTGCTCTCATCTCGTGAGCCAGTCATTTACTTCAGTGTTCCAGGGTCGTGAACTCAGTGACTGCCTGTTCTCCAGCAGGGCCTGTTCTTGTTGATGACCGTGGGTGGGATGTACAGTTCGGCTAATAGAATAAGACGCCACACAGTACTGTGTGGTAACGTGCAAGGGCAGCATCGCAACCAAGCCGGCCAGCTGTTGGTTAGTAAATTGTGCCTGTTGCATTTATGTTATATTCACCCATCTCTCGCACCAGAGAATTCAAAGCTTTTTATAACCTCCTTGGCAATATTACTCAAGGCCATTTTTCAGCCGTCAACACTCAAAAAATCACTCTCTAAAGTGTTTCAAGCAAACGCAATTGATTTTTGCATCATCAAGTACCCAAATACCATTACATGTGCTGTGCCCCGTTCTTTAAAGTCTTCCTACAAATTAAAATACTCTTCGTGGCCCAAGACTACTTTTCCGTTGTGCACACATGGGGGGAGGGGGGGGGGGGGGGGGGGGGGGGGGGGGGGGGGGGGGGGGGGGGGGGGGGGAAGGAAGGAATGACGGAGAGTCTATTAGCCGTCCACTTATCAATGCAATGCTCTGCAAACCCCTTATCAGTGTGCATTCCCCTCTCAGCGGCTCCTCGGTATTTCAAAGCCACCAGATGAAACCGCACAACTGCCTTTAACAGAATACACACAAAAAAAACAGCAAGATCAATTGCTCCCTCTCTCTTTCACAGACTGCATCTCGTCCCCTCCTCACCACAGGTCGTTAGCCAACGTGCGGAAGCATGTGGGTGTGGCTGTGTTTGTGTGTGTGTGTGTGTTTGCGTGTATATGTGAATATGTGGTGCGTGTGCGTGTGTGTGCGTGTGCGTGGCTGTGTATTGTGTGTAAATGGGAATCCATGGTGTGTGTGTGTGTGTGTGTGTGTTTCTGTGTGTGTGTGTATATGGGAATACGTGGTGTGTGTGTATGTGTGTGTGTATGTTTGTCTGTGTGCGTGTGTTTGTGTGTATATGTGATTAAGTGGCGTGTGTGTATGTGTGTGTGTGTGTGTGGACGGCCGCAAACAATGCGTGATCAACCCGCACGATTAGCTGGCAGGGCAGTCATCTCGTCAGGGTGTGGGTTGGGGAGCCACGTCTCGACCTACAGGAGGAGTGGAGGAAGCTACGATAGGAACATTACTGCTACCAGAGGAAGACATGGTATAAAGAGGGAAACAGCAGTATCAATATACAGCGTCTGTACTTTAAAGTTTAATAGAGAAGTGAGGAAGAGTTGGACCTCAAGGGACTATAACAGAAATCGTATAATTTGAGACTTTTTTGCTAAAATAGAAAAGCTAGTTGGGTCTTTTTTACTCTGTAGCACACTACTCTTACTGGGAGCTAACTTTGGAAACATGTTTCCCCAACGAAGATTACTGCCACCAAGCTGCCTTTTAAATGTCATGATTAGCTCTAAGTCCATAGAAGGATAATGCCTCAGAAGTTCGTATTTGAAGACTAATTGCCAGACCATTGCATTATTATCACAAGAGAACATCATTAAGTATTCATAGTTTCTGTGTTTTGAAAGGCTTGTTAGGAAGGGTCTCTGCTGTTGTATATTAAATACATTAACATAGTTTATTTATAATCAATACGCACACACAGACACACACACACACACATTAATAAGCTTTCTAATAACGCACATTTATGCACACACACACACACACACACACACACACACACACACACACACACACACACACACACACACACACACACACACACACACACACACACACACACACAACATTAATAAGCTTTCTAATAACGCACATTTATGTACACACACACACACACACACACACACACACACACACACACACACACACACACACACACACACACACACACACACACACACACACACACACACACACACACACACATTAACAAGTAAGACATAAGTAGTAAAACATATATGCATACACATGCACACATACATGCACACACATACACTTAAAGGCTCACAAGTAACTCACTTGCACACACACAAACACACACTTAAAGGCTCACTAGTAACGCACATATACTTACACAGGCACACATACACACACACATACACAAACACACACAGGTACAAACACATACACACACACACACACACACACACACACACACACACACACACACACACACACACACACACACACACACACACACACACACACACACACACACACTTACTAAGTAAGCTTGCAAATAACCCACATCCACCCATTCTAGTTTAAGCCTAAAAAACAGTCACTTCAAATTTCTCCTATGCTAAAATGATGAATAATTGGTAGCTACTCAGTGGAGCCGCGTGGCCATTAGTTACAGCTGTAGTGCTGTGTGACGACAGCCCTTAGGCGGTGATGTAACAGGCCACTACGTTTGGAGTAGGAGGTGATTCATAGTGACTTAGGGACTGGCCATGAGGGACATATTCCTTAAGGTTGGAATATTGGGCCTTTTAATGTTAAAGGCGTCATTGTAGATCGCCTGCTCTGCTCAGTGAAGGTTTTAGGATTTCCGTTGCTTTTCTGCCAGCTCGTTTCGGTGGCTGTGTGGTCATATTGATACACATACGT